>NW_024465035.1:13060000-13660000 GCF_017591425.1 Ochotona curzoniae | reverse complement strand
TTAAACTGTATCTAAAGAGTGGATATCCTCTCTCTTACAATTCATGATTTTCACGACACGCAATAAGAATTTGCTGACTATGTTGCATCTGACAGGGGAGGTTAGCCATGAATTAGTCCCAGCTCTTGTTTCTAGGCTGTGCATGGTTGTTAGAAAGGCGAAAATATACAACACAGTGAAACTAGGTAAATGAGCGGTCATAACATTCGTTTCCCTTTCACCTGTCTCACTAGTGACTAGAGTCATGAGACATGTTTTACTTTTTACTCTGAAAGACAAAAGAAAAACACTTCAGAAAGAGTACCATGGGGAAAGTAGCCCTCTGCATTTCTGCCATGAATTGCAGCTTAAGCAGCTTGCCCTTCCTAAAAGAAGCTAGCTGACAGCAAATACATGGTGGCTTAGTGCTACTTTCCAGTCTCAAAACTAGAAATCAAATGTGATTTTTTATTTTTTAAATTCATGTCTTTCAGGAAATGGCAATATGAAAGAAGCTACTAAGTTTCAGCCGGATCCTGGGAAGAGCCGTCTATAGGTCTTTAGTTTCTGAATTCTTATCCTTTTCTGTTTCATAAGAAGAGAAATTGATTTCCTGTGGCCTGCTATGAATTTAAGGCAGAATTAATACCAGGAATTATAGAGCTAATCCTTTGATTTTCATTTTCAAGACGTGTGCTGGAGGTTATCAGAACTGAGACGAAGACACACGTGCTAGTTTAGAAGAGATAGCAGCCTTGTCAGGTCAACTACATGTTAAGCTGTGATTTAGCCTCTGGACTAGCACTTGCTTAGGAGTTAAGCCGTGGGCCTACACTGGCACTGGAAGGTTAAGCAGCCATGTGCTAGGCTGGCATCCCATGTCTAAACAGTGGTTTTGGTGCTCGCTGTTCTTTGGATTCAGCTCCCTACTACTTCACTGATTAAAGGGGTGGACCGTAGTCCGGGTGCTTGTACACTTAATACCAGATGGGACACCAAGATGGACACATGGTGGCTTAGTGCTACTTTCCATTCTCTAAACTAGAAATCAAATAGCTTCTATCACCAAGGTGACACTCACTTATTTCTTTTTAAGATACTTTTCTATTGGAAATTCAGATTTACAAAGAGAAGGCGACACAAACCACTCTGCTGGTTCATTCCTTAAGTGGCCTGAATGGCCAGAGCTGATCTGATTTGAAGGCAGGAGCCAGGAGCCTCTTCCAGGTCTCCCACATGGGCACAGGGCCATAAAGCTTTGAGCCATCCTATACTGCTTTCCCAAGCTACGAGCAAGGAGCTGGATGGGAAGTGGAGCAGCACGGATACAAACTGGTGCCCACCTGGGATCTCGGCGTGTGCAAGGCGAGGACTTTAGTTACTAAGCTATCACGTCACATATCCAGAATCACTTATTTAATCACTTTGAAGATACACTTAAAAATATTATCATGGCTTCCTAAAGCAGCTATCAGCCAGGTACAATTATGATATAATCATCATTGCCCCTATCTACACAGCAAAACATTACTAGTGGTTAACTCAGAAGGAAACCCAAGAAATATCAGTGGACTGTTTTTCTCAGCAGAACTGTGCCATCCCAGGCCATGATGGCACATGGAAGAAATCATAGCCATTGGCAATGTCATAAAATCACTAGGAATCCTAATTATGACTGCGAAAATAAACAAACAAACAAACAAAACTGTTGAGAATGACTTAGTTGGATACTTTATATTTCCCTTTTTTCTGCATTAACACGCCAGAGTGGTCTTTAAAACTATACTTATATGAGAATAAAAGAGCTGCGTGGAAACATTCTGCAGGTGGATGCTTGGCCATGTGCATACTGCACGGGTTGGGATGCAATGTCTGGATCAAGTTCCAGCTGCTTTCCCGAGTCTGACTTTCCCTGATGTAAAGCAATGTGACTGATGTCTCAAATAGTTGGAGACCTGGGTGACATTCTCACAGCATCAGTCTAGCCAAACCCTCTGTGATTCCAGGGATTGAAGAATGAATGTGGTGAATGAGCGTTCTCTTTGAATCTCTCGTGTGTGTGTGTGTGTGTGTGTGTGTGTGTGTGTGTGTGTGTGATTCTGTCTTTCACATACACGAACACATACAATTTTTAAAACCTGTGCTTAAAAATATTCGGCTTTGAAATGGAATTTGTTGCCTTAGAGAGAAATACCATTTGTTTTTGGGCACAAGGGCTTTGGACAAGAGGCTAGAGCTCTGGTTACTGCTTTCGAAAGTCTCTGAGAGTCGTGGATGGCATGCTCCAGTTCCTGAGGGGTCCCTCTGAAGTATTTTTTCCCAGTCTGTTCTAGGAGGTGGGCAGAGAAGTTCATCAAGGCAGAGTGGGGTGAGAAGATTCTCCATCCCTCCCTTTCTCTAGGGGAAATGTTCCAATGACATTGACATTCAGTGCGAACCTCTGCCCGTTTTTTATTGTTGTTTTGACAAAAACGCAGTCATGGGACAGCTGAGCCAGCACCTCTGCTTCATTTTGAGAATAAGCGTTAATTAATTGTCTACAGTTGACCTGCACTGGGAATGCCTGCTCATCCCACATGCATCACTCCCTCAACAACCTCCTGGACCAAGGGGGAACTTACAGGGCCTGTTCTGATTCTAACTGAAGCTATTGGGTTTCTATCCAGGTATGAAAAGCATTTGTTTCTCATGAAAACAACACCAGACTTGGCCTCTTGCACAAGTTAGACCTCTCCCTGGGACCAAAAGATAGTTTCTGCACATTAATTCCTTAGAGACCATTTATTTCTGCCATTGCAGGGGTCTCTGGGACATACAAAAACATGAAGACTAACTTCCGACTTCTTGTTGAAAAACAAACAAACATTAACCCCGAAACCTAGGTAGACAGTAATTCAGGGTATCCAGGAAAACACATGCCACATGAACAGTTTGCCTTACCTCCTTCCACCCTTCCCTTACTTTCTTGCACAAATACAGAGTACTTAGGGGTGACTTGTCTAGTTACACAGACAGGAACATGTCAGAGAGAGAAATCCCCCTGAGCTGCTCACAGAATGCTCTAATGGAGGAAGGAGAACTCAAGGCAACATCTAAAAGATTCTTTGAGAGTGGTGGTACTCAGGGCCCAGCAATGGAGCCTAGCGGCTAAAGTCCTCACCTTGCACATATGGGCTGGTTCTAAACCCAGCCACCCTGCTTCCCATCCAGCTCCCTGCTTGTGGCCTGGGTAAGCAGTCGAGGATGGCCCAAAGTCTTGGGGACCTGCACCCCCATGGGAGACTCAGAAGAGACTCCTGGCCCCTGACTTTGGATCAGCTCAGCTTTGGGTATTGCAGCTACTTGGGTAGTGAATTAATGGACAGAAGATCTTTCTCTCTGTCTCTCCTCTTTTCTGTATATCTGACTTTGCAATAAAAATAATTCCTAAAAAAAAAAAAAAAAAAACAACGTATTGCCTATTACATCTTTCAGAAATGAGTGAGGAAGATATCACTTTTCCATTTTTTTTTCCATATAAGGAAACAGGCTCAGAAAAAAGTGTTGGACCTAGAATAGCAATCAAGGCTTTTATAATTGCATATGATAAAATATATACAATTTTCTGTTAGAAACTGCCATAGTGTATCTTGTGTGTATGTATGCACTGTCCCTGCTCCAATATTATGTAATGAAACTGAGGCATGAGCAGTGGAAGCCAGGATCAGCATTGGTTCAGTTAGTAATCATGTGCAATTAGCAGGTAATCTGATCATAGAGTTCAAGGCCATAGTCTCCACACTAGGCCCTTTTGCTATTTACTGCACTACACTTGCTTGACATTGCAATCTGCTGCTTTTCGGGTGCTTTGTGGGGTTTTTTTTTAGTCCTCATATTGAGATTTCTATTACAATATTTGCATCCTGTCATTACTCAATGACTACCAAATAAAAATGGAGAAAATGCCTTTCATGCCCTTGACCACCAAATAATTATTTCCTGGAGTTTCGAACGTCAATCTCTGTTCTTTACCTGTCTATACGAACACAGTCTTCCTCAAATTAAATCTCCCACAGGCCAGTTAATATTGATGTGAAGGAATTCAGACAGCAGCTTGATGATGTTTGCCAAAATCCATAAGCTTTTATAATCATTCCGACATTTCTGCTGCATACACAGGCTTCTTCAAGACGTTTTTAAACATTGTTTTAACATATCTTGGTTTTTACATTCTTTCTTCTTTGAATCACATGCATACTTAGGAGAGTGAGATGCTAGTCTTTCTACTTTACCAATGACCATGAAACTTCAAAGAGTATAACTGCAGTTGTTTAAAATCAAATAACTAGCAAATGTGGCCCTGTTTGAATTCGTTTACACTATACCGATCTGATGAATGCTGTTTTCAAATCAAGAATATGGCTCTTCACCCATTCTTCTTTCTTTATAATCAAACACGATCGAGAACTGGTTTACTATAGCAGCCAATGCGCACAATTTGATTTTAAAAGGGCTTTATGTTGTTGTTTGCCACTAAAATCAGAAATTGGGTCATATTCCTGAGAGTTCTTTTCTTCAAAAGAAGCACATCGCTTTGCCGGAATCTTGTTATATCTCAACAAATGGACTGGTTTGTTGACCTTCTTAACACCTGGGCTGCACATTTGCCGTTCCGTGAGAGTTTACACTTTGTAGATTAAGCAGGGATTATTGGCCGTAGATCACAGAAACCTGTCAAGACTGATGGATGGTGGGTCTGAAAAGCCTTCACCAAGAAGACTTCTTGCATCAAATCATCTTCTGCAAGGATCAAAGGTTTTGCTTAGGCTTGTTTTAAGTTGATCCCACGGGGTCTCTTACATGAATGTCACAGCAGTGCAGAAAGCAACGTGCTCCTCAGCAAGGCCACGCCATGCAATAGGTGCTGAGAATTTCAAATAATTATAATCTGTGTCCCAAAGCAAGGAGCATGGGTCACAGGATGGGTCAAGGATATATCCATTTCCTTCAAAAGATTTCACCCTACGCTGAAAATTCTTCAACGATTAAAGTATGTGTTCATATTTATTTATGCTCACGTACATGTTGTTTCTGGGTTTTTTTTTTTTTCACTTTTTAAACAAATTTGACACAGAGGAGTATCAGAAATAAAATGCGCTGGAATCCTCCGAGACGATCAGTGCCTCATCTTGCTCTTTTCTTGTGCTGCCTACGTCTTCTCAAACAGGAAAGGTTTCAGACAATGGTAAGAGAAATGGGCAAAAATCCAGTCAGAGGCGAAGACTTGCATAGAGACTTGTTTTCAGGACATTCAAGCATGTGCAGTCTCACTTTACAGTGATAAAGGTTGAAACTTTTATGATTTTGTGCAATTGACTTTTCTAATTTGGGTAGATTTGGATTTCTTGTGTGTGTAGTACATTTTGAAGAAATGTCTAAACTGTCTTCTTAAGCCCTCTATTTGAAGTGTTACAATATGTTTGTGGCAGAGGTTTGCTTATGACTCAAGTCCAGGACCCTGCTTGAAAACATTGTGATGAAGTGCCCTCTAAAGTGCAGGTTGGTACAGAACACTCCTACGCTTTCTGGGATTTTAAGGAGAAACAGATCAGCCTACAATAATCACAATATTGGATGTCTTCCTTTTCATCCTTGGAGAAGTCTCGTCTACAAAATTAATTTCCAGACATTACCATATCAAAACAGGCAAAGAAACCAGTTACAAATTCCAGTAGGAAATTTGAGAAAATGTTGTTACAACACCCAGTTTAATTTGGGCTTCAAAGTCTGCTGTCATCTATCCATTTCTCCTATTACTCTGTTGATGTCTGTCATCCAAGGAACATTCCAGTTCACAGTGTGGTGATGAGAACCGTTTGGGTGTGCCCCATACAATTTAGATGCTTTCAACAGAACCACAAACAAAACGACTTGCTTGTTCTATACCAAAGGTCATTGGTGAAGACAAAGAGAAAGAAATGTGACTTCTATGTGAATACATTGTCTAATACTTACTGTATGTTTCGTGGTACACTTCAATTGTGTTATGATCTGTTTACTGCTAACTATATTATAGCAGGAAATTAACAAATAGTTTAACATGTTTCTGCAATTGGAACATTGCCTATTCCTCCAAGCAAGTATGGCCTAGGAGCCCCGTTTCAATTCCAATTTGCACCTTGGGGACATGGCGCCATGAAGTGACCTGTCCAACTTTCTACTCCAAGTGATAGAGCAGGAATGTGAACTTGTCAAGTCTGGCTCCATAATTGGTCCTATATGTTACTACCCGTTATCTCCCCGTCGTTAGAGTTGTTTTGATGGACTTCACTATTAGTTTAGGGTTTAGGTTCTTTCACAGGCACTTGCTAAGCTTTTAGGGTTCTGTCAGGAGAGTCATAAGACTGGAATTCCACTAAGGTCTTCCATGTTGGTGACTGCAATCCAAGTGTTTTGGCCAACACTTGCTGCTTTTCCAGGCACATATCGGGAAGCATAACTGGAATTCAGGTAACTGGGATGTAACAGACACCCTGATACACAATGTGGGCACGTCAAGTGGCTACTTAACCCACTGCTCCACAAAACCTGCCACTCTTCAAGTACTTTTGATGTTTTTATTTTGTAATGTATATTTAGATTCATCTTATAAAATTAATTGTAGATGCAAGCTTTCTCTCCAAATTATCACAATGGTTCACATGGCTAACCCAGGCACTACCACATCTGAAGTGTTTCTTTTTCCTTTATTGAGTTTATTTCTACACAGCATTATATTTTGTGATTTATAGGTTTACTCTTTTTTCCAGGTTATGTCTGCCTTTGCTGAGACGTAAACTTCATTAAGGTCAGGGACATCCTCTGTCCTGCTCATTTCATCAACAATACGTACACTGAAGTTTCTGGATTGTGATAAGCATTTGTACAAAGAAATAAATGAACATAACCATGCCCTTTCTTCTACAGAAACTTGGAGTTGAAATAGATTATAGATTATTTTTTATGATTTCATAAAGTATGGCCTGAAAAAGAAAATCTTTTTTTTTTTTCTTTCGCCTTTAGGACCTTGTCTGTGGTTATTATAGCTTAGATCTTTAAAAAATATGAGGTCAAACAAAACAGCTCAGCTTCAAGATTGCGGCTAATTTCTTAAAGTCATCTTTCTATTTTGTCATGGGTATGCGATGTGATGTCTTTTCCATTTTGATTTCTATTATCTAATTCTGTGTTTATTTCATTCTTTTATAAAAGGGCATGGCACATAATTTTCACTGTCACAACAAAATATGCTAGCACCAAATTTTATTCATGCAACATGAATAAAATTTTGTAGCACCATTTTAATTTTTTATTCTAGAAATTGGCATAAGTTGTCAGGAGTCTTTCCTGACAAGTTACAAGTTGCCTCACCAGATCCTTGGAATTGACTGTAGTCACGTTTCCTGAGAGTTTAACACAAAATGTTGCAACATGCTTGTTAGATATAGCATTTAGCTTTTGTGACAGAGGGGGAAAAGAAAAAAGAAAAAGAAACGTCAGCAGAATCCATGATAATTAATGAGTTCCATGTTTGGAACCTTTGTGGCCCATTGATCAGTGAGCATCTTTCTTTTTTTTTTTTTTTAAGGTTTGTTCATTTTTATCAGATATACAGAGAGGAGGAGAGACAGGGAGGAAGATCATGCATCTATTGATTCATTCCCCAAGTGGCCACAATGGCCGATGCTGAGTCAATCCAAAGCCAGGAACCAGGAGCTTCTTCTGGGTCTCCCATGCAGATGCAGTGTCCCAGGGCTTTGGCTGCCCTCAACTGTTTTCTCAGGCCACAGGCAGGGAGCTGGATGGGGAGCAAAGCTGCTGGGATTAGAACCCAGTGCCCATATGGGAACCTGGTACGTACAAGGTGAGGACTTCAGCCACTAAGCCACTGTGCTGGGCCCAGTGAGCATCTTTCTAAAATAGCGATAACCTCAGTTTCTAAAGTTCAACATTTATAACTACATGTGTGTCTGAATACTTTCTTTCCCAGTCATTGAAGTGCTTTTGGAGTGGCAAAAAATTCAAGTTTTGCTTCATTATTTATTATATGAGTTATATTTAAATAAGCATAATTAGTATGCTCTCTTTCACCTGACAGAAACATGAAGAAAAACTGCAAGACTTTGGAGCAAACAGACATGACTGGATAATTCCATATAATTCACTAACATGAAGATTAAAATTTTAATGACCCCAAACTGATGTGATTCTCAAAAGGACACACAAGTTTCACTACCGCCACCAGCCCACATCAATTGCAAATTCTGGGAGGATGTTCGAAAGGCATGAAATATAGTATTTCATCTAAAAAAATCCATATTACATTTCTGGACATGATACATACTCTTACATAGCAAAATAACTACAGGTGTACCTAGCACAATTAAACTATTAATAATAAAATTTGAGCTATCAGTTTTTCAATAAGTACAACAGCCATCTAGTTTAATTCTACAAACCTATGAATTTTTTTTAAAAAAATAGGTAGATTCAATAATGCTATGTTATAATAAAGTGTATAAAAGTGATTCAAGGGTACTTTAGCAAGTTCATAGAAAAACTGAATTAAGAGATTCAATTTAGTGTAAAAGACTTTCAAGATGAATGTGTAATTTTAAAATATGCACATGCTTCATGAACTTTTTGAAGACCCTAAATATACATAGTATTATTTATATTGACTTATACAGCAGGCAACATACAAATGTAAACGTGGCCTGAGTTACATGCACTTTATCCTGTCCAGAGCCTTTGAGGTTCTTCAAGGTATGACTGAAGCTAGTTTGGCTTCAATCAGAAGTGAGGTAGAAGGTATACATTTGAAGATATGAAAAATCAATCATTGTTTTCAAACACAAGGACAGTTACCATATAAAGAGGTCATTAAAAAATACATAGACTACATAGAATGTGCAGCTCAGACTAGACGACAGAATTCTCTTTAACACAGTAAAGGATATGCATGTAGAGTCGATAAATATAAGAATGATGGCATGCACACCCAGGCAATAAAAGATGTTCAGTGTAAGTGAGAAAATTTTATGTTCCAAAGTTAATTCATTTTACCTTAGCCATTTGTTTTCTCAACCTTTAAATCTTTCCTCACCAATATTTGTCCTTACTTGAACTTGCAGGCAACTTTTCACAGCATTTAAATCATGTGTAAATTTATTCTATATCCTGATTCTCCAATTCAATGATCAATGGTTCCTGATCTTTTAGGAAATGCAACTCACCATACCAAATTTCCATGGGGGCGCAGAGCATTTAACAGGAAATCCTGACATTTGAAGAATAAACTGCCTCAGGTGTAAAACACTTCACTGTATCATAACTTGCTACACTCACCACTTAAATAAGAGAAATGTAACTAGCTTCTATGCAAAAGGGTTTTTAAACAGCTAGCATACCAAGGAAAACTTGCATCATTAGTGATAGATAGTCCAGCCACAACAACAACAACAACAACAACAACAACAACAACAAATCCAATTTAAATTTGAAACAGTGTTCAACTGAATCAAGAGAGTCAGTCTTATTTTACAACTGGTAGATTGCTCAGAGGATTTGCCCATAGCATGGATGGATATGCCAAGGCCTGTTGCGATTAGATTATGGTCCCAGGTCAAGAGAGAATGGATGATTTATCATCTACTGCTTTGTTTATTGCTACTTTGTCACTCCAAACTTCAGATGTCCTTCTACTAGGAGAGGCATAAGTGCAATTGACAATATAGTCTTCATCATGTCTACGGCTGTGGTTTTAAGTACTTTGTGACTCGCCTTAATTCTAATATTTACATCACAGCTTTTTGAAAGTGTTCTTTCTTTGGCTGAAATTATGTTCTCAGCATCTTGCTTCCCCATCCCTTTGTAAATATAATGAAAACATTTTATTTACATGTGCATTTTCCTTCTTTCATATTCTCCCACAAAATTTTACAGGAAAATCCTGAACAATGTTTTCTGCATAATTCTTTCCCTACCTAATTTTGTTTGGGTTTAGATATAATTACTACTCCTTCCAGCAAGTGTGTTTCTAAGTTAATTTTTGCTCTCATTGTCGATGTTCTTGCTGGCCCAGAAGAAAGAAGCAGCAACACAAAGCAACATCAGAATTTTTTTTTTAAATGAACTGCAGTATAGGCACATGGAAAAATTATTTTGGTATTAAAAATGGTTATTTGAACTGGTGCCATTGTGTAGGCTGTTAAGACACAAAGTCTCAACTACTTCACTTCAAAGCCAGTTTCCTTATAATGTGCCTGGGAAGGCAGTGGAAGAAGGCTCAGTCCCTGCCACCTGAGTGGAAGACCACGATGGAGTTCCAGACTCCTGTCTTTGACCTGGCAAGATGTGGCTGTGGACAGCATTCGGAGAACAAATCAGCAGACACAAAGTCAATTCCTCAGTCTCACCCTATTTCTCATTCTGGCTATCACATGAGTAAATGTAATATTTATAATACAGTTGTAGTGCTAGCTGACGTTGTTACTAGAAAAGGAACCCTTTATTTTTTCTACAAAATTAACATGCGAGAGTGGATACTGGGTAGCCTTAGAATCACGTCATCTCCTAATTCTCAATCACAAAACAACCAGGCTGAATCAAGACTGTCAACAATGGGCTAAGCCACCATCATCCCAGGCGAACACTGATTCAAGGCCATTTCACTTTCAATCCACCTGCCTGCTATTGCACCTAAGAAAGCTACAAGCGATGGCCCACGAACTTGGACTCCTGCTGCCCACATGGGAGACCTGAGTGGAGTTCCTGGTTCTTGTCTTTGGGACCCAACCCAGGACACACCCTTGTAAATATCTGAATGAATAAATGGAAGATACCTCCATCTACCTCTCTCTGTAAACTTATCACTCAAATAGAATAAATCTCAAAATAAAACACTTGCAGTTAAAGTAGTGCTGGTGACTAATTTTGAACTTGAGGACCAAAATTGTAATTGAAAAGAACAAAAATATGAAAAGATCAGAGTTATGATTGGGAAAAGATAGGGAGGAGAAACTTGGTCTTAACTCTGTGTTATTTAAAAAAAAAAAGATTCTATTAATTCCTCATGAGCCATTACATTTATATACTTCAAGAGGTAAGATGTTCTGTAAAGTCTTCCAGCCTGGCCCCTCGTGTTCCTATTCCAGACATTCAACTAGTATTTTTTAAATGAAGTTTACAGCCCTGCATAAAATTAAGGAAATAGATTCTTCTTCTTTATTTTACATAATAGGCAGCTTGTTTTAAGTAATAAACAAATACCTGCATATACATAAATATATATATCCATATATATGTCCCGCCATGCAAAAATCTCCCAGGGGAAAAAACAATTATTGCATCAAGAAGCCTGAATCCTTTCTTATGAGTATTTTTCCTATGAGTCTCTCCCCGGAGGCAACGGCTGTTCTGACTTACATCACTGTTGCTTAGTTTTGACAGTTTTAAGCTTTATATAAATGAGATCATAGTGTGTATGCTCTTTTTGGTGTCTGGATTCTTGCACTAACTTCTTAACATGCATGACCTCACTGAATCATTACATCAACTCTGCAACACTGAGAGCATCATACCTTTTCTTCTACAAGTCTCACACACACACACACGCACAAAATTTTTCAAGTTTCACAAATAGGCTATGCCATAACGTCAGTTTTGAATCTGTTATTAAAACCTCTGTCTCTTTAGTATGAAGCCCACGCTCTTACCCATCAGGCAACACAGTTTTACAGGATCATTCATTCTCCTCCAGACTCTCATTTTTCACAATTCTTACCAGTAATAACCTTGATGTAGCCTTCCCTTCCTTCTTCTTTCCCGCTTTTCATCTTACAAACTATCAGTTCAGTGATTACCCTTCGTGTACTGAAGTAAGAAAACAAATGGCTTCTACTCCTGGCATATATTCAGGAACCTGGTGGTAGCTTCAAACATTTAGAGACACAGGCGGGAAACATAAACATCTTCCATCTGCTGGGTCACTCCCCAAGTGGCCACAATGGCGGGAGCTGAGCCAATTGGAAGACACCAGCCAACTGTCCCAAGGCTTTGTGCCATGCTCTACTGCTTTCCAAGGCCACAACCATGGAGCTGGATAGGAAGCAGAGCAACCAGGACATGAACTGGTGCCTCTCTGGAATCCTGATGCATGCAAAGCAAAAACTTATGGGACCATAGGCAAGGCTCACATTTTGAATTTTAAATGTCATTTTTTGAGTATTCTTATAGTATCTTATTATATAAACTCATCTAGTAATATGAAATTTATTCTAATTTTTCCTAGAAATATAAACATACACTGAATTTTATTTTAAAAAATAAAAGATTCCCTGGAGAACAATAACACCCAAGCCTTCCTGGACATCTGGAAGAGATGCTATTCTTAGGTTACTGGTCCTAGACTGCAGCTGTAACTCACCATGGAAGGAGAACTCGGCTGCGAAGGACATAAGGAGCCCTCTAGCACTGACAGGAACATCTGCATATTGGTGGTGTCGGCGGTCTCCCAGTTGTGTATCCTTAACAAAATATATACTGATTTGCATATTATCAATGGATGCACACTGCTATGCAAACCTCATTCTTCAACACTGTTGAAATGAGAAATCTTCACTGAGACAGGCATTTCAATTAGCTATTAAGACATGGGCTAACATATCCACATATCACATCTTCGATTCCCAGCATCGGTCCTTGACTGCAGCATCCCAGTCTTCTGCTAACGTGGACTTTGGCCAGAGCAGAGCTGGGGGCAGCAGCGAGAGCTGAAGCAACTGGGTTCCTGATGGACATGTGGGAGATGGGGATAGATTTCCAGCTCCTGCCTTCTGCCTCCCGGCTGTTGCAAGCATTTGGGAGAATAAATCAGCATTTGGGACATTTCACTATGTTTATGTGTCTTTAGCCTCTCTCTTTCTAGATTAAGAGAGAAAGGGGGGTGGAGAGAGAGAGAGAAGAATCAAGCAGGAAGAAAGAAAACGAAAGAACTAGTCATATGTAGCCCATATCACTAATTTGCTACAATGCGTTGGTATTTGAAAAAAAAAATTGTCATTACCTTGATGTGTGATCCAATTTTAACACTTAATAATCACTCTGGGACTCAGTTTTCTCATAAGTGAAGGTACTGGAATGAATTATCTATATTATACTTTACTGCAATAATAAGAAAAAAAAAATCCTAACCCTCAATCATAACTTCCCTGTCCAGCAATTAAATAAGGTCATAGGAATAGAGTGCTACTTTGTTCACCAGAGTATTAGGTTTAGAGATGTCAATATATATATTTCAGTGTGTGTGTGTGCATTTATACACACACATACATATATATAGGTAAACTAGTGTTTTCATTTCTAATCATCTTAGACTCAGGTAGGTTATACATTTAACTTAAAACACATCTTGCTCTATTGTTTTGCAACTGGAGTATGTATAAAAAGCCATTTACTTAAAACACCACTTTTTAAATTTGTTATTCCTCTTTTTGAGCATTCACAGTGCTTAAGGTTCTTTATATAAATAATCTCATTACATATTATAAAATAATCTACAAAGTGAATTTTATTGTTGCTCCCATTTTATGATTAGAAAACTTAAACTCAGAGAGGCTCTGGAGACTCTAGCTTGCAGGCGTCAGACCTGCAGCCAGCTCTCTGATTCCAGCATTTAAACAGCATCCATTGCTTATGTGATCTCCAAAATTGCTTCTGCGTTTTCTTTCAGGGAGGAGAACCAAATGTAAAAAGAGACAGGACTGCCTGCACGTGGAGGAGAGACTGGGTGACAAAGCTGACTCAGTTCCAGTTCAGGATCTCTAATTCACATGCATGCCACTTCATAAAAATCATTAAACTTCCCTGAGCTTCACTTTCGACTCATTGGGATGATCCCACAACGAAATCTCTGAAGGGTACACCATCACTGCAAAATGAGACATGTTACATTTGATCTAGCATTTTGGATGGGAAAATTGTTTTATCCACTTGATGGGATATCCAGTCACGTCCTTGCAGAATATTCATGTAAATGCAAGGCATATTTATTGTTCAGAAAATAGGATTCCTTGGAAATTCATTTGCATCAAAGTCTGAGGCTTCAACAATTTTAAAAATTGCTTTTCTTAGAGCTTGTACTTTTGTTTTATATTTACTTCTTTAACCACTTGGAATTTATATTGATATAGGATGATGTGAGGCTACAAGCAAAATTGTTTCCCACACTTGTCAGCCAATCGCCCCTGAGCTATGTGTGGAGGTTCCCATCCGTTCCCTGTTGATTGATAATATCCGCTTAATAAAAAAATTTTTGAATATATTTTTGTTTAACTTTTTTTTAAAAAAAGATTTCTTTATTTTTATTGGAAAGACAGATTTAGAGAGAGAGGGAAAGACAAAGAGAAAGATCTTCCATCTGCTGTTTCACTTTCAAAATGACCACAATGGCCAGAGCTGAGCTGATTTGAAGCCAGGAGCCTCTTCTGGGTCTCCCACACAGGTACTGGGTCGTAAGGTTTTGGGATATCTTCAGCTGCTTTCCCAGGACACAAGCAGGGAGCTGAATGGGAAGTGGAGCAGCCGGGACATGAATCAATACATTACTGAATGCTTGTACGTGGAGGACTAGGCATTTGAGGCATCGTGACAGCTCCTATTTTTATTTTTAACATACATATATAATGGATAAATCTTCCAATATTTATCAATATTAAATACGCAAATATTTTAATTACCTTAATTATTTGTTGTTTGAATTTGTGTGGCAGAAATACTTCACCTACCTGTTTATTGATTTCCAAGTGTGTAATGTATTATTAACCATAGCCATCCTGCTGTATTTTGGTTCTCCCGATATTCCTTTTTCTCTGACCGAGATTTTGTTGCCAAGAGACCAACAATTCCTCTGTGTTCCCGACCGTAATTCCCAGAGACAATTATTCTATTGTATACTTCCACGAGTTTGATTTTCTTAAAGATTCTACTTCTGGAGTGAGATCACACAGCATTTGACTATTTATCTCATTGTACCTCAGCTCAGTTTACTAGCATAATGTCCTCCAGATCCGCTCAATGTCCTTTTTTTAAGGACAAGCGATATTCTAGTTGTACATATATGTCTGCTTTTCAGCATCATTCATCTGAGGATGGACACTTACACTGGTTCTGTATCTCAGCCTTTGTGAATAATGTTAGAACAAATGTGCAAATTCACGTATCTCTTCAATTTAGTGCTTTCACTTCCTTTTTTTTTTCATGTATGTGATGTACTTTTCAGGCAAAGAGAGACAGCGACAGAGAGCTATCGCTCACCCATCCAAAATACCCTGCCTTAAATGGCTTCCACAGTCCGAGTGGGGCCAGCTAAAGTCATGAGTCAGGAATTCATCCCAGGCCTCTCCCATGAGGGGCAGCGTCTCAGCCACCTGAATTATGGCCTGCTGCCACCCTAGGCTCACATTACCAGGAAGGTGGAATGACATATGAAGGTGGGATTCAAACCCAGGTACTCTCGGCATTCTATGCATATGTTCTAAGCAATGTTTTAAAGCTAGGTCAATCACTTGTCTCCAACTTTTCAACTTTTGAGAAACCATCTTATTTTTTTCATAATGTCTATTATTTACTTTAGCTTTCTAAAGTTATAGCTCCTGGGCCTGGCACATTAGCCATATGGTTAAGGTCCTCTCTTTGCACGCACTGGGATCCCATATGGGCATTGGTTCTAATTGCGGCAGCCCTGTTTCCCATCCTGCTCCCTGCTTGTGGCCTGGGAAAGCAGTTGAGGACAGCCCAAAGCCTTGGGACCCTTCACCCATATGGAAGACCCAGAAAGAGGTTCTGGACCCTGGCTTTAGATCAGCTCAGCTCCGACAGTGGTGGCTGTTGGAGAGTGAATCATCGGATGGAAGTTCTTCCTCTCTACTTCTCCTCTCTGTGTATCTGACTCTCCAATAAAATAAATTCATCTTTAAAAAATAATAAATAAAATATAATTTTAGCTCCCATATAGATGGGACACCATGCGGTACCTGTCTTTCTGTGTTTGGATTATATCCTCCAAGATGATGTATTCAAGTTGCATCAATTTTATGTACTTCATTGTGTGTATATATAAACAAAAAATATAAAATAAACACACATATAAATATATACATAAATATACATATACGCATATATATGTGGATATATACGTATATATATGTGAATATATGCGTATATGTATATTTGTATGTATGTGAATATGTATATGTACCTCACTTTCCTTATCCATTTTTCTGATCTCAGTTTGATTTATGTTTTGGTTGTGTTGATCAGTGCTGCTACAATCCTGGTGCAAGGAAACACTGGATTGTTTTCATTCTATGACGCTGCTGAGATGTCTATGTACTTCTGATCAGCTAATACACATTTACTGACATCCTGCATAGCTAAATAATTTCTCCTTCTTAAGAGAAAACAGGAACACAATACAAGGCATTTCTGAATAAACAGAGGTATGGATTTTATTTTTGGCTGAGCCAGGAGAACTGACAAATAGTTCAGTTACTGTTAATCAAGAGGTATTATGAAAGTTATGAAGCCCAATGCAAAATGAACATGCGGGGGTCTTTTGAAAAATGAAGAGGGACCAGTGTTACGATGCAGTACTTTAAAGCCACTGCTTGTGAAGGTAGCATCCTATATGTGCACCAAATAAATCCCAGTGGCTCTACTTCAGATTTAGCTTCCAGTTAAAGTAGCTGAGAAAGCAGTAAATATCTCAGGAACCTGGGTCCTGCACACAAGAGACAGATCTGCATGGAGTTCAAAACTCCCAGCATCCACCTGGCTTGGTCTGGCTGCGGCAGCCGTTTGGGGTACAAATAGGTAGATGGACGCTTTATCTCCTTCCCTCTGTCTCCCAATCACTCTTCCTTTCAAATAAATGAATAAAATATTCTTGGAAAACTATCAAAGATTTCAGATTGTGCACAAAGGACCTGTGTTCTTATAGGGAACCTACCAAGCACAGGGCACTGCCACCCACACCCAAGGACCGCCTGAGGCATGACGGAACAGGACGCTACTGTGGGTAACATTACTTACTGAACCTTCTTAGAAATTGATCATAATAATCATGTTCTAAAATGTACTTGATCACATGCACATATCATTTTAAAATAAGAAATTATGGCTGTGAATGTTCACTATTTCTGTCTGATGTAAATGAAGCTGTAACCATATGCTTGGAATGTAATTCTTCAATTCGCTTTGGTTTATGAAATGTGGTTACTGGTCAAAAAAATAAAAGCAATCACATGTTACTAATAAAACCAAGTTCGTGGGCTTGGAGCAGCAGCTTAGTGGCTAAAGTCCTCACCTTGCATGCTCCGTGTTCTCATAGGAGCGCTGGTTCTAAACCTGGCGGATTCGCTTTCCATCCAGCTCCCTGCTGGTGGCCTGGAAAAGCAATCTAGGACGGCCCAAAGCCATGGGACCCTGCACTCATTTGGAAGACCCAGAAAATCCCCAGGCTCCTGGCTTTGGATTGGCACAGTTCCGTCACTGCGGCTGCTTAGAAAGTGAATTAGCATATGGAAGATTTTCCTCTCTGTATATGTGACTTTCCAATAAAAATAAAATAAAACTTGAAAAAAAGAAAACAATTTCATGGGTCCAACTAAAGCCTCTTGGATATTGTTGTCAAACTATTAACCTTTTATCTCAAGGATTATACCCTAAATTCACTTTTGGAAACATTTCCCTTACAAGGCAAATTCCTCATTTGCTAGTATTGGGAATACATAACAAAACTTTGTTGAATATTTATCATTAACTACACATATTTGACATGAAAATAACCTCGGCCCCTCGCTAGGTACTGTATGAATACAGAAGCACCACCATCTACAGTCAGAGATGCTGCCATAACACTTTCTTATAGCACAAAACTCAAAAAGAAAATTCGAACAGCCATCATCAGAAGACTCATCAATTAAATCATAAATTATCTATGAAATGGAATTCTATTCAGCATTTTCAGAAAGATTTTATATACACAGACATGAGTCTAAGATAAATATCAAAAGACAAGTTAGAGGCCAGCATTTACAGGTATAAATTTGCACAAACCTGAAATATTGCATGTTATTATTATATATAATATATATGCAAATATATGTATGTGTGTATACATATGTATGTTATTTACTTGGATGTTATGCTGTTATTCTTAAAAACAACGGTCAAAAAATATTGACTGAATGTTTCTTCCATAAGATTCTCATCTAAGCTCAATCATCACTCCTATGACAAAGGCATAATCACCCTAATATTATCAGTGAGTGAATGAGAACATTGAAGAATAGCAGGTTGAATAATAGGCTTGAGGCCACAGAGCTGGTAGGTGGGGCCTGGGATTTGGATGCCGAGCTATGACTCATAAGCCCAGCATTGCCCTGGCACTTACGTGTGCATGCCATAGGGAGAACACACACTTGTAAGACACACAGCAAACTTTTGACTGTACAGTGCCAATCACACTTGGTCCCAGTGTTTGTCTTTGGGAATACTCCAGGACTGAGGCAAAATGTGTGACACTTCTTCTTTCCCGTATAAAACGTCAACTGCAAGAGATCTGAAGCTTGACTTTGCAACTCCTGATCCCTCCTTTTGTCTTTTGAAAGATGAACTTGAATGGAAAATTTGTGAAAATTCTTTGATTCATGCAGTACTATGTGCTTCTGGAATATAAGATTGATTTTTTTTATTGCTTTGCACGGTATGCAATTACATAAAGTACACATCAAACTCATCCCAACAGCCAGTCATTTAGCTGTCTGCTTGGTGTACTTACGCATTCTGTCAGGCACTGTGAGCCAAATACAGATGAATTGGATCAGGCCGCTGCTTATAATTTAAGACAGGGACCTCTAAATGACTCTTTTGGTTTGTTTCTGAAAAGGTCAGGCATCAATATGTTTTACCGAATAAAACTCAGGGTTGAAGAATATGCCTTCTAAACTGATTTTTACTACCTGAACCATAATACGTTTTATGGGGGTTCTTTGTTAAATTGCCCTGACAATTTCCATTTCCAGTTGCCTCAATCACATTAACAGAAGGTAGAGTTCACAAATAATAAAATAAGTCATTGCACGGCATTTGGGTTTTTAGAAATAGATCACACGCCTGACAAACACATAGACATTATATTTGGTATTCCAATTCATGTTTGACTTGGCATATCTCGTTTGGGGCAGGACAAGACGCACCCCTGGCTGCCAGCACCGATGCAAGTATCTCATAACTCAAGAAATAAAACATGCCTTTCCCAAAGACTTGACAGAGAGATGCCATTAAATACATTAAAAGGGATATATATTCTTTATATATATTCTCTACATATATTCTCTATAAATATTTTTTCTTTATGAAATGGCTGAAAGGTTGGTAACATGGGATAGAAAATATTTATATAGATATATTAGATTTTTGTTTTGTTTTGTTGCTATTTTTCATAATATGGCTCCATAGGCACTGGCACAGACACAGCCCCCTCTACCTTCTGATTCATTGTTATATGATATTAAAAATGAAAGCGTAGAGTTCCACCAGAAAGCATGAGTCTTCCCCAGTCATTTCATGTTTCATGATATAGCATGCTCTGTTTACAGCTGTGTCCAGCAAGAGGAGAAAAAAAGGTGTTTTCTACAAGTAAATTATGTTTCTATTGCTATGAAAGGTTCATTCATAGCTCCTATTTGCTATTGGTTTTATTGAGTTACTGTATGTGTGTGAATAGTAATAGTAACACAATGGTACAGACTAGAAGAGGTTTGGTCAAAATGGTTACACCCCTTTGACAAGATAGTTCCGCTGCCTAAGAAGGAAAGAAGAGAAGAGCTACACCACTGAACACGCTCAAGGTTCTGTCCCTCAAAGCGGCCCTGCAAGAAGGGACAACGAGGCAGGTATTCGAGAAATGACTCAGTTACTTCATCAAAGGGTAGGGGATGAGACCAGGTCTCATACACTAGTCTGGTCCTGAGAAAGGACACCACAAATTGTGGCGGCTGCTGTCTACAATTTACGTCTTACAGGCACTTAGTTCTTCTATTGTCTTACCACTATTTTCTAGCTGACGCTCATGCATTAATCTGTCACATTCATTCTAGACTCTCCGTATAGCAATGAAAAGGTCCATCTATCTTGAATGCTCATTCATCAGTTAGTACTCCAAATCCACCTTGCAGTTTGTCCTCTGGTAAAGAAAATAAACCATCTAACACATTTGGAATTCAGTCCTCAGAATTCCTTTTAGAATTGGCCTTGCTGCAAATCAGAAGGAAGAAAATTTTGTTCTCTGCAAAGATGCGAAAAAGATTGAGTCAAGTATGAGAAAAGTCCCACATATGTCTCAAAGCCAATGGCAATTAACAGTTCAGTTTTTCATGGAACATGATATTAAAAGCTTATGTTGGTGTCACTTTTTATGAACTTCATATTTTATTTATTACTTTGAGATTGTAGATTTTTTAAAAGATTTATTTTTATTATTTTTTTATTGGAAAGACAGAAATACAGAGAGGAGAGACAGAGAGGAAGATCTTCCGTCCAATGATTCACTCCCCAAGTGAGCACAATGGCCGATACTATGCCGATCCGAAGCCAGGAGCCTCTTCTGGGTCTCCCACGCGGGTGCAGGGTCCCAAAGCTTTGGGCTGTCCTCTACTGCTCCCCCGGGCCACAGGCAGGGAGCTGGAAGGGAAGCGGGGCTGCTGGGATAGAACCGGCGCCCATATGGGATCCTGGGCTTGTAAGGCCACCGCACCAGGCCCGAGATTGTATATTTTTTATTTACCTGATAGTCAATGGCCTATTGACTCTACTAAATGACTGTGGGTTTTTTTGATACTTAATTTTTTTCATGCAAATATAATATTAATACATGCATATACTTTTATATAATGGAATATACTTTATAGGTGTAATTGTAAGAAAATATTTCTTTCCTCTACTCTTTCTTCCCTTCCTCTCTCTTTTTTCTTCTTTTTCTTTCCTTGCTTCCTTCTCTTTCTTTAATCATGCAAATATAACAATAATATTAAAACAACAAATTCAGTATAGTTCATACAATTTCTTTCCTCTCGGCCTTTATCCCTCCCTCCCTCTCTTTCTTTCTCTCTCCTGCTTCCTTCTTTCCTTTCTTCCTCTTTCTTCCCCTTTCCCTCCCTTGCGCCCTCCCTTCCTTTTTGTCTACTCCCTTTCTTCTTTCTTTCATGATACGAAAAACACTTCAATGCTTTAGTTCCCCCTCTTCGTGCTTAGATCAACTTCCATTTGATCAGAAAGGATGGTTTGCATATCCTAGCCCTGACCTATAGGCAACTTACTTTACTATCTAAATTATTGTTTGGTAACAGTTTCACAAGAGAAGTCTTCCTCTGGAGGCCTCATTCACTCAGTCACCCTTTTCCACAGCAAATGAAGAGCCAGTGTCTCCGTTGTATCAAGACTTCTGCTAGGCCCACCCAGAGTCCCCAGTCCTCCAGGGTCCATGGACATGGACCTGTGCAGAAGTGTCAATTTCCTACTGAAAGATACTTGTGCAGTTTGTGTACAATGATATTTATCTGTAACATACTGAAGCTCATCTGAGTCTGCTTAAAATATTTTCTAATTAAATCAATCCACCAAAGGGGTCCCTAGACCCTTGGCTATCTTGAGTCATCTTTGAAGACCTTTGGAATCATCTCATTATCCAGTTAAATTCTAGCTAGACAATGGTCCATCTAGAACATGCTCTCTTTTTCTCTGGCTGGGATTTTCACCTGCTATTCAGTGGCTGTGTATGCCAGCAGTTTTGATAAATAATTGTCATCCCTGCATATGCAAAGTCTTCAAAAGAGCACTGAAATATCTAATATAAAAAAAACCTATATGTGAATGTTTTATTTTTGCTTGTGCCAAAATAAACTTCTCTTTCAATCTGTTTTTTTTTTTTCTCTTTTCTTAAACTGTTGCATGCGTCCTTGCACAAGTCCACCATCTGGATCTGGACTACATCAAGGGAGGTTTGCAGTGCTGGAAAATATCAACAAAGGGTTTACTATCTATCTGAAAAGAGATGAAAGCCAAATGCAAGAAAATTGTCACAGCGATTTTACACAGTGGTTTTACATCACTTAAAATCAATCATAAGAAGGGAGGGGCTTATGTTCTTATGTCTTCATTTCATATTACTTTTCAGATTCCTCATCTTTACTGTATTTTGCAAAAGCATCAGTCCACAATAGATTGAAAAGCAAACCACCCAGCCCTGTAACACAGAAAGTTCAAGAAGCAGGTACTCTGCCATAAATGCTAGACTGAAGAAAGTGACGAAAACAGAAAACACAAAGCCAGCACGCCAGGAGGTCAAGTGTAAGAGGCCTGGCTGTTCTCCATCTCCACAGCCCAGACACAGAGCTCCACAAGACGCCAACACACAGTCAAGTGTGCCATGAAGCACGCGGATTGTCCACAGTCACTCAGCAATGCTGGACCTCCCACCCTCTCGGCCATTCTGGTTAAAGTGTTAAGTAAGCAGTGCTTTCACCAAGCAGTTTTGGTCAATGTATCCAGCTGCCTGTTCTTGCCAGAATTGCATTCTTCTCCCAATCCCAGCTGCTTCATGTAGTTTATATGTATAAAAAAAAATAAGTGTAAAACTTACATGAGTGACGCAAGTAAGAGAAAGAGCACATTCTTTCACCTTTGGTCATCCAAACAATAGGGTAACAGTCAAAACCAGAACCAAAAGGATTATCCAAAAACTGCTTTCTGAGAAATTGTATACTCTTCATGTTAAGCAGCATCTGATTCAGTGATAACAAACTAAGACAGTAATAAGAAAAGCATCATGATTTGTTCTTCAATATCCTTGGCTTGGCTTAATGACTCTGAATCTTAAAAGTCACTTTTTTTCAGAGATTTCCCAATTATCTTATTGGAAAATTCCACTGTGATTTTAACTGAGGTTATTTATTAAACATGTTGAAATATTCTTAAAGTTTAAAAAAAAAAAGTCCTCCGTCTGGGTTTTGGTTATCTGGGCATTTTTTTTTTTTACCAAAGTAAAATGGTGAGACATTTACAAATCAAATTACAGATCAAATGATACAAAAGTCTGGGATGTATTCTAACAATGTGAACAAGCTAGGGAAAAAAAACTTAGAAGAAACAACATTAAGAGCTACATTTTGATAGTTATATATATATTTTTCTAGGAAAGATGTTTAGAAAAATTCAAATATTAGATAACTAAAAATGAGCAATCTTATTTTGCTAACTATAGTATTGAAATATTCTGAATATGCATGTCTCCCTTAAATTCACATTTTGAAATCTTAAATCTGAAATTATAAGCATTTGCCCCTTGGTGATGTGTGAGCTCACAGATGGAAGGGCCTGTATGCGTACCAGGTCTTCCATTGATCTAATCAAGTCTCATATATACTCCCTGTAGTCTCCTGAACCGTAAGAACTCACTTTATGTTGCTTGTAGGCTACCAAGCCTATGGCTCATTGTTATCACAGGCTAAACAAGTAAGGTAACAACAGGTTGAAGAGTACCTAAAAATTAACTTAAGATGAAATAAAAATTATATGTAACTATGTGTTTTTCTTCTTAAAAAAATTTAGCATCTATAATAACAAGACAAAATCACAGTAACATAGGAAGTGAACCCAATATAGCGATTATGAAATCCTAAAACAGATGTCTGCCAGTTCCAAATATACCTACGATTTTGGACCTCCTAAAAATGTTTTGAAAAAAAAAATATTTGTTTCTTTATCTGGAAGGCAGACTGACAGACACACAGAACGACTAATCTTATATCAGTTGATTCATTCCCTAATTGACCACAAAGGTTGGGATTGGGTCTGGCTAGGCCAAAATCAGAACCCTGGAGCAACATCCGGTTTTCCCAGGTGTGTGGAAGGAAACCAAGTATTCCAGCTTCTGGTGTTTTCCCAGACACCTTAGCAGGGAGCTGGACTGGAAGTAGAGGGGCAGGGACTCAAGGCAGTTGTCCAACATGGAATACTTCTCTCAGAAAAGGTATTTTAATTCACCACACACATTACTTACAACTGGAATATTTAGTGTAGAGTGGAGAAAACAGCATTTTTTTTTCTGTTTTACATTTGATTCTGTTTATTTTATATTCGTATTGCTTGGATTGCACAATTTAAAGAGCTGTTTTTCATGTGAGAAGACTTTTTCCCTAAATTAATATTATGGGAAGGCATTCTTTAAAAAAAAAGTACTGTGCTGATAGACTCAGTTTTTTTTTTTCTGTATCGCCCTTATGTATTATTTTTTTTAAACACTGACATTGGCACCACTTGTCCATGAGTGAGTTCTAGAAGATGAAAACATGAATAAACAAACAGTAAAGGAATAAGTGAGAAAAACTCAGAAACAGATGTGAATGTTTAATCTGGCTGCTGGTTTTTCTCAAGATCACTTATGCCTGGTTGTGATTTTACACTGCATACATAAAATATAGCCATATGTACTCCTTATAAAATCAACTCTGCTTATTATAAGAAATTATACATGACAGCTTCTCAGGGAAGCATTCTTGATATTTAGAGAGTCTGAGGAAAGATTCCTGTGATATGAGCAAATCGCGTGCAACAGCAGCTCCAATCCCAACTTGTGCATGCTGTTGAAATCCCCTGGTATCAGTAAGGTCTCATATGGATGTCCAGAAGTCAGACAGACTGGAGAACAGGCTGCTTTGGTGTGGGACTCACCTGCCCGAGTTTCCAACAGTTTGGAGGCCACTTCAGGATCCAAGTACATTTGAGTAAAACTTGCTGTGAGTCATGGCCCCAAACAATGGAGTTATTATCAGTTACAGGATATTCCAAAGGGAGTGTGATCCTGACACGGATTGTGCGAGGAACAAATGACAGGGTTGAGAAAAACCAACCACCCAACAATGAGCAAAGCAAACATTTCGGAGAGGAACAGTCTGCAACCTCAATAAAACTACTTGTTGAAACAGGCCAGACCTTGTAAACTGAGTTTCACCAAAGCTTGCATGAGAAATGAACTGTAATCCAAAAACTAATTCCCAAAATACGTTTCCATCAATAAAAACAAATCCCAGCTCATTTCACGTGTTAACTAAAGCAGAAAAGGGGCAAAAGAAAAACAAGATGATCTTAGAATTTGTAACTGCTACTTTTGGCCAGCTCCACCTAGATTTATAAGCTTTTTGAAACCCTTACGAACATGTTCATATCAATAGTGTAAAAGCATACAGTTATTGGAAATGGAATACTAGACATGATTTGCTATGTCTAGCCACTGAACTTGAATAAGGAATAACATTCAAAAGGCAAAACAAAGCTGTACATAGAATCTGAACTGCATCCACATTTTGTTCGCACCGGGTTGCCAACTTGCGAAGCAAGGCAATGTCATTTCCCCATTTTAGTTGCTCTGTGTTCTCTGATAACCTGGCTTGTTTTCTGCAACCACACTTAACTCCATTTCCCTCTCTACCAGGTATTGCCGTAAGGGACCAAAAGTGTATAGGTAGTTTGTTGACCCATCTGATAAACTGGTATCACTGGTATTGAGCCATGAATCATGAGATCTGAAAGTCATTGCCATAAAACTACACAATATTATTCTGCAGACTGGTGTGAACAAGAGACTGAAAGTTGTGAGTGAACTCTGTTAGAGAGCGTTGTGCTTTCTTGCACTGAAACTTTCTACTCTCAAGTCAATATCAAGGATGACTAAATCTGTAGAGTCATTTTCATTTTCTTCTTTGGGTTAACCACAAGGGCTCCACTTAAGCCGTAACTTGCTTTCATATTACATTTTTTAAATGAGCAAATGTGGATAAACCATTTCCAATAATATAAATGGAATACAGATATTAAATTTGAAACATATAGAGGAAAAATAGAACCATAATGCTTAGTGAATGCTAAAAACAAACAGCTTTGAAAAAGCTGTAGTGTCTGCATCATAGAAGGAAGTCATGACGATTTATTTTTGCTTATTTTGAAAAAGCACGCCAATACAGACCATAAGTCAAAGGATGTCTCAAAGCACAGAATCTTTAATTTATCATTCACTTCCTGTCCCTTTTAAAGACATGCTGCTAGATAAATGCCAATCAAATCTGTACTCATCTAGTGGTCTACCCCTGGAGGAAAGGGAATAGGACTAACTGCTAAGACCCAATGAGCGATAGATTTTTTTAAAAATGAAAGAACACAGCAGCTCCTGGAAAAAAGTCTAATAGCAATAGAGATTTTTCCTGAAACTTAATGAAATTTGACTCCCGAACTCTAACTCAAAGATTCTGAATGATCAGAAATTTAATAGCTGGATCCACTGGCAGATACTTCAGAATAATAACTGTTTTCATCACTTGCTTTGTACTTTTCATCAGACAGATAATTGCTTAGCCTTTGGAAGAATTAACTTGCTTTGAATCATCCAATAAAATCTTGGAGCTCACATTGAATAGAACCCTATAAGAAGTACACAGATGAATCAGACAGGAGTCTTGCTATCAAATTGAGCATGATCACAAAATTAAATCAGAAACCTGCAAGTACCAGAGAGTTAAAATTGTCCTGTGACAGAAATTCAAAATGAAAGACATACAATGAATTGCTAACATGAATAATCTTTTGTTTCTAATCAGTAATCTTATAATAAAAATGATTCACTTAGATGTTTAAATATGCATTTATATGTGTGTATATAATTTCATAATAATTAGCACTTACAACATGTAAAAATAATAATGGAGGACAAAAAAATATGTATTCAGTTTTGAAAATGAGTGGCAACGTCACAATAAGTTGGTACTATTATTCTAAAATGAGGTTTCCCAGTCTGAACGACACTGACATTTTGAATCATACAATCTCTCATTGCTTGGGCGGGGAGCCGTGTCCTGCCCTGGGAGATGTTCATAAGCATTTTTGGCCTCCACCCACAACTTTTGATCCAGTTGTGATCACCCCAAATGTTTCTAGCCATTATAGAGCACATTGATGCCTTAAATCACTCTGCAGATTTTAGTCTAGAAGGTATTTCTTTCCAGAAAGCATTCCTGAGGATCTCAGCTGAAATATGATATCTCTTCTGTGTTCCTGCATGTAAATCTTTTGGTAATTATTTACTATAATTTATATAATAGTTACCAACTTACTTTGCTGGCCCTTCCTATGGTAATACTTTAATGTGGTCTTGAGCAGTGTTTTGTTTACTGTTGGTTCTATACACACTGAATTCTAGGATTAAATTAATAAAGCTCATGGAAAAAAAAATAACAGGAAAGTTTAAATTTTGTCTTAAAAAAAAAATCTAAGACCTGGTGCAAAAATCTGACAGCTTAGTACCTAAAATCCTTGCTTGCATGTGCATTGGGATCCCATACAGACACTGGTCCATGTCCCAGTGTACTTGCTTCCCATCCAGCTCCCTGCTTGTGGCCTGGGACAGCAGTAGAGGACAGTCCAAGCCTTGAGAACCTGCACCCTTGTGGGAGACCTGGAAGAAGCTCCTGGCTCCTGGCTTCAGAATGGCGGCTCAGCTCTGGCTGTTGCGGCCGCTTGGGGAGTGAACTGGCAATGGAAGATCTTCCTTTCTATCTCTCCTTCTCTCTGTACATCTGTCTTTCCAATAAAAATAAATAAATCTTCTTTTAAAATGAATCCAGATTATTTTCTCCTTTTCTCCTATAATGAAAAGTTTCCATGAGTTTTCTGAAGACCATGTATACAATGGTGATCGGAAGAGGGTGGTCTTTGCACTTAAATATGCTATAATTTAACCGAGAAATCAATGATGCTTCGATAGCTTCCCATTTAAAATTAAAAAGTGAATTAAAAAAAAAGGTGTCTGAGGCTAAATCAAGACAGGGCCATGTCCTAAATTGAGGTGTCACTAAGGTTTCCCTGCCAAACTAATATTTGGACACACATCTGAAAGTCACTTCAATGCCAAGTGTGAAAAGGAAATAGGAGTGGAAAGCAGGAAGATTAAATCAGACAACTTGTGAACATTCAGAGCACCACGGTATCCTGAGCATCGATAGGTACATACAGGCAATGGGTTTTTAAAGCACCATCATCACTGGCAAAAATTATCAGTAAGAGCAAGGTACTATGCAGAATGACATTGGATTTCATATCCTTGCCACAACCAAACTGTATTCATAAGTCACTGTATAGAAACCTAAAGATGATACTAACATCAGAAGAAAACTGTGATTATAACAATGTTGAAACAAAAGTTTTTTTTGGAGTCCACAATTGTTGGTGTCTTCAACATGCTGACTTTCTGAATATACAATTTCTCACTGCATCAGGTATTATGGTAACACCCTTTAACCAAGCAACAAGAATTAGCACATACTCTGGATAATAATGCCCTACTATTCCACTGTGTTAAGTGTCCCTATGAGAATTCCAGCCATCAGTTAAACAAATCGCTTGCTACGACAGGAACGAGTACCATATGCACGAGTTCCTCATTTCCTGGACATTATCAGCCATTAGCTGGTTTCCTGTGGCCCAGCAAACCCCGAGGTGAGAGCTGTGATCGCTCAGATCCAACACTTCAGACATTAGTCTGTAGGCAATTTCCTTCATTAAGATATAATAGCACTTTCAATCTGTAATTCTTTTGTCATATACATATGGGAAAGGCCAGAAAGTTCAAGTGAAAGGAAATGTGTGAGAAAGAAAAGCCAACAGAATAGTCATGTCCAGGGCCATGCACCTGGTGAAACTCCATTAAACTCTGGGAGCTCAGTGGTCCACAGCACGCCTGGGAAACACAGCGCATCACCCCCACGGTGCAGAGGGAGGTTTTAGGAGCTCAGAATGGATCTGAATGGAAGCCAACTGTTTTTCCTTTCCTTCCATGGCGAGGCGAATTGTTCTTTGGCTGGCCCAAACTCCCCAGGAGAAGGAATACATCTGGGTTCTCTTTAAATCACTACGATCATCAAAACTTATGATGGCATCACCTCTTTTCCTGTTTCATCTTTTAAAAATACACTCGCACACACAGACACACACACATATACACACATATTTTAAAGGCAAAATGACAAATATTCATGTAAAGAGAGAGAGAGACAGAGAGAGAGAGATCCCATCCATTGAGTCACTTTCCAAATGGCTACAAAAAACAATCCAGTCCAAAGGCAGGACCAGAAATTTCATACAGGCTTCCCATATAGGTTGTGGACTAGATATCCAGGTGGTTAGACTATTATTTATTGCCTTTTCAGATGCTTCAGTGTGTATAGAACCAACTGTAAACAAAACACTGCTCAAGATCACATTAAAGTATTACCATAGGAAGGGCCAGCAAAGTAAGTTGGTAACTATTATATAAATTATAGTAAATAATTACCAAAAGATTTACATGCAGGAACACAGAAGAGATATCATATTTCAGCTGAGATCCTCAGGAATGCTTTCTGGAAAGAAATACCTTCTAGACTAAAATCTGCAGAGTGATTTAAGGCATCAATGTGCCCTGTAATGGTTTAGTGGCAAAGTTTATAACCTTGGTCTCATTCTTAAAATTTTTGAAGCTCGGTCTCTAGAAGGGAATCAGGAACTCAAAGTCAAGAAATGAATTTTCACAAAATTAAACCAATTTACATTTCTATAGTAAGTCACTTTGCAAAAATATTACACTTCTCTTTGTTTTCATTATGGCAAATTTGACAACAAAAAATATTATCACATCTTCATGTCATCTTTTTGATTGCTGGTCTTTCCTATTTCAAAAATCTGAAATCCACAAACACTCCACACTTGGAAGTTCTAATCTTTGACAAGAGAACAATGACACAATATCCTCTAAAATATTGTGTGAAGTTACCGACAGGCTATGCATGAGGGCAAACTGATTTAAGTTTAATTCCCAAGATTTCTCATTGCATAAGCACAAAGAGTCCATAATCCCAGCATTCCAGAATCTGAGACATTCCCAGTCCCAAGTACTTCAGGCAAGGGGTTTTCACTTATAATGAGTAATATTCTATCATATGCATTTATTTAAGAGGTAGAGAGAATCACTTCCAGAATGTCTGCAATGTCCAGGGATGGATTGGACAGAAGCAGAGAAGCAAGCAGGTGTGAATGCTACGCACGTCTCCCACGTGGCTGGCACACAAGTGGGAGACACAAGTGGCACACACCTCTGCCTCCAAGACTCTGCATAAGAAGGAAGATGAGGTCTGAAGCGATAGCCTGGAAGCAAAGCCAAAAATTCCAGTAGGGAACACACGGATCTTTTCTGGCATCTTAGGAGATTGGCTAAACACCAATCTCTTAGAAAAACTTACAATGGTATTTGTCATGTGTATTTTTCTGTGACTTGTCTCATCACAGATATTGCAATATGTCCTCTTTGGATTTGAGTTATGCTAAGTCTGCCGGATTTATGTTAACATTCTCTGCATCTACAAAACCTGTCTTCTGCACTTCGTAGGCACAGTTTTTCTGTGGCTCCACTCGAAAGATTGAGCAGGCAGCTTTGTGACTCTGCCTTCCACAAGCAGAGGAGAAAGTCAGTCTGTAATTGTCCTGCATGTTTACATTCTTCTGTGGTTGAGATTTCCTTTAAATTTGGGCTTCTTGGATCTGGAGCAGGGGCATATATGCTTACTGAGGTCTCAACGCCAACTCCTAGGGATTTGGCCAACAGATCCCTAGTTTCCTGGTGCGAATTGCTGATTGAAGCCAGAGTTTACAAGTGCATCACCGAAACCACAGAAGAGATTCTGGGTATTGTATGACAGAAAGCTGGGATTGAACTCAGGCTTCTGGTTCAGAAAGTGAACACCCCACACAGTGTCCTAACCGCCATCCTAAATGCTCACCCCTAGACCCTTTTGTCTTAAGCATCTGAAAATATACTTTACAAAGTTCATGGAAAAGAGAATTAAAACATAAGAACATTCAGCAGCAAAATATTTGCAGTCCAGGCATAGGTTTTTCATAGACTCTTCCTCCCAATAACTTACTGTAGAGGTTTCATAGTTTGTGACTGTAAATGCTTTACGAGTGTACTTGAATTCTTGAAAGCTTTTAAAATGCAAGAATTAGTACATTCCACTCCCAAGTTCCTCCTGTAGCCGCAGTCCTCTTTAAGCCAATAGTTGGAGTGAATAAATTGAAACATTGTTTGTGGCCTCAAGGATAATGTCCTCTTGGACCACTGGTTAGGATACTGAGCATGAGGGTAAGCTAGCTTAGAATCACAGCAATGTTTGAGAGTTGAAACTATTATAAATCAAAATACAGTGTGATGAGGCAGGGGGAGAATAGGGATGGAGGAACAGGATGTCGGTGGGGATCCCCATACCTACAAAACCATATCATTTGAAAATGATAATAATAAGGGAAAAAGAAAAATAAATCATCAACTTCCAACCTTGTAAACCAAGGGCTCTAAAGACATGAAATTATTAACAATATTGTCTACTCTCCTGCATTGCTTCAGAAGTGCAATAGCCAAGCATAACTAAAGCGTTAGAGAACAGTATTAACAGCTTTATGATTTTTTTTTACAAGAAGAAAGATTTCAAAACAGTTTTTTTGTTTGTTTGTTTTTCGGTTCAAATACAGACTTCATTCTAAACAAATGTAGTCATTTGGAACATCCACTACTTCTTAATCTATAAAATCGAAGTAATAATATTTGCCTCATAAAATCCTGGCAAGAATTAAATGAGATAATGACTACAGATATGCTTAAAACATTTGCTCTCTTAAAGCAGGTGTTCAGAAATATAATCCCTTACCCCCACCTCCTTTGTCTGCTCCTTAGCAGACACGGAGTAACCAGCAGTAACACTGAAGGAGAGTTGAGTTGCATATCTCAGCAGTCAGCATAATTCATAAGTTCAATATGTCAGTTCATCCAATCATTTTCTTGAGCATACAACAGAACTAAATGCAGAAAGCAACTACTCTTGATTGGGAGTTGGTGCCAGGGAACTTTCCATCTCTTGCTGTATTTTCATAGGGGTCATGGTATAATCCTGCTAGTCCTTCTCTCTTGCATACTTACTTAAAACTCCCCATTAGGAGAATAACTCATCTTACCGGGAAACAGGAGAGCTACAATGCTGCTCCCTCCCATGCTCATGTACTCTATCTGCCAAGAGGCAAACACATTCTTGATTTCCTTCTAGGTCATAAAAATCCAAGACCTGATCTTTTGGCAGGGTGCCTGAAGTTCTCCAGCACTCCCTGTGACTGGATAGATAAATCAAATTTTGGCATTTGGTACTTACAGACTCATTTTCACCACACATGTAAGCCCCCTTTTCTTAATATAACACAACCAGCTCATTCAATTAGAACTTTTCTTGTTTTGATGGATTTCTTGGTCATTTTCTGTGAGATCACAATCTACATAGCTACAAAGCGATGCCCTTAATTAGACCCCCTCAATCTCCAAGAACGAGGACCAAAGAAAGGACCTTTTCTTTTCAGGTTGGAGAATTCATTATTGAAGCCAGAAATGAAGACTCCTTATTATTAGGTTTTTCAGCAGAACATCAAGAAATGAGTTATTGATTGAGATCAGCCTGTGGATATGTTCCCTTCAAAGACTTTGGATGAAAGTGTTTCTATTTTGCTCAGTTTGAAGAGACTGTATTGTATACGCAGTTTGCAGTCAGAAAGTTTCTAGCGAACTAGTAGAGCACCCAATTTAGGATCCTAGGGTAACTTTTTTGTTGATTTTTGTGTCCAAACTTAGCATAGCAGAAAATTCAATAAGCTTAAGAACCTCCTATTTCACTAACAAATATAAGGCAAAGTCCTCGAAAAAAAAAAAAAAACATAGAAGAGTATTCCCAGGCATTTTATATACAAATCATATGAATGAGGTTAATAAAAATATTTAACTTTAGAGGATTCTGCTTCAGAACCTTCAAATTCTGAGTAGGATTAAGATAAGCCCTGAATATTTCAATATTGAATTTTGCATCCTTACATTCAATATTAAGATCACAAAACAAATTGAGCCAACTTTATAAAACTCACAAAGCAGACATTCACCAATAGTTCATACACGTATCAGAGACCAAACATTAATTATTTCTTCCACTGTATATGTCAGAAATTTTAATCATGAGGAAAATAATCTTAAATCCTTTTCATGAGAGTTTTCCTGTTTGGAATGTATCTCACAGGAACCCAAGACCCAAACACTGATTTTACGAAATGAGAATGAGCAGTTTTCATGATGTCAGCCAAGACTAAGGAATTATATTAGAGCGACTTTCAACTGCTGTTCTTTCAAGCACAGTTCTTCACGGCAGAGGTGCATGACATGTTGTCATATTTTTATATGTACTGGTAGAACAAAACAGCAAGACTTGAAGATGTTTTATGTCGGTGAAACAATATTTACTGCCTCATTTAGACTTGTTTTTAAGAACAATCTGATGAGTTAGAGCATGGACAGCCTTCAATCAAATAAAGATGAGTAATGGTAGTGTATGCAATATCTTTTAGTATTATGTGGAACATCTAAGGTACAGATAACAGCCAAAGTCCAAATTTTAGTTCACAAAAAGCATGCCCTACTTTAAGTTATAAGGACTATGTTTGCATTCTCCCACATGGGAGACGCTGAAGAGGCTGGCTCCTGGCTCCTGGCTTTGGACTAGCTTAGCTCTGGCTGTTGAGACCACTTGGGGAGTGAATCATCAGACAAAAGATCTGGCTCTATCTCTCCTTCTCTGTATATTTGACTTTTCAATATAAATCAATAAACATCTTATTTAAGATAATAATAAAAAGACATTATTTTGTAGAAATTAGAATCCACATTCAGAATTTCCTGAGCATTATATAATGTATTGATGAGTTTCTTTTTTTTTTTTTTATTGTTGCTTACATTGTATTATGTAGTACAGTTTTATAGGCGCTGGGGATTCCCCCCACCCCTCCCATACCCCTCCCCCCATGGTGGATTCCTCCACCTTGTTGCATAACCATAGTTCAAGTTCAGTTGAGATTCATTGCTTGCAAACACATGCCTAGCATGAAGTAATAAGTAATATACCCATAATTAACCTTTGAGTTGTCTTTGAGTGTGGGAATATACTACCCACATGGAAATCCTTGAGAGTCTCTGTGTTTTTCTAGTTCACTAAAAGCTCTACTTCATTTTAGTAATCTGTTAGTCATGGACATCAAATAGCTTGTTTATTTTGCTCTTCCTAGAAATGATAAAATACAAGTCCTATCACTTTGGGGAGCCTCAGTTGACAAATTACATCATGAGGCTAATGTTTATGCTTTTGTTAAGAAAGAATCAAGTATATTCTGTAAAATAAGCCCTGCTTTAATTAAAATTCTTAATTAAAATTCTTAAATATGACTTGTGAGATATTGTATTTTGTAAATTAATTGTGCACAAATGCAAACACACATTTATCTGCTTCCTCATATTCACTGATTTTTTGACTCTTTATCTCTTTCTGTGGCAAGTGAAAAATCAACTCCATCTGCTTTTTTCCCCCCTTGGATAACTTCTTATCAAGGTCCCTGATTTATGGGCCTTTTGCCCTGGTTCTAATTCAGTTCAATGCAATGATATGCTTTTCTGTTTCCCCTGATATTCTCTGGGACATTGGTGTTTTTAGTGATGGCTTGATTTTGATTTATTCAACACATTTCACAGAGAAGTGAATCACCTCTGAGAACTTGAGTAGTAGACCTCAGGAATCCTTACCTAGATTCTAAGAAAAATGATTATCTCTCTATAGCCCTTTAGAATTGACAGCAAAAAAGGAGAACTGTGAGTCTAGAAATAATGCAAGGCTCATCTGCTAGTAATTGGTGATGGTTTAATAGCTAAACCCATTCCACAGTTTCCAGGTTTATATGCAGTATAAAGCTCAATGTCCAGATCTGTGTATCTCTGCCAGAGACTCCATGTGGCCATCGGAAATAATAGGTAGGTAGACCCGCTGGATTGCAAATTAAGAGTAATGTGACTACATAATCAAGAAACTCAATGCATGTGACAAAGCAAGGATTCTATGCCTACCAGCATGATTTGATACAGACTATATATCAGTGATATATATATCGTCCACTTTCATAAGAGATATTTTCCTCTAGCTGCACAGATGCTCATGCTTCTGTTTTTTTTGTTTGTTTGTTTTTGTTTTTTTGTTTTGTTTTATCATGGGAATTCAATCTACATTTCCATGTCAAGAGTCGCTGCACCCTGAAGAGCAAACACTGACCTTTTTGAGATGCTGGCACCATCAGCTGTGATAACTGGGTAAGACTTTGTGATGGGCTGTCTTGGGAAAGGAACTACTGCATACCACCAAGAATAGACCTGTGGACATACTCTGGTATCCTTTCAGATCACTGAATCTTCCACCTTTCACATATGTGTGGGCATAGTGGTGTGGTGAATGTTGGACAACTAAAGGGATAAACCATGCATCTTTTTCTTGACGGCACACACAGAGAAGCTAAGGTATTCATCACCCAGACTCTCTCACAGCTATGAAATAAACCACATAAGCCAATTTCACCTTTGAAGTGTTAACAAAAGTAGCTGAGATGGTTTTCTGGAAAAAAAATTAAAAAGACAAAATCAGCCCTAATGCTTCTTGTAGAAACAAAAGTTGCAATATTGGAAGACATCATGTTAATTGCGGGATGAATGTCAGAATCAAAGGATGGCAATGGAGCATTGACCTTCAGTGGTGCTCCAAAACCTTTGCTCCTTACTGCCTGTCCATGTCCCTTCAGGGGTGCAGACACACCTGTGTGGTACACCAGTAGAAACCACCCATAGGAAACACCTGTGAGGTAGCTGATGTTGGTGAGAATTTCTTGACTCCCATCATATAATGTTTATAAAGACACAGATTCATTTGTTAATAGCCTTCTTTCGTGTGCATTAGGTTGGCTCATACATGATAGCCAAATTTCTTAGTCTACAGCGATAGCATTCTAGAAGTTAAAATAAATGTTAAAAATTCAGATTAAGAAAGAGATTTTATTTCATTCTAATCCTCTTGCCTGGTACCAGGCCTAGCATAAAGTAGCCAAGAGAAGTCTGGATGATAGAAGCTATTTATTATATCTTTTATGAATTTACTTACCAATAACACAAGACCGAAAGTATATATTTGAATTATTGGAGGCTAAAGCGCAAATTAAACTCAAAGCAAAAGTACCAAGTGCTTAAGCAATTCACATTTACTAAATTGTTACTAACTTAAGTATTTTTTAAAAGTTACTTGTGTATTTTGTGTCATCCTCATAGATCTCCTATAGACAAAGTACTGTGTCATTGTTGGACACGCTTAGAGATATTTAGATAGCCTTGACAAGGTCACTCAGCTCAGTGGTATAGGATTCAAGCCAAGTTGATTGTCCTCCAAACCCACGTTTTTAAGCACAGTGCATTACTGGAATATTCTAAACCTTCTCAGCTTATATAGGTGTATTCTTTGATCTAAAAAAAATGCCTTTTCTTCTGCAAAGCAAGTACACAGAAAATATTAGTGCATATTAATATTTATCGGCTATCAGCCAATGATCACTTCCTAGATGATGTGTTGTAAAATTCCATTTAGTTCACAAACCAGCTAAAATTTTTCTGATCTATACATCTAGATTAATTAGTTCAATAATGGCATTTATACAGGGACTTTCAGATTATCTGCACATTGGTGCTGAGAACTTAGATTTTTGTCTTTTTTGGTAGCATTTTATTTCGAAGTCCTGGGTTCTTTAAAATGTGACACCTTAGCTGTCACATTTTAAGTAGGATATTGATAACAACAAGGATGCACAAAGGAGATTCAGCAGACACTTAAATGGCAAAAAATACAGTGCAGGGTTTCACATACCCTGCAGACTGCAGGTTTATATGATAATAAATAATAGTTATCACCAGGACAAAGGGAAAAATGCCATGGAATCTAATAGCTCAGTGAGAAATCTGCTAATACAGGTGGTTGTACTTGTTCCATTTCATTGCCAAACAGAGGCTATTTATTTGCTTCTGGGTAGTTAAATTATAGAGTGCTATGTTGCTGAAAGTTTTCCAGTAGGAAGATGTGAATCTAAAGCTGCAGATGAAAACTTCTAGAGAAAAAGGGAATAAGACCTTATTTACCTGCTAACATAACTGACAAGCTAAACTCTGAACAACACTGAAAAGTTACCTTCAACCTTACCATTGAAATCTCCTGACTGTGTACCTTGGTCATGGGCCAAATGCTGACTGCAGCGAATAATCACCGTAGGGGTTGTTTAAAGCGTTTCACTTTGGATAGTCCTCTGATGAGGTGGGATGCCAGTGATGGAGTTTTGTGTGTGTGTGTGTGTGTGTGTGTGTGTGTGTGTGTGTCCATGTGCTTGTTTGTAAGAAAGACAGAAAGGTGGAGAAAACAAAGATTCTTTAAGAATCACCATGCCCAGAGACCACAGGAAGAATCTGTGATGTCTTTTCTGAAGGTGTTGTTTCCTATTTCAGTGGCAGCACTCTACCGTGCATAAACCTGACGATTATATTTTGTCATTCGTTTCCTGTCTGCAGCACATTGGGATTGAAGCTGTCATTTAACTACTTTCACAAGTAACCTTTACACTAAGACATGTATTCAATGTTCTTACTAATTAGGGATATTAATTTGATAAATCTTGGTTTGTGACCAAACCCAAAGCTTCCAGGCATAATTCTGATGAGAAATACATTACACAGCTGAAAGAATTCAAATTCTAATTTGTACCGCATCAAATAACAGCTAATGTGTCATAAAGGACAATGAGTCCACCAAAGTAATCTACATGGAAAATGACTCGCGAAAGGTTAGCAGCTCTGGACTGTATCACATCGTTGGAAGATGACTGCAGATGAAGGGAACCACATATTCCATCTCTAGTGATCTGAGTTTAAATTGGAAAAATGGTATCACAGAGTGTAACAATCAGAACAGAATCAATACGACCTGAAATTTGATTATGCCATCTTTGTATCACATAGCTATTTTATGTATTTTTTTTTTTTATCTGAAAGGAAGACCGACTGGGAGAAAACCAGGCTGAAACACAGCCTCAACGTGACATGTTGGCTAACTGTTCAAATGTCTGGTAACACAGGAGAACCAGGAACTCAATCCAGGTCTGCTATGTGGGTGGCAAGGGCCTTACTACTTAAGCAATAACTTGCTGTATCCCATGATGTGCGTTATCAGGAAGACAAAATCATGAGTGGAGCTTGGTCTTGACCTAAGGTACTCCTGCGTGGGTTCTGAGACCCTCACCCCCAATAGGGTTTTAACTGTCAAATGCTGTCCTCCCACTCAGCTTTGAGGGAATAATTGGAAGTAATTATGCAAATGAATATATATAAGATCAGAATTTGTGGGTGTGTTGCCTATGTTACCTAAAATTTTAAGGACGTGAAGACGCGCCTGTGCCATACTATTAACCACAAAGAATACATTAAAAATTACTCTTTTAAAGTATTTAGATCACCTGAGCACAAATGAAAAGCGATTCTTTAAAGCAAATAGCTATCAAGCATCTACATGTGATGTTACTCTTCACTTTTTAAAATTTGAAAACAATTTCAGATTTCCAGGTTGCAAAACGTCTCAAAGAAATCGCAATAGTTTCCCCCAAATCTGCCTTGTAAACAATGATAGGACTATGTGAAAATCCAGAAATTTCCATTAGTACAATCTGTCTCTATAGCTCTATGTTGTTCAACCTAGGCAACATTGTAACTACTACCACAATCAGGACATATAGTTAGTATAAATGATGTTATTTCCTGTCTTCACCAGCAAAATGCATTACAACTTTCAGAAAGAAAGAGTCCAGACTACTTATTTTACATAGCCGTAAATGCTTAATGAAAATTGAGAATACCCAGGAACGAATTATCTAGGAAAACACGATGTCTAAGGACCAACGTGAGATTCCAGAGATACGGATGACGCACACCATCCCTAGCTAACTTCGCTGCATGGTACAGAGAACACCACCATTCAACAAGCAACTCTGCCCAGGAGGGAATGAGCCACAAGGTAAACATAGAGTTTATCAGACAGATACTGTATCCCCAGACTCAGACACAACTGAGCATTCTCAAGGGTTCAGAAGTCGCTAATGAAGTTATAATAACAGAAGAGCACATCAATAAATACACATAAAGATACAAGATCAGCTAGGTTCTTCCAAACCTATCATGAGGTTTATTTTCTCTAAGAAGGCAAACAGAAGCCAGACACTTGCAGTTCCAGCTTCTGAGAGAACTTACCACCAAGGGGACGTATTTGACCACACGCGCGATGTAAACATGGATCTTACCTTGGCCATCTGTGCCTGAACTCCATTTGCCTTGAGAGATGCTACTGCCTTCTGTGCAGCGGCGGGACTGTCAAAATCTACAAAACCATAACCTGTGAAAAGAGGAGACCTGTTAACAGAACTCACAGATAATTGTGCTTGAACACAAAGGCCCTCAAATTAGTGCTCTATGGCACCTTGGGAAAGAAACCACAGTATGTCCAGCTACAAAGCAGTAACACATTTTCAGTGGAGGATGCCTTGTAAATCAAGTCTGTTGCCAGCGTCCTAATTTGAAGCAAGTTGGCGAATAGTCATGCTATGTATTCATTGTTCAGCTATGTTCTTTCTTCCTTGCTGTAAGAAGAGCCCATGGAACAACTGCTTCAAAGTAGGAAAAAAAAAATGGTCTCCCTAAAGTAAATTTCCAGAAACTAAGAAATGTGTATAAATAAAAATCATAATAAAAACCTAATAATTATAACAGAACTTGATACACAATAGGCATTCAGTCAATATACATTAACTGTCTGGGCAAATACTGGTTCTAAAAGAAAGCAAGTCTTTAAATCTAGTTCTGTTTAGATTTATTCTATTTAATTGGAAAGGCAGATATTCAAAGAGAAGGAGATGCAGAGAGAAAGATCCTCCATCCACTGGGTCACTGCCTAATTAGCCACAATGGCCTGAGCTGAGCGGATCAGAAGCCAGGAGCCAGGAGCTTATTTCAGGTCTTCCATGCAGGTGCAGGGTGCCAAGGCTTTGGGCCGTCCTCTCCTGCTTTCCTGGGCCACAAGCAGGGAGCTGGATGGGAAGCGGAGCCACTGGGATTAGAACTGGTGCCCATCTGGGATCACAGCAGATGCAAGGTGAGGATTTAGCCATTAGCTTATCATGCTGGGCCCAAATCTAGTTCAATTTGATTACTAAAACCACAGTCCTTCTTTACTGCATATTGTGCCTCTCAATTCAAAGCTCAAATAGTTTTCTTGGACTCTTAATTTATCTGCAACTAAGAATGATTGCAGAGATAAATGTTCAAGCTCTTTTTAAAATATTTATTTTTTTAATTGCAAAGTTAGATATATATATATATATAGAGAGAGAGAGAGATAGGAGGAGAGACAGAGAGAAATTTCTTCCATCCGATGATTCGCTCCCCAATTGACCGCAACAGCCGGTGCTGTGCCAATCTGAAGCCAGGAGCCAGACATTCTTCCTCGGTGTCTCCCACGCGGGTGCAGGGTCCCAAGGCTTTGGGCTGTCCTTGACTGCTTTCCCACGCCACAAGCAGAGAGCTGAATGGGAAGCAGGGCCACCGGGACTAGAACGGGCACCCATATGGGATCCTAGCACCTTCAAGGTGAAGACGTTAGCCGCTAAGCCACAGTGCTGGGCCCTCAAGCTCTTTTTAAAACAAGAAACAAATGCCCAACTCATTGGTTACTGGAGTGCAACCTGGAAGAGTCAATGAGTTGTCTATTGTTACGATTGCATGTTTGGAAGTGCGTGTATGACGAGGATATTATTTTAAAAATGTGAAAACTATAAATAAAGGATAAGTTGAGCACTGGCTCAGCGGTATAGCAGATTAAGTCCGTATCTGCAACACTGACATCCCATATAAGCACTGGTTTGTGCTCCATCTCATCTGCACCATTTCCAATCCAGCTCTCCGCTAATGGACTGGGAAAGCAGCAGATGATGGCTAAAGTACTTACGGTAGCGCATCACTTGGGAGACTCTGAAGAAGGTCCTGGCTCCTGCCTTCTGCCTGGTCCAGCCTCAGCCGTTACATTCATTGGGGGAGTGAATGAGTGACTGAGAGATTCTCTTTCCCTCTCGCTCTTCTTTGTCAGTGTGTATGTGGCCCTCCTCTCTCTCTAGTTCTGCCCTTTCAAATTAGAATGAATCAAAAATCTTAAAAATGAAGTTGATTTTGGTACAAATAGTGATGACATTTGTGCATTTCCATCCAACTCTGGAGACTCTTCTTAGGCATGAACCACGTGTGATTTTGCATCTGAATAAATGCATTTTTAAACTCCAGTTTCTATAAACTTTTAAAAGTAGGCTGGGATTTAGGTGTGACGAAGAAGTAGCCAGTGACACAAAGCTAAAGAAAAGAATATTTTGCATGCTCTTGATCTTCCTAATATTAACCTAAGGTTTAGCCTAAAACCAAAGCCAACTGCCAAGAGGATTTCAAAAAAAGTTCAAGAGTATGAGGGTAGGTTGGGAGGATATCCTAGGAAGCCCACCTTGTGTGTCCTCTAAATTGTCTTGTCTGGAAAGAATCTGCTCTGTAAGCCCACAGGTGTCTCCTGGTGGCTTCTGGGGACAGTCATTGACACAATCCCACTAACCATGCACTGTGGCCCCCTCTCCCAACACAACCAAAGGAGATTGCATGAGAATTCAATTACCAAGTTGCATCTTTTAATTAACTTTTTAATTTTCTCCTCTTAAACCCCATCTTCTTTTTCTCTCACACAGCATGTCATTCTAAAATGAACTTGTTACACAGCAGTGTACCATAAAATGCTCTCAAAAACCTAGGTAGCGAAACTGTGAAGTTTGTGTCTCTAATCCTAAAGGAAGTCTGTTCTATAGAGTACTGCTAATTCTTTCCTTACCACAAACTATTTTGATAATAGGACTATTATCACCCACCAAGAAAGGTAAGGGAGACAACAAGCTTTAAGAACTTGAAAAAGTCAAGAAGTACAAAAATGGGAAAAGGAAAGTAAAAGTATAATTTACTTTTCAAAGATTTACTCATTTTTATTGGTACAGATTTACAAAGAGACCAAGAGACTGAGAAAAAGACCCTCTATCCACTGGTTCACTCCACAAATAGCAAGCAAAGTTGAGCTGATCCAAAGCCAGGAGTTAGGGGCTTCTTCCAGGTCTCCCTTTATGGGTATAAGGTCCCAAGGTTTTAATCCATCCTTCACTGCTTTCCCAGGCCCTACCCAGAGAACTGGATGGGGAATGAAGCAACCAGGACATGAACTGGCACTCATATCAAATGCCAGTGCATGCAGGTAGAGGACTGCTGAGCCACCACACCAGCCCCACAAAACTATAACTTGGACATTATTGCCCATGTGCTGAATGCCGTGCATTGTCACCTCGTGAAGTAACAGCTTCATGTATGGCTGCCTTCATGCCCATATGTGCCCTCCCACCACACTGGAAAAACTGAGGCTCGATTATGGTAACACACAGCTGTCTTAACATTAGAAGCAATTCCAATGATATATTCAGAGCCTGACATTGAGTCTGCAAATGTTCTTTCCAATAAACTATCAGATACTCTGCTTTATAATCTAACTTTGTAAAATGGTTCTAGAAGATTCTAAAGGCCAGCAGAGAAAGGACTTCATTCTTGAAAATTCTGTGCGGGATCAGTATTATGGTGTTCTAGGTTAAGCTACCACGTGTGAAGTTGGTTTCCCATTTTGTGTGAGGTCTGCTTTGGGTCCTGGCTTTTCTGCTTCCAGCCCAGCACCCTGTAGCCAGGAAAATAGCAGAAGATCATCAAAAGTGCTATGGTCCCTGCCACCTACATTGGAGTTGAGATGAAGCTCCCAGATACTGGCTTCTGCTGACTAAACTCAGTTCATTGTGGCCATTTGGGGACAGAAGGTCTCTCTCACTCTCTTTCAATAAATAGCACACGTATATATTTTTTTCCACAGCCATTGGTTGAGAAATATGATTTACTGAAATGAAGAGACTGAAGGATCCAACAGGAAACAGGGGACAGATTAAAGTACTGATTATAGAATTATAGAAATATCAAGTGGCATTTGGATATACCAGACTGATGATCAGAAAAGGGGATGGAATTAAAAATGCAAGTTCAAAGGGCAACAGAATAACGATGTTATTTACAGAGCTTGATGTAGACAATACACCCAGATTAAGTGTGAAAACATTGGGCCAAGATAAGCAACTTGATCATTTTCTGTATTTTAGTGTTAGGTAAGAACATGAGATATGCAACAAAGCTGAAGTTGGAATTGGGGAGGGAAAAGAGGCCATGAAATGAGTAGAGGGTGTGGAACCAAGGAATGAAACTATTCCAATAAACAAGAAGAAACCCACTGCATCAGTGCTACTGCAGATCCTGGATTGCACCTTCCAAGTCCTGTGCTCTCAGGAGTATTGCTGAACACTGGAACTGGGTTGGATGATGGCAGTCACACCTCTCCTATCAGAACTTGTCTTGCTTATACTTCTGCACCCTACCTCTTCCCTAACTAACCCATAAAGCTTCTTTCATATTTCTAATCAAAGAGACAGAGCTGAGTCCTTTCTCCTGCCCGTTCCTGGCCACGAAAAGGCCTTTCTCTTTACAAGACTCACATCCCAGAGCAGGATGGGGTGCAGGCCAGAGAAACCTCCTTCAATGACAGTGTGAGTAAGGACAGTGTAAGTGACCAAGGAGTTTAAGAACATAAATGTTATAAACCTGACTTGCGTCAGGCAAGCAGTAGGCATTGAAACTTGTGTGAGTGGCTGGAGAGCAAGAGAAGGAAGAGGAGTTTAGGGAGAGGGTTTACAGTTCTCAGCAAAGCACTGGTGGTGGAGAAAGAAACTTGAGATGGGTTTGGCAAGGGCTATGAGGTCAATAGAGCTGTCTCTGTTTACATTAAGGCATGAATTACTATGTCTATATACCTCTGTGTGTGTGTGTGCACACATGCGTACACATGTGCCCAACAAGCATGTCTATCTCCCCAACATGCATGTCTACCTCCCACCTAATACCAGTGTAAAGCCAGGCTATTTCCTTAAGTTATTCAACAATACCTTTGGCCTGCCTAATCTTATTTTTAACTTTGCATTTTTTAATGTTGAATAGAAAATTAGCTAGAAAACAAGAGATGAAAGTTTAAGAAGGACAAGGGGATAATCTATATAATAACATTTCTGGAAAAAGGCAATGGGAGATTATATAGGAATATATAGGAAGATACTGCTAAAAGCGATCTTTCATTTTTGCGCACTGGAGCCAGAAGGAAGATACAAGAACACTCAAAATTTCATGCACTCTTTTTTTTTTCTTTGTCCTTACTTCCTGAGACGACGGTAACATGGAGCCTAGGTTCAACAAATACTTGTCAGACTTAGATAAAAGCATTTTTAAAAGACTTTTTATGAGATGTCAGTGGGAAAATCATTGACAAAAATGTTTGTTGATACTTTTGGACTATGAAGAACAAAAGCAAATGCCAAAAGGACCTGGCTCGGCTTGGTAAAGCAAAGGATCTCCTTGCTCAAGGCCTCTCATCCTTGTTTCCACTCTGAATTCTTCCCTGTGGCTTCCACCTCCACACACATCAGGATATTACAACATCAGGACACTGGCCTCCAGGGCTGAACTCCAATCCAAACACAAGAGATCTGTGAGAGCAGGACGCACCCTGAGCTTTCCTTGCACATCGGGGGACATAAGGCTGTGCTTGGAGAAAAGCGAACTTCTAAAGAGTCTGGGGAAGGAGAAAGAGTGAAGCCTTTATACAAAACATCTGTGACCATGGCTCAGAGCCAGTGGGGGCAAGGACTTCACGAACACAATTAGAAATAAGGGATGAGCTATCAAGTCTGGAGTATTTCACCAAATTATGTGATTTTCCTAAAATTCACTTATGTTCATCAAAACGAAACTCCAGAGGAAAACTGGTCGAGACTTCCCTGGCAAGTATTCCCCACCAAGAAATAAACATTGCATTCCTGAGTTTTACATGACAGCATACACTACATCACGATCAGAAGAAAAGAAAATGAAATACAAGGTTGCCTCCAAAGAATAATGATGCATTTACTGAAGAATAAGGCAACTTCAATTTGGTTTCAATTTGCTTTCCTTAAGGATAAATAATCAAGTCTGAGGGCAGGAGCCTCTGTACCTACATCTGTTGAGGGGAAGGGTAGAGAGATTAGTTCAGCTCCAGCTAATCATGTTTTATGGTAACTGCTAACGCCCTCAACAAAACCCTGCAGAATGCTCACCATCACAGCTCCAGCCCAAGTGGCTCCAAGCCCACCCGGCCACTCTCTCAATTACAGAATTCAGCTTGGCAGCAGGTTCAAATGAATTAAAATGGAATGTCACTGTTTACCCCACACACCCCTTGTCCCTTTTTTTTTTTCCTTGTCAGGAGGAGAGGGCCAGCAGTTCTGCAATTAGCAGGAAGTGGAGCAGTGAACAAAGAACCAACTCTGTGATAATTAGGTCATTCACCAAATGCACTCGTTCCATTGGCAGGGATAATCAATGCTTTCCTGGAATGCTTTAAGCCTTGTGTGTTAATTCAAAGCTTTCTAGTTCTTGTTGCATGACAAGCATGATGACTTCATAGAAAATGCATGTATTATACTTTATCTCATACAGAGATTATGAAAAACAACAGAGCTCTATGAGTAACAACAACATTACCAGGGGTTATTAATTTTTTCCCTTAGGTTTTGCAAGCCACTTTCTTCCCTGAGCTGTTTGCTTTTGTATTCCTCTAAACCATTGTGTAATAATCCATTTGGGATCTCACAAAATGTCTCTCAGTATCAGCAATTGATTTTATATTTCCTCATGACCGTGGTCTCCTCAAATCTTCTATTTGGAACACTTGTTTCTGAAATGTGGGATTGGATTAGGGTGTGTGTGTGTTGTTGTTGTGTGTGTGTGCATGTGCGTGCTTGGGGAGAGGGGATAAAAGCAGAACCCCTGCCTCAGATTTGCAGTGGTGTTTGTCGTCACCCAGGAACATTTGCTCTCTGAGTCTAACTGCACACTAAATTTCACAACATGTGTATTATCCTTCCTCTTCAGAATGCCTGACACAAAAGCCCACTTGAAGCACAGATGGCTTGGAGTAACACCCAACTTCTTTCAAAGACCATCCAGCTGTGAGTCAAATGTGATTTCAAAACTCCTGGCTGGGAATGATATGTGCAACTGAAATTCTGCTCCACTGTAGCCATCAAAGATGCTTAAGAATCACCGTAGTGTCACTTTTCTCCCGCTTCCATTTAGGCTGAGCCATCCTCTGTGGATGCTGCCTCTGCTCAGAGCGGTCAGATTGGGGGGTCAGAGGGCAACAAGGGGTCTGTGTGATGCAAAAAGAAGGGCACAGGCTGCCAGGGGTTGCGTGGAATGGAGCTACCTGCATGCCTCTGGATGTCTCATGTATCCTTATACTATTAAGTGATTGCTAGCTGTCTTCGCTCATTATAGATTTTTCAAGTCTCCTGTGTTATGTGATCAAAGAAGGGCTGAGAGCTGCACATCAGCTTTTCCACTCACGGAAACAAACCATGAAGAAAACCTGGTTATTTCTTCAGTGTCCTCTTTTGCAGCGGCTTTTTGTGATATATCATTAGGGGGAAGCAGGGTGTTACAGAGGCACAAATACAGCAGCCATGTGCCCTAATTGACATTCGTGAAAAATGAAAGCAAAACACAAATTTCATTAGAATGCCTAAGTCAGAGATAGCATTGCTTATCTGGAGCAAAATTCTAAATCCTCTAAAATCACCTTTAAACATCCTACAAATCTAGGTTTCAACCATTTATATAGTAAGCCAACAGCGTATGAACTTGTTGAACAAAAGGCTGTGACCTCTGAGACTTTGCAAATAGAACCAAGAATTTAGGTAGCAGCACCATGAGATGGTGGGTACACAGGTTATTTCACTGTATTTCCCTGATGTACAGCTTAGTTATCCAAACATTCTGATATTCTACCAACAGAAATACTAAAACAATGTACTAGCTTTTGGAATACAATTTGTCTGCTTCTTGTACCATGTTGAGCCTGACCTATTCCTCTTATTAAATTTACTAGGTTTTTAATATATTCAAGGAAGATAGAGCGCTAGATGCTCTAAGGAAAACAAGATTGATGGTCTAGTGAAGTTGCTAAAAGGATTAAATACTGTGACGTGTCTTCTTACACACATGGGGTTAAGATGGTTGGGCTTATGCAAAATGCACATCTTCACAACTGTTTTCACATAATGAAACTGATTTCAAACAATTTAGTATATGTTATCTTTTAAAGTATGATTGTTCAACATAGCTGAAAATCTCAGCTAGGTTCCCACAAAAAATGTGTCATGATGTAAAAGTATTCCCATTCTAAATGTATGTATATATGTATGTGCATATGGATTTCAATGCTTTTGCAAGAAAGCTAACTATTTGTATCAAAAAAAATGTCATTCTTCTGTCAATCCCTCTCTACAAACTCTTTGAAGTACTCATATTTGTGTATATATTATGGTAGCTTTTGTCATTTACTTTGTCTATATAATTGAAATTCAGTTAAACACAAGATTCACAAAGGAATCACTTCTATGTAAATGATTGAAATAAAGTGCCAGCATTCTAAAAGGGGCAACCATTTCTTCCAGAAGGTGGCAAGCTAACTACATTTTATTCACAAATTTCAAAAGTGAGGATGGAAGGGCGGGGAGGGAGAAATTAGGTCCCACATAGCATCTCCCAGTAGAATAAAAACAATTATGAAGACAGGCAAATTTAAGAAGGAAAGTACTTAGTACTATGCCATTTGCAAATGGGACACTTTCTCATTCCATTTATGTTGCACAACGTCTTATTAAGCTAAACACAAATTCAAATCCCCAAACTTTCTTCTCTCCTCACCCTGTTCAATTGATTTTTAAATGAGAAAAAAATGGCTTCTTTTATACTGAATAAAGTCAAGATTAGAATACGGATCATTATTTATGGGCTTAGTGCAATCACTATCCTTTTTTGAGATTAAAGAAACTTGCTGATTTGCCTAAGTCTTCATCTGGTCAAGCCATTATTTTATTATAAAATTGAGGAGATTAAAGGAGCAGTTGGCTTGACTGTAAATGTGCCTATTAACCTCCATGAACCATCTAGCAAAGTTCCCTCCTGCTAACAAGCAGTGTTTAAGGATACAAATAAAATGTATGTATTGTGAGAATTGCTGGTCCTATGTGACTATGCCATCAAAACAGCGAGAGGTCTAAAAGTGCAATGAAAACTGTAGGAACAAACCCAGGGTATAGATAAAATAAATCCATTGAGTTAGTATGATGGAAGTAAGCTATAACTGAACACTTTAGTTAAGCTCTACAATCCCCAGTTCACAGTAGGGTAGGCAAGCCAACTAAGATTTCATTCTTGGTTCTATTCTTGGTGCTTCTGGTTGCTCTGGCCTTACAGGTGGGAATAAATACACATTACTCCTTCAGCTTCAGTGTATGAACATCAACAGGTGGACAAACTTTCACCCTGTTAGGTAGTTCATTCCACGTTCACTCTCAGTGGCCTCAACAAATGTTCTAGATGATGTTGGCGTTCATTCCTACCCACTCACCTGCAGCAGGGAAATGTTCCTCCTTCTACATTTGAAACATGGCCACAAATAATCCTTCTACATTTGAAACAGTCATCTAGACAGGTGTGTTAGGTAACTCATTCTAGAAAGGAAGAGGAAATAATTCCTACACATTATTAAGAAGAACGTAAGCTTTTGTTATACTTTACATTCTGTATATCCACTCAATCAACTTCATCTTGTCTTTCTTTCTTTTAAAGACGTATTTATGTTTCTTGGAGAGGCAAATATATATAAATATATATATATATATTGAGAAGGAGATACAGAGAGAAAGATCTTCCATACACCGGTTCACTCCTCAAGTGGCTGCAATGGCCAGAGCTGAGCCGATTTGAAGCCAGGAGCCAGTAGCTTCTTCCTGGTCCCCCATATGCATGTAAAGAGTCCCAAGGCTTTGGGCCACCCTCTTTCCCAGGCCATAAGCAAAGATCAGGAAGGGAAATGGAACAGCCAGGAGATTAAACTCTGTGCACTTGGTTTCCCAGCATGTGCAAGGAGAGGATTTAGCTACTAGGCTACTACGCCGGGCATCTATCTTTTTACACAAGCCTTGTGTGTATGGGAAAACCATCATTTGCTGGAGAAGGTCTCCTATTACTATTCCCTTGCTCAAAATCTTTGATAAAATCTCCTTTTGACGTTTTCAGGAAAGTTTTATTTGTCTATAATTGCATATTTCTTAATACGTAGCTATTATTTCACAGAATACACACTTGACTAACATTTATATTTCTTCTTATAAATACTTTTCATATATGTTCCATGTGGATGGGTTCTTGGCCCAACAGAGAAGGCTCCACTGGGGAATACATGGTCAACATATGAGGATCTGGGTTTGAATCCTGGCTCCACTCCTGAATTCAGCTTCCTCCTAAAGTACATCCTGACATGTAGCCAGTGATGGATCCAATAGCTGGGTCCTTGCCAGTCATGTTTGTAAAAAGGACTGAGTTCTTGGGATCCAAGCACTGGCTTTTTCCCAACCCCAGCTGTTGCAGAGCTGAGGCATAAAGCAGTGGATAGGAGCTCTTTGTATGTGACTCGGTGTACCTGTCTTTTCTCTCTTTCAGCCTCTCAAATATATATAATTTAAAACAATCACAATACAATTTCCATCTGTACTGTCCCTATCACTCTGAGACATAGCGTTTTTACATGTGAATGGACCTCAAATTACTTCTCCATCTTACCTGACATACTAAATACACTTCTAACATTGTATTGTACTCTCTAAAAAGAATTTCAGCATATGTATAAGCAATTGAGAGTATCACATATACATATTAAAAAGCAACAAGAATAGCAATCAAACCAAGGCAAACAAAATAATTTTCACTAAAGAGAAATTTCTTTTCACCAAGGCCATGGGGCATTTGTTCAACTTCCTTGAAAACTTAGCAATGATTCCTGATGGCCCTATTTAAAACAGCAACTAGAATAAATTCTTGAGCATTTATCATTTTATGTATTAGATTTATAGATTAATAAAAATTTAATTCGTTCTGCCAAATAGCATAAAATGAGTAATATTTGTAATTAGGACTTTCTAAATGGTTCTCCAATTATCCATCGTTTGACTAAAAATATATAATGGCTATCTTCTCCCAATTTTAAAACTTGGAAAATTTTATAATAGAAAGTTTCAACCAATAGAAAAAGAATTCAATTATGATGTCATTACCCAACAAAAAATGGCTCCTTATTTTCCTTTTCTTGTGACCAAAATCATATCATATTTTGCACACAGATTTATCTGATTTTTCTCTCAATAGCAAAAATAGTTGCCTTTTCTGATCGATAAATATGGATCTTAATCCTGTCAATCAAAGATTTTTCTGCAGTCCAGTTGCCTAAACTCTTAAGGATTCCTAAGCTTTATAGAATGCCTTATCCAAATTTTTCAGGCTTCAAAAATGATTATTCTCTGTAAGGATGAATGACTTAGTAAAATAAATAACATAGAAATAAGCAACACATTTTAGAGCCTCATTGTCTTAAGACAGTTCAACTTTCTGTTTCATTCAAAGTTATTTCAAATACAGGATTTTAAGAGGAAGAAACCAAAGGCATCCAGAAAGTAAAATCAAATTCAAATCTCTGTCTCCTGAAATCCTAGGATTCAAAGCCCATTTTCCCTCTCATTTTCATGAAGTTGGTTCCATCTCAGAGGGATTCTGAAAACATCAGGACTTTATAAAAAAATGTTTTTCTATGATGCATAAATGGCATCAAGAATTTGAACAGCAATGCCTTTGTACCAGGAGTACTGATTTACTTATAATTCAAACATGATTTTTTTTTAAAGACGTGCTTTCCCCAAGGAAATTCTACTATAATTTGTAAATCTCTCTGTTACTAATATTACCAGTTCTCTGTGTTCCTTAATTAGCTGAAAATCCATGACTTAGAGCTCAAAATGTCTTCTAGGAAGTACCCTCACTGCATAAGCAAAGGTATTTCAGGATCACAGGAGGGCATGCGGGTTCAGGGACGCTATGGGAACAATTTAGCTTATGATACTGAAGTACAGTTGTTCGGATGAGGGTGAAGGGCTACAAGACTTGCAAAGCAGCTCTGCAAGAAGAAAACAGAACGGGATCGTTGGAAAAGTCTTCTGCCTTGTGGATGCGTAGATCTGCAATTCTGGCACTTCTAGAAAGCTTCTTAGAAACCCCAAATTTCACACACGCCAGACAGCTACTGAGTCGGGTTCTACATTTGGGTCAAAATGGCCAGAAGATTTATATTAATATTAACCTATTACATGCTTGACTTGCAACAAGTTACTCCTCAAAACAAAATAGCACATCCCTAGTCTCATAAAACTGCAGAAAGAATGAAAATCTTAAAATGTCAGATCATCCAACCTCCGGCCCACCGCCAAATCTCATTAGAATCCCTTTAACAAATATCCCTCCAAGTTCCATCCAAAGTGTTCCAACAATCCCCAAGGCATTCCAGACTACACAAGCACATTTTTTTTTTTAAGAAAATCGTTTCATGCAGTTGAAAGCCAAAGCTATTGCCATTGTATAAGCGGTTAAAATTCTAGCTCCAAAAAAAGTCCTTAGATACAGAATACAGAATACTAAATTAAATGTAAGGGTACTAATAAGGCTACCTAAAGAATATGTTAGCTCTAGACATTTAATGAATTCAAGTACATTTATAGCTCCTGGCCACAGTGACAGAGATCTCTTTCTCTCTCTTAAGTCTTTGTGAAGTCTAGCCCCCTAATTTAACTTACCTATATTGAATTCATTCTGAGACAAACTAAACATGTGCATTCCTTTCTACACACAATAAATTGTTATATTTATAATGTTAACAATCCTTCTGCTTATATACTTCAAAAATGAGTATTTGGAAATACAGGATCTTGGTTATTTTCACATCATAATCTATTTTAGAATAATCACATGTCATCCTTCTCTCTGCGTTATAAGTTTGTCCATCAGAAATGTACCAAATTCTGTTTTATTACAAATTCCAATTGCTTTTATATTAATACATCTTTTTTAAAAAAGAGTAATGTTCATCTGAAGGAGCAGGTAGCCAATGTGAAGAGTGATTGTACAATAAATGTATTATGCAAATTTCAGTGAACATTCTATGCACATTGGATAAAGAATCAAATTAAAGCCTCATAACCCTTGGAAAATTAAAGTTAGCAAGTACAGAGGATGACTTGCCCTTGAACACAAAATCTACGAAGGGCAGACATTCCCCCATCATTTCCACAAAACCGAACCGTTTCTAAAGGTTTTAGATTAAAATAAAAAAAATCCCCCAGGAGTCATAAAGATCAGATATTTTTACAGGAATAATTTGGAGACTCAATTTTAAAGTGAGAGGAGTGAAAGGAGTTGGTGAACTTGCATGTCATATTTTGAGAAGCTAATATTCCAAGTAATGGTCCAGTTGTGATGACCAAAATGTGCCTAGGGAGATGGTGTGTAGAAGAGGGAAGAGGTCTCTCATGAGGAAGCCAGGGAGGCTAATTTAGACAGCTTTCCCTATAACAGCCCAAGAGGGGCATTCATATCATCTATGCCTTTGTTCCTTCCATTTTCCTTCACTCATTGTGATAACGGGACATAGGAGTTACCTTCCTATCATATTGGAATGTCCACACTTTTCAGCCTGTCCACACTGATTCTACCACTGGACTCTCCACAGAGAGAAAAAGGCCCATGCAAAAGGATGAGGCAGAGGGTCTGCACAGCATCTACCTCCTGGAGAAGAAGATGAAACAGCCACACATATGTCACTAAAGCAAGAAGCAAGCACGCGTGTTAAGGATGCAGGTTGGAAAGTCCATTCTGCCCCCATTTTTACACATGGAAAAGGGATGTGGCCTCCAGTGCCAAGAACAGTCCATTCATTTATCAAGCCCTGCAAATCAATTTCTTTTACTGTTCCTCCTTTATGGTAACTAGGCAGCATGTAAATATCAAAATATTGTTATTGATTTAACACATGCTCAGTGAAGTTCTCTGATGAATTCTGACCATGGTGCTCTGTGAGGATAGAAAACAAATGAGACAAACTTTGTTTTCTCGACGGATGTGAAAGCCCAAACAGGGATAGCTACTTCAACACCCGAAACAGGAAAGGCTCCATGTGGTAGACTTGTCAAAATGTGAAAACCCACTGCACATAGCATGATAGTAAAAGGAAAGCTTATTTCAGGCCAGCATAGAGATTCTAAAGAAGAATTTGAACTTTTTCAAATTTTGTTGTTCTTTTTTGTTGCTCCATAACCTTTTAAATTTAAAAAAAGATGTATTATTCATCCATTTATTTGACATGCAGAATGACAGAGTGAGAAAGGGAGAGAAAAAGAGAGATCTTTCATGCACTGATTCACTCCCCAAATGGCCACAGATAATGGCCTCACACTGCATCTGGGAGATTCTATGTCTGTCTGTGTCATGCATGTGGACAGCACAGGCTCAAGTACTTGAGTCATATGTGGATATTTCACCAGGTCTTTTAGCAGGGAGCAATTCCATACTTTTCAATCAACCACACTAAGTGATAACTTACACATGATGAAGACCCATTTCAGCGGACATAAGTTTGGACAAAGATACAATTATTCACCTGCATAACCAGCATTACAATCAAGATACACAACAGACCGATACTCCCACACAGTTCCTTTGTACTGACTCTCTATAGCTCCAACAACCAAGTTAGTCTGTATTCAGCCATTTAAGTACCATAAGCAAATGAAATGCCCTTTCTTTTTCATCTTCCTTTTTATTTTCTCAGCATAATAATAATATTGAGAGATGGCGGGGGATGAATTTCTAGGCTGATGAAAGAATTGGGAACAGGTAAATAAAAAGTAAATTCAAAACTTCACATCTAGCTTGGATAGAAGTAAATGGAATGGCAACAGTGTTGTTTGAAATACTGCAGGACAGATGATAGCGTGTGGACTTGAATGAGGCAAAACTTCTTACTAAAGCTTTGCATAAATTCTCATGCTACTCTTGTAGCTTGAGGTGGGCTACACGGCCCGGAACCTATTGTGCCCTCTGTACTCTCTTAGAAGCTTCTTATTGCCTAGCCATACAGAAACTTAGTTCTTCCTTCCTCCACAAATGCTGCGGATTCTCACCGCACTGGACACACTCTGTGAATTGCTTTATAGGAAAGACCATTTTGATTATACTCGCACAGACTATAACTGACAAGATAATAGAAAATAACAGAGCCTTATTTTTCATAACTATATCCCTTGGGCTTGTTATCTTTTCTGGGTCATATTGGCCACGGAAACAATGAGTGAATGAATGAATGTACTTATGCTTAGATGGACAGATGAAGAGATGAGTGGTTAAAAGAACAAATCAAGCCCATGTTTACCCCCTTCACATATATAACTTCAATCATTTTAGCTCACAATGCTCTCTTTGACAAACGACTCCTCCCACATCATCTTCGAAAATGCACTTTGATTATAACGCAACATGAGGAGCAGCATCCACTTGTAAACTTGTGACACCAACTCTGAAATCATGGCATTGGTTTGATCTGTAATAATGCACTTTTAAATAGAAAAAAGGGCACAGTATTTAACCTCAAGGGACACATAGATGACGTAGAATGTCAAAAGAACCAGAACTAAAAAGTTAGTAATTACCATGACGGTGAGGCAGGTTTCTCTTTTCTAAATATGACAAATGTACAAACAAAAATACTGCGTGTTTTGCTGTTGATTCTGGGGTTTTGTTAACAACTTGAGTTTTAGTCTGTAGAGTTTTAACATGAGGTCAGTAAAGTGTAGTTTTCAAATGAATAAAAGGACTTTGTATCAAGGCTCTGCTGGTCATTTGATTAGTTTATTATGACTTAACAAAAGGACCCAGGAGCGATATTTCTCAACAAAAGAAGAAAAAATAGTAAGCTGATTCATCTTGAAGAGACTCCCCAAAATAAGCCAGGTCAAGGCTACTCCAAAGACAGGTAGTAGATAGGAACTCTAATAGTAAAACAAGTAATTGTAAAAAGTGAAACCATCGTTTTCAAACCTCCTTACAAAATGACCTTGGAAATATTTTTAACCAAAAATTTATACAGTGGCATCTACCAGATTTTTTTTTCTTTCTGACATATTTATACTGTTTCAATATCTTTCTTCCTACTAACTCCAAAAAGCTGCCCTTCTAACCGGACAGTAACGTCCTTGAGCTATTTAGCAAATATCACACACAAGATAAATAAATGTTTTGGAACATCATTTATATTTCCTTCCCCAAACCGTTGCCTTCATTTTATCAGTGCTGTCTGTGGATGAACAGGAAGCCTGGAACTCCCTCTGGGCATGAATTATACAGGAAAACAACAAACAGAAAGATCAGCCTAAGCAAACTGGCTGTCTGCACTTACAGGGAAAGGAAGAAGGGACGACTGTGTGACTAGAGGAAGTGCTGGCTGTCAAAGTATATCCTCTTGTGTAAAGAGGAGTAGCCAGGGCTTCTGTAACATCACACACTTGCCGAGTAAGGTTCAAAGACAGTCTTGTTTTCTTGGAAATAATACAACAGTTATGTAAGTGGATGCAAACTATGAGGCTGTCAAGAAGCTAACCAGTATCCAGAATTGTAGGTGGTATATTTTTAACCCTTAGCAAATTCAATAAATGAGTAAAAAATATATTACAAAATGCTGTTCTTCAGTGCTTTGTGCAAGGGGATCTCCAGATGCAGGAATTTGCATAAAGATACATCCTGGCGGAGGGTTTAGACAGACGCTGAACCACTGTTGCATCTTTACCACCTGCAGAAGTGAGTCCATAGCTCCAGGATGGTCACCATTTATCTCAAGTCACCAACAAAGGGATTAACGTGCGAATTATTTGAGAGTGTTGAGACGCTGTTTCATCTACATCTCTAGAAGTAACAGAAATTTGTATGGTTCACACAGCGAAAATGCGAGGATTCCTTCCTGAAGAAATGCAGATTCCTTTCCAGGAAAACTCTTACACTTGGGAGACATAGGAATTTTAAGTGGAAAAAGGCAATCCTTTACAATGCCAGGTCTATCTGAGTATCACAGGTAAGAATCCCAGTACTGGCCCTTCACTTTGTCTTGGATCGGAGTACGAAATTAACAATCACTTAAAGCCCTTAACTTTAACTCTATTAACGTCTCCCTCTCCCCTAAATTTTGTTTCAGACAAATCTTCATTCTTAAATTCTTTAAATGACACATGTAAGTTTGGAATACAAAATGCAATGAAGAGTAATGCCTCAAAAGAGTGACTCACACTGCAGAAGTGTATTCTTAACATGCAGTGATTGTACCTAAAGATCATGCTTTGCTCAAATGCTTCTTATGCCCAGCGGGGAAGAGAAAGTTGGAGCTTCACTCCAAAAGTGATTTTAAAACAATCCGAAAGAAGGAGGTAGGGAAAGCCCAGACCTTCCCGGCAGGCAATCAACACCTCCAGTTAGATCCTCAGTGAGCTAACCTTGTATTTAGTATTCTTTATCAGAGAATCCTTAAACCAAGGAAATTGAAAGACCAAGAAATCACTTCTCGGTTGAATGAAGAGGGAGTTAAACAAGTGGCCCCTGAGAACTTCTGGAACAGCCCTCCGGAGGTATCAAATCATCACTTTATACAATGAGTCCACAATGAATATTACAGGTGTTTTCCCTAGTACAAAACCCCATGCAATAAAGCCAAACACAGATAAGACCTCTGTGTCCTGGGTAGGTTTTTTTTTAATTTTATTTTTAATTAAATCTTTGGTGTGTAATTAGTTCATTACAATATTTTCAAATTTGAAACATTTTAGATACCAATCCAACTTTCAGCTCCTCTTCAACTATCAGAAGACTGGTTAGCAGTGAGCACCATGAAAAGAGTTGATTGTCCATATTGCTCATAAAAATAACACTGGGACTAATGTCCTGTAAAGCATATGGCAGCACAAGGTGTTCACCCACCTCACTTATTCCATTTTTTACCTGAAACACTTTTGGCTCCGAAAATTAAGGCTTAGAGAATCCTATAATTCCATAACTGAATCCTGTTCAAGAAGAAAGGTCATTTTACGCATCTGTCTCTTGTTATCACCCACACTGTACTATCTGTCTCACACAGTCAGTTAGTGTATTCTGCGGCTCAGCTTCTTGCCCGAGCAGACATTGCTGTGTGGGAAGCAAACTGCAGAGCACTCTGGTGAACATGTGGATCAGGGCTGGAAAGTTCAGTGTCAAATCCTGAACAGTAACATCTATTCACATAGTTCCCATGAAGGTTAAATGGGTTAATACATGCAGGGCAGTTATAACACTGTCTGCCACATTGTTCAGAACCATACCTACAAAGCAAGCCATATTGTTTCTTGGGTAGTCAAGTGCTCAGATGCTACTTGATTTCAAAATATATTTAAATGATTTTATTAATTATGAAAGTATACTTCCAGTAGGAGAAGTACAGAGGTTGCTTGGAAGAAATCTGAATCAGTCTTGAAGTCTAATAAGCAGGTAGGCATGGTTAATGCCATTATATGTTCTAATAAAGTGAATTGTCCTGATCTTCACTTTAAACCTAACTGAGCTCTGTTTCACTTTCCACATTTTTTAGAAGACAGTCATGTTTATAAAGGGCTTCATTGTATAAGAAATATAGCATGAAGATACTTGGCTTACTTCAAATCATTATAGAGAAAGTATTTTTACTCATTAGGACATTTTAAAAATACAGCTCCTCTGATAAAGTAAACGTCTTTATTTCCAATCATTCCTAGATACTTTTCTTTGAAAATAAGGACATTGTTTGTGTTATATGCTCCTGAAGAATTTATGTGGGTCATTTTTATACACTGTGTTAGGGAGAAAAATTCTGTAATCCTCATAGGGAAATAATAATGAATTCAAATTTGATTAGTGACTCTACCCTTGGAGTTTCTTGCTTGTACTTATCATATTTGGTGATGTGTGTATGTGCTGGGAAGCTGAGTGTTTACATGGGAGTGCATTCCATATTATGCTTGTTGCTAAGCTATCAAGTACTTGCAAACATTTTTTTCATATTTTTAGCTAACCCATATAGTTGCACAACATACTGGGCCAATAAGAAATCCACAGTCTGAGGCAGTGAAGGAATGGAATGGAGCTGTTACAGTGGGAAAGAATACGCTTTGGCAGAGAACATAATTAATTATAAAATTCCAGATGGGCTGTTATTTTTGGCATACCATATTTGTTTGGAAATACAGTGTCATCAACTTCCCCAAATCAGGAAACTCCATCTGGTATTCGTACAGTTCTATGAAAGGATGCTACAATTTTCCATTGTCACTTCTCACCCATATTGAAGAAAATTGAGGACCCTTGATGAATAATGAATAATGATCAGGTAGATACAATCATCTATGATAAGATTTAAATATTACCACACACGTAGATAAATCAGGAAGTAACACACTAACGTTATATTGAGAGTAGACCAGGCAAAGAAAGAACTCCTTTTCATGCTGTAATACCTTGCAGTCAGTAGGCAGTTTATTGAGTTGAATTAGGGGATGGGAAGTTTAAGTATACCCAATGAGAAATGCTAAGGGATTTTGAAAGCAAACTCTTGGTTTGTGTTCACCACCAGGGAAATTATTCATAAGGATCCAACGTATTTTAGATATTAATTCATCAAATCATTGGATCCATTCATTCAATAAATGAAAAATGTGGCTACTCTCACTGCATGAATCATTCTGCAGAAGAGTAATGGATACTTCACACAGCTTTCGGGACAAGTAAGTTTGTGAAATGTTGGAGAAAGCAGTATTAAATACGCCTAGTTTAACACTGGAACTTTTTGGAAGCTTTAAAATGCTAATAAATATGGTTAACTTTTAATGAAAGAAAAAGAGGTATCAATGGCATGAGGGACTGGCAGGAAGCTCTCCAGGGAGACGTTTGATCTGAGTGTTTGTGGGACTACTTCTGATTGCTTTTTCTGGATGAAAGGTCAATAGAAGATCCTTACAACATGCAGAAACACATGAAGAAGAAAACGAAACTTAGATATAAAGACAGGGCTTTATAATTATTTTTAATAATTTTCTGACAGTGTTTGCTTATGTGATGGGTAACTCTCCTTTTTCAATGTTTGTATTTGTTAGCATTAAAAAACGGGAAACGGCAGCTGATATTTTGGAGCAAACAGTTAAAGTATGATTTTCAAAGCTGAGAATTCTCAGCGGCTCCTCTTCAGGTCCAGCTCCTGCTAACGCATCTAGGAAGGAAGTGGAACATGGTTCAAGTGTTTGGGAACCTGCAAATCGCATGGCCCCACTGAGACCACTCACTGAGACCATTTGGGAAATGAACTAACTGGTAGAGGAACACTACGGAGCTGTGTGTGTGTGTGTCCCTATCTATTACACAGATTTTGAAATCAGTAAATTTTTGTCTAAGTGTAATCTTAAGAGATATACTTAGCTATGTAATACTGCACTATCACATTTTTTCACATTAAATGAGTCTCAAAAATTATTATTGCAGTGTCTGCAATTGTTTAGTCTTTACAGTACAGTAGAACGTTTCTGTTTTGATTGCTTCTAAACTTTGTAAATGTAAATCAATAGTTCTCAGTGTGTGTGTCTCCAAAAGCATTACATCAGTATCACCAGGAAGCTGTAGTTTTATAGATTCTCTGGACCTATCCTATACTTACTGAGTCAGGGCAAGACCCAGCATACAAATCATGGCGATGCTTACAGCTTTAAGTAAACCTTTGTGATAAATAACCATCCTTTATGTCATACACAGCTCCTGAGATGTTCTCAGGATTTGCATGTTAAATTTTCTGGGTCTACCAAAGTGTTCGATATATAATACCTACTGAATTAACGAAAGGTTCTGTAAGTGTATTTCATCCTTTAAAATGTAGTGGTGTCAGTTATGCTGTGGTGTCAAATCAGTGTCGATAATCGTTTTATAAGTAACCTGTATTTTTCAACCTCAGGTTTGTCAGCCTTTTCCTTACAGTGCAAAGCTGTTCTCAAGATTATTAATTTTTAACTTGTTTAATTGTTAGACTAATCCTTGATATTTAAATTTCTAGAGTTCCTCCTTTCTCTCAAACTCCCAAATTTGGACAGGCTTCTTCAGTTGTATTTTTTAATGACTTCTTTTGTTCCAGAAACTTCTAATTCTTAAAAATGTGTCCCTTATTTTTGTCCTAAATATTCACTGTAGCTTTTTGGTGTTCCTCTGTGTTTCATTAAGGAATATTGCAGAGAGTTTGAATATGCCATGGTACAGAGAACTGAATCCAAAGGGATTTTCATCGTGTAATTGTTGTCCCAGACCCTGCACACCTCCTTGATCTCCACAGGAGTGCCCATTTTATCTCAGCTTGTTGCTTTGGCCTCACATCCTGTCTTCCTTTCATACCATCCCGTTTTCCCTTCATCTCAAGCTTGTCCCATTTTGTGGCTCTCTTTTCCTGTTTACCAAACGCACTGATTTCTTAAATCAGATTAAGTATGACAAATAGTTTTTCCCATTTTCTCTGGTTCCTGTTATAAATGATGTCCAGAGCTCTGCTCTTCCTCCTGCCTTCAGACTGTTGTTCCTTTTCAGTTTTGCCACTGAATGATTTTTAGATGGCACTTTTCAAAACAAAAAAATCTGGTCAAAATTAAAATAATTGTGGCTTTTTGATTATAAATAGACAGAATCCGAATTTCGTTTGGCTTATAGTTATTATCTGAATACCTGGGTGACAAGCCCAATCAGACTTGTAACTGTAGTATAACTATACCAGTTCCTGTGTCTAATACTTGTGCGCATCCTAGACTGAGGTTTAGTTTTCTTTCCACTGCTATGCATCCGATTTTCCAAACCAAACAGGTTAAAATCTTCAACTCCCAGCACTCAGTGGTACGAGGTCCCTCCTTTACATCTTCTTAACTAAGCATTTTACTTGTGGGCACTGGATCCCCAGCCTGATCCTGGTCACAGCAGCCCCTCTGTATTTTGAAGCATACTCGTTGTTTAGGCATACAAGGAATGAAGTTGGCAGAAAGGATCGCACTGCCTTGGCATACTTAAAAACAGAAATCCACCGAGACAGCCTGGTTATCTCATGTCTGAGAATACTGGTTATCAAATTGGCATCCGTTGTAGTTTAAGAATATTCTGTTATGTGAGGCATAGCTCTCTGCCTGTATTTATGTAGCTTAGCAGGTTTATTAACTCAGACTATGTCTCTAGAAGAGCTGTGCAGATATTTCAAGCTGAGGCAATGGGCTCAAGCAACGCTAGAAACACACTGGTCCCCAGCAGTTAGAATAAAGCTGTTTACTAAGGAAGTCCTTTCCGGAAAAGTTGATTTTAGAATGATAAAAACAGATAAGGAGAAAAATGATTCCAGATAAAGGTGTATGCAAAGTGGCTTTCTAAAAAAAAAAAAAAAAAAAAAGATTTATTTATTTGTATTGGAAAGGAAGATTTACAGAAAAAAGCAGAGAAAAAGTTGGTTCACTCCTTTATGGCTGCAATTGCTGGAGCTGAGTCAAAGGAAAGCCAGGAGCCAGAAGCTTCTTCCTGGTCTCCCACATAAGTGCAACAATCCCAAGGTTTTAGGCCATCCTCTACTGCTTTCCATTCTCTATAAGCAGGAAGGGGGGTGGTAAGTGGAGCAGCAGAAAAGGAACAGCACACATATGGGATCCCAGAATGTGCAAGGTAAGGATTTAGCTACTGCACCATGGTGCTAGACCCACAAGCTGGCTTGGAGTTAACCTTGCAGGATAGCTATATGGTGCAGGTCAAAGTTTATATCAAGGCAACCATGCTACCTGGGTTTCCTACTCAGGAGGCAGACAGTCATGGTGTATAAAAAGACAGTTTGGGAGAATTGGCAGGGGATTAAATGTCAGGAACTTTTGGCACTGTGTACCAACAGCTAAACAACTCCAGTAGCCTGGAGGGCACAACCTAGGAAGAAGAGTCGCCAATATTTTGGATCAGAAACCAACATCAACTCAGATCAGCAGAGTGGCATCCAGAACAGACAAAAACTATCCAAGGGACTTCAAGTAGAGCAGTGTGAATGACTGTCCTTAACACCTTGCCTACTGCAGTTCTGGTTGTTATTTACAATACCCTGTTCCTCCCTGGTCATGGGTCGCTCACCACACCAGCAGGAAGGCTGGGACTTTCAGCCTATCAAACACATTTACATTAATTTCAAATGATGCAGACACATGATTCTGTGGTATCAAAGCACTTGGTCAAGTTTGGTTGAAGTGTAATTTAGAGAGTCTTAAAATCTTTTGTGAGATGTTACTTGCTGAGGAATCCTAGTGTTCTCTTCATATGTCTGGACCCCTGGTCGCAATCACCAGAGTCCAGAACCTATTGAGCTGAATGCTCAAGCACAGGGATTGAGGAGAATTCAGCTCTGATTCGTCCATCTACACCCACTACAAAGTAGGCTCTTCTCATATCTGCTGAATGAATGGATGATTTTAGATACATCTTAGTCTTTGACTTGTCTACAGCTTAGTACCCTGCAAAGATGATTACATATTCATAAATTATGAACAAGTAAAGGAAAAAACAAACAAAAAACAAAGGTTAAGTGAATTACACTCCCATAAACTAATGCAGGAGCTTGTCAGTCTCCCATCTTCCCTACCAATACATGCTTTTCGTTAAGTCCAGCAACATCCCTCCGAGGCACTCCTCTGTTCACCACGTGTCTGCTCAAAACTTTATTTTTACCTAGAGACGAATTCTTTATTATGGTAGTCAAGTTCCTGGAACATAGGACTTCAAATTTTCCTTCTAATTACCTTTTCATCTCCTGTAAGGCATCCTTACATCTGTAAATTACTTTTACATTCCCTTTCCTTGCTGTTACTTTTTTTTTTTAATGAAATTACCCTGATTGTGCTTTTCCCTTGCCTAAACTGCTCTTATTCTGCAAAACCTAGCTTGACATTCTCCTCTTATGAGTCGTTCCCTCCTAGAGGAGTAGAAAATGCCTCCCAATGTCTACGCTTTACCTGCCCTTCTTACTAAAACAACCTACCTAAGTGTCACTTGTATATGTTGTTAGAGTCTCTGGTTGCATATGGTCACTGTTCTGTCCACACTTTCTGACACAAGCCAACATGGACTGCTACAGGTGACTGAGTCAAATTGCTTTGCTGAGTTCAGAAATTCATAATTTGTAGTCTGATTTCATAGGGGAAAACCTTGCAAAAAAAAAAAAAAACTGAAAACCCATGGTTCTTTAAAAATAACTTCACCTGCAAATCTCTGCCTTAGCCTGTTTCCAAGGAAATTTGACCGTAGGCAGCAATGGTTTATAAATCTCCCTAAATTCTGGAAAGTGGAACCAAATTAGATACAAGAAAAACTACTTTAGGAAAAGTGTCTTAGTAACTTGGGAATAAAGAAAATACTGTTTCCTATTTTCTAAAATCTTACATGAAAGGCACAGTATTAAAGTATTTAAGGCCCACAACATCCTGAGAGATTCATGCTATTCCCCATTGGCTCTATTTGTAGATGAAAAACTGAACCTTAGCACAGGAATTCAAGCTACTACGATGGCAGAGTTACTCCATGCTAACAACAAGTGGAGAACCCAGGTGCTTATAATTGCATTGAGCTTTGATCAATTACGACTCGATACAGAATGAGAGCACATTCAGGTTGGTATTACAGTCTCCCTGGAAAGAGCAAGAACCCTCAGTTCTAAGGTGTGTTTTCTTTCTTTTTCCCATCAATATCCAACACATGTTGTGTGAACGGAAAAATTCCAAAAAGAATCATCAAAATAACGCTACTACCATTCACTTTTTCCTAAGTGATGATGATTGGTGCATGTTATTACCAATTACCATATTCTCAGTGTGCTTTCAAAAACAAACAAACAAAAATAAAACAATCCCCCTGCACACACTGTGACTACTAGCATCAAATGAAAAGAAAACCAGACCAACCCGACCATTCTCAGAATCACACTGAAGAGAGACTCTGGAAGACAAAGCCTGTTTTCATTAAAGTTGGGCATTTTCCTTTCTGTGCATACCCTGGGTTTGGATGTACACCTTATTCATGGAGAGGTTAGAGTCTGGATCTCACAGTGACCCTTACAAACCTTTGGATACTAATCATGGACTCCCCAAAGCACAGCAATGTGAAACTTTGAGATAACATGCCCTGAGGACTCCAACAGTTCTTGAGATGTTCTGATGAAACTCGTCCCACCATCTTCAGTAGAAATCAACATTCCTTTTACCTCAGCCCCTATTCCCAAAGCCCTGTGTGCTGAGTCACTGTTTTTATTTTTAATCTCAATATTCAAAATTCTCCCAGTTAACCCCTGAAATGCATTCCCAACTAAAACTGACCATATAAGGCTAACAGTAAATGTGCCATGGAATATTTCACGTCTTTTCAAGGTTGAACAATTTGTATTCACAGTTGTTGCAAGTATGACTCATTGAAGCAAGCCAACATTAGCATTAGCGGTACTGAGTCTGCAGCAAGGAGAAGGAATAGCTTTCCAGGGGCAAAGATCTTATGTTCATATCACAAGTGGAGACATATATTTCTCAAGGTATTTGTGATGCTCTTTTGACGTCTGTTGCTATCCCTTATGTTAGCTTAAAACAAAGGAATATCTATGTCATTCCAATATAGACTCAGTGAGCAAGGAAACTGCAGCTGAGTGAAGAAGTTAAGTATTTGAAAGTTTCCACGGTCAAGGCTGAGATTTCCATTTTACTCTAAAGCAAATGGGAAAATAGAACTCGCTTGGCATGGGAACTGATTGACTTGATTTTATGTTTAGCTTTTTTTTAAAAGAGCTGCTTATTTAGGTGGAAGACAACATGAGAGCATGAGAAAGAAGTTCTATCTGCTGGTTCACTCACCAAGTAGCCACAATGGACAGCGCCAGGCTGACATCAGAAGCCAAGAACTCCATCTGGGTCTCCCACATTAGTGGTAGGGACTCAAACACTTATATCCTCTTTTGCTTTCTTCAGGAAGTTGAACAGGTAGAACTCAAACCATTGTTCCAATATGGATGTTTGAGCCACAAAGCAACACACACACAGACTTTCTGGTTGCCACAAATTTGTAATGCAATGAATTTTTTAAAAACAAGAATAAGAACAGCAAGACAGCAATGAGAGCATGGCCATCTGTTGGAAAACCCAGATGTTGGATCTAGATGTAAAGCCAGAAACAAGATGTTACTGCCTAAAGTCTAAGAACTCTTAAGTGTTTTGTTTTATTATGTTTCCCTGTGTCCTAGCAGAGCTGCACGCTTGTTGAGCATTCCATACATTCCTGCTAACCTAAAACACTCCTCTTGGCTACTGTTGGTAAAGATGAATCCAACGGCATTCCTTTGCTTTGATTATTCCCTGAGCAGAAAATGACTAGCAAGAGAGGACATGGAGTACTCTGTGTTAACACAGCATCTTCTTCAACTAGTGACCAACATTCTCTTTACTCATTCAGTAGATATGAATGTCTATGTCACATACAGATTAGAAAACAATGTTCTCCCAAAAGACAATCAAATCTATCTTGAGACAATGGGGGATGATGCCTTCCATTGGTATGTTTTCCTTACATGAGTTCCTGTTTTAATTCTATTTGAGTTCAGAAAATTCCAACTTTTTTTCCTGGTGTGTAGCAAAAGTTGGCTTTGTCTTTTGATAGTCACACTGACCTCTAATGCTGGAATTGATAGACTTGTCTCGGGGAGTGCAAAGACAAGCCTGTTCTGCAGGCTCCCTGCATCTTTCTCTAGCAGTGGTAGACCCTCCGATCCTTTTTCTGCCCACATTTTATAAGCTCTCATTCAAGGAAGGGGCACTTGGCACTGTGAGGGGACTGTATCCCACAGTGAACCAGCCAATGATTTATCAGTTCTCCTAAGTCATCTAAAAATATTTTATTGCTCTGCAAACTCTCCCAGCTATAAAACTTTCCCTTTACCTAGGATGATGAACAGTTTTTCACAGATTACTTAAATGATTCTCTGATCTTTTCACAAAAAGCCCAAAAGGAAGCTCGTCTTTGACATAAAAACCCTAGGAATAGGTAAAATAAAAGAAAGGGAGACATATTCAAACTTTGCAACCATCATTGTACCTGGAATGTTTAACACTTATTAGAAGAAACAGTATTTAACAGAAAAAAAACTGCCACTCCCCTTCCTATTTAAAATCTACAGTGTTATTTCTTGAGCTTGGGCAAAGAAAACCAACTGCATACTTGAAATAAGGGCAAGAAATGGCCAAATGAATATTATTAAAATAAAAATATATCACTGTAAACCATATTGATTTTAAGCCATGAGGGAGAAAAGTTTTTTTTTTTGTGTCAACTTATTCCTAACGTCATCATTCAGTATGCAGTCAACAAATATTTCTTGAAAATCCATCACAACCTAGAAAGAACTTGCATGTCCAAGACCTGAATCATAATTCCTTCCTTCTATGCAAACTTCATGCTAGAACAAAGTCACAAGTCAAAATATAAACTATTATTTGTATATTCTTGAAAATTTGTTTTTCTTATCAAAAATATTTTATTTGACAGCTGGGGTGACAATGGGAGGCAAGAAGATACTTGTTCAACCCACTGGTTCACTCCTCAACTGCCTGGAACAGCCAAACTGTGCCAGGCCAACACCATACCAAGAACTTCATCTGGGTCTCCCAGATGGCTAGCAAGAAGCCAATCACACACGCACCATCCGTTTTGTCCCAGGGTACACATTAGCAGATAACAGACTTGATGTAAAGAACCTGGAACTCAACTCAGGTACTCCATTTTAGGATGTGCATATAACAAGTGGCAACTTATGTCACAGTGCATGCCTCTGGCCAGAAAACTGAGGTTGGCAATAAGCAAAATTGTTTTCTATGAGATAAAAAAAACCACTGGAGCTGTAGAGAAAAGAGAAATGGCATGTATATTGGACATTCCAATAGGGTCCCTTGGGTTGTGAATTGTGAAAAGGATGAAGGGGCATCGGGGAGCAAGCATGACTAGGGGCAGCTGCAGTGTCCCAGATGAGAGACTTCAGTAATTGGTCCAGAGTTTTGCAGGCAAGGAGATCCAGGGAAGGTGGCCTTCCCACTCCACTGGGAAAGGAAAGCCAGCTGATTTTGCTGATGACTGCACAGTTGCAGTACGGGCATTGAGGGGAAGATAAAGAACAGAAGAGAAAATGTTAGGCTAACTTGAGACTTTCAGGTTTAGCAAAGGAAAGGGCATCGTCATGTTTTACTATGACAGTGGAGCTTCCAAGATAAACATATTTGGAAAGGAGCTTGGTTTGGGGTAGCTACTTAGGCCTATTCATCACTTACTCGGGATTGTCTGAACCTTTAACGTGCTTTGCATAGTTGCTTTTTGTTGTTTTGCTTTTACGCAAGAGTTGGGCATCAAAGCCTTGTTCTTTACCCACTTTCAGTGTAAAACTGTGCTTAACACTGTAAAAATTTCAACCCACCCCACCAAAAGAAATCGCATATGACACTAACGGTAAACTTGGCTAAACATCCATGTCCCTGTGTGTTACACAATGGCTATGTCATTTGTTTCTCAGCTCACTTCTATGAAATTATGCACAAGCCTGAGTATTTGAGTGAGCATGAGTTGCTAATATCTGCAAGAGAGTTGAGTAATAACGCATTTCAGTAGAGTAGGGAAACACTTCCACACAACCTCGCAAAATTTGAAGAAATGGATCCCAGTGTTTAATGGAGAGGAGTCCAAGATACACCACTGTTCCTCAGGCAGAAACATGGGTGCAAGTAGCAGCTTCCTGCTCCCAGGCCTTCCCCCAAACCCATGTGCCTGTGCTATGACTCAGAGCACACACAGGTGCACACTGCTGAGCACAATATCAATTGATACACCCACCAACTATCTGAGAAAAGTCTCCCATCTCTCAGACCTCCAGAATCCTACTACTCCTTGGGCAACCAGAGCTTCAACTCTGTTGGAGAGTTATTATGGAGATACGTTGTGATTCTTTATGCAAAGTTTTGATGCCATAGCCGAGCACATATTAAGACCACCAGACATGTCAGCTAGTAGGCAGTCCACAGAATCCTTGCAGGCAACACTCTATGTTACACACATATCAGAAATGTCACATGGGTGGCAAGAGGTGTGGTGTATCAGGTTAAGCCAGTCTTGTACAACTGCACCCTTGTTGGAACATCAGTTCAGGCCCTGACTCCCAGACTTGACCAATCTGGCTTATTCTTAACACATCTGGGAAAGCCTAAGCCCTTGAATTCCAACCACCCATGAGACAAAAAAAATCTGTTTGCATGTACTTCAGGAAAGCTTATTAGTTCTGTTACTATTAGTTATGTATGTAATCTTATTTTCTCATGTATGAAACACTTATTGTTGTTTGGAGTTAGAGAGTAGATGAGGCATAAAAAAATGTCCTCCGCAGTTTACTAAGAAGTGTGGCCTATGAACAAAACTTTAAGCAGAACTTAACATGAAAGGAAAAGGAAAATGTTGAAATGCCTGATAATTGATTTAAAGCTCTGTAGGCGCTGCTTTTAAAATGACTTTCATTTTCATTGTGAATGAAAGGCAGCGGGGGTGGGGCTGGGAAGAGAATATGGTTATCAAGGGGTATCAGGATAAAACACAGTGAAGAATGCTTGAAAGATGAATGTTGCTAACACTTTAACCAAACTTACCAAAAAGATGAGAGGTGCCCTCTCCCCAAAACTTTTATGAAAAAATGATTAACTACTACAGTAACCCAAAATTATCTTACATGAAAAGGTTATTTCCCGTTAATGAATATAACTGAAAATTCAAGTTTTCAAAAGTTTTAATGATGTTGAACCTTGTGCGTGTAGGGCAATCTGAATGTCTTGTCAGTCTTTAATAATTCCCGAAGAAAACACAATAACATTTCACCTTTTAGAACACAGCAAAAATCAGCAATTAAGTCAAGGAGAGCTTCAAGGAGCTAATAGAGATGTCACAGGGTTCATGTTTTAAAAACCCAGGTACTTAAGGGGACTGAGTTACATTTATTCTTATTTTTGCTGATCGTTAAAACCAGTTTGACTATCTGATCTCAAGTCCAGAGAAAGTTAGATATAATAAATTATAGCGAAGTCAAGAGCTACAAGAGCAGGTAAATGGGACAGAACAACCCTCATATGCTAAAGAATGGGCCTACCAGTGTGAAAAGGCTTCTCGAGGACCAGAAAGTACCCTAGAGAGAGCGCTGTACCAAAGCACAACAAAACCTGATGATACTCAAGTACTACAAACAGTTTATTTGTATTGTGTACAGAGATGCTCCTTGAGTGAAAACGGGGTTACGTTCTAACTCCTGTGAGTCATAAAGACCTTAAGTTGAAAATGCATTTAATGCATCCAGCCTACAGGACATCATGGTGGAGCAACACGGCACACTAGTAGGATATGAGTGGTTGCGACTGCTGACTGCAGCTGTGTTTCATGGCCCTATATATGGCTCAACAAGAAGTTCTCTTACTACACATCATTAGCTGAGAAAATATATACAAAAAAAATATAATAAGGTATGAATTCTACTGAGGGCATCTATATTTTGCATCTTTGCATAGTTGAAAAATATTAACTTGTGGCATCATAAAGTAAGGATTATCTCTCTCCACCCTTGAAAATAAGAAGAGGTGAAATGCAATTTGAGAAGAAATTTGATAATAAATAGCTAGTCTATTTGGTTTTTCTTCTGTTCTCTTCTCTTCTCTTTTCTCTTCTTTCTCTCTCTCTTTCTCTCCCTCTTAGATTTATTTATTTACTTGAAAAGCAGGTTTATAGAATGAAAGAGAGCCAGAGGGAAAGATCTTTCCTCTGGTGGTTCATTCCTCAAGTGGCTGGACCTGAGCCTATCCAAAGCCAGGAGCCAGGATATTCTTCCAGGTCTCCCACATGGGTACTGAGTCCCAAGGCCTTGAGCCATCCTCCACTGCTTTTTCAAGTACAAGCTAGAAGCTTTATGGGAAGTCAAGCAGCCAAGACAGAAACTGGTGTTATGTGGGATACTGGCCCTTGGAGGTAGAGGATTAGCTCAGTGAGCCAGTGCACTGGATCCATTCTTCGGTTTATAAAGGAGGCCCACATATGCACGGCATTTCATTCCCTGCAATGCAGCGATAGTTTTGGGGCCTCAATAGAATTCTCTCAACCAAAAGCCAAGACATGGGTTTTAAGCTTTGTAGCTGTGGCCATTTGAGTGTTTCATTTCTCTATTATATCAGTTGATATGAGTAATCAGCAGGAAGCACAAAAATATATGTGAAATATTTTGTCATCTTCAGCCACTATTGTTTGAAAAAATATTGTGATAATATTCGGGGGCTTATATAAGTTTTATCATGTTACTTCAGTTACCATGTACGTGGAAAAAAAAAAAAAACCTCACTTGGAAGATTAAAACAACTCTGGAATTCACAGAAAACGGCCAAGGGCACAAGGCTGGGTCAGACTCTAGGCTGCCTTGAACGTATGCTACTAACAGAACAGCTGTGTCTCTCCTGACCACATAAAGTCTCACACAGTGAATGACTTGATGCTTTCATCCTCTTTTTCATAATTTAATGGCATTCGCGAATTTAAATACTAAATAAATCCAAAGATTCTAAATTGGAACACTGATCTATCAACTACTCCAATTTTAAGCATTAGATAAAGCCAAACGCACTGGCTTCTAAGCAACTGTTCCTTAAATGATTTTAAAATGCTTCTTTTAGAAATTTCCGCCAGGAAAAAACTCTGGCCTCTTCTGCAGGGCTTCCTCACTTATAATAAAGATCAGCATGTCCCGTATGTGTACCATTCTTTGTTTGGGTTGCCAGGATACGCAGCACTCAGTAACAATATATATCTTGTTCCTCTTCCTGTTCATTTTCTATTTCTAGTTCAAGTTTATTATATTCGCTGAAAGATGTATTCTTTGGTAAGTCACTTAAAATCATTTGTGGGAAAATCTATGGTAGATACATTACAGAAACTTAACCACGGTACAAATTTGTTTATGTTCTTGATGCACCATAAATGTCCTATTATTTCGTTACCTGTGAATTCACATTTTATCTTTGCTCATGTTCCACTAGTAAAATCCAGCGTAAGTCCATAATGATCTTGTGTGAAATACGGACAAACTTCCGAGAAATGTGAATGATCTGGTATGTTTACGGCCATGCAAATACAGTGGCTCGATGGGATATGCAAAAACTTTTTCCCAAGTCTCATAGAATACTCTGACCCTGACTTCTCAAATTTGACAGAACTTAGACATGTAATTACAAATTAAACAGAATACTTTAAGCAATTGCCAGTGCAGTGTATTGATCATCAGGCACATTTCACAATTGGCAGATACACAGGAAATCATTCAAATCAGTTGAAGGAAGAATTTGGTTTTGGGGGGTTTGTTTGTCTTTGGTTATTTTAAGATTTATTTATTCATTGGAAAAATCAGAGTTGTGAAAAAGAAAGCAAGAAGGAAAGACAAACACAGAGAGAGAAAAGGAAAGAGAGAATATCTTTCATTTGATGGCCCACTCCCAAAATGGTTTCAATAGCTGGGGCGGTGCCAGGACAAAGCCAACAGCCAGGAGCTGCTTCCAGGTCTCCCTTGTGAGTTCAGGGTCCCAAGGACTTGAGCCATCTTCTGCTGTTTCCCCAAGTGGATTACCAGACCGGTGGATTGGAAGAGGAATAATTGGCACTGATACGCATTGCTGACATCACAGATGGCAGCATAACTCACTATGCCAGCACACTTGACCACTGGATTTTCTTCCTCTTTTTGGATGGGTGCTTCAGCATTGTTTATTGTGGACATAGGTCTCTTGAAACAATACTTTTTTTACCCTAATAATCGAGTTTGAGGTATTGTGATACTTCTCAGGAGTTTTTAAATGCACTAGCATGTACTAGTCAGTAGACAAGAGCCTTGTTAAACTTAATCCTAACAGAACAACCAACACATTTAGATCTGGGCCAATTTTGTATGTCACATGGTCATGAGTAGCAGAAATAGAGACTGCTTTTTATCATCCTAAGTGGTATTGCAGACAGGCACAGAATCTGACAATCCATTGTCTCTGTCCTTTTATGGTGGCATCACCGCTACATAATTAATTGACTTGCACGAGAACAAATACATCACAAACTCAATATGCTGTTTGGAATTTGCAGCTCATCTCTGCAGCACTGCAGTGCACTGCAGCTAATGTGTGAGAACAGTAAGCCCCACTGACACATCCCCAAGTCTTTCCAACCCTCTGCAAGGTTATGGTAGAGAACTGTGACAGACGTCATGGTGTAATTAAACAGTATATGTTCTAAACCAGTCACCATCACAACAGAACTGATAAAACACATAGTACAATAAAAAGGAAGGTAAATAGAAGGAGTTTAAATAATCATTGGTTTTCAAAGGAGTTCACTTTTTGTGGCCAGTGTTAAAAAGTTAAAATATGTTGATCTGACATAGTATGATTGATAATGTCTCTGGCTATTAACACCAGACACATACATACCGCAAAAATTCTTTGTGTTACTCACTAAGCTTACAGTTAATAAAATTCCCCTACATTATTGGCTTCTGCATAAGTGGGACATGAGGCCTGTTCTCAGATTTTCTCTATTTGGGAAAACAAAACAAAACAAAACAAAAAATCAGCAACCAATTGAGATTACTCAGTATACTCATTTTCTAGAATTTTTTATTCCTTCTTATTAAGATTGTCAGAGTTCACTCCTTGGAGGTTATTTATGCTTCTAATTAGTTCTGCAATGATTTGGGGCTTCCGATGAGATTTCAAGAGTAGTAATGTTAGAATCCTTTTGAGATTACTGGAACAACTACTTACTTGCTGGTTATTCTCAAATGTATGTAATCAAGTGTTGTTTAGATGTCAAACTTGATCTGAAATAAATCCCTTGACTAGCAAGCAGGAATTAAGTCCTGTATACTCCTTGTTTGAGTTATAAATCAGTTAGCAGGGTAAGGCATCAGTTTAAAGCCATCTCTCTGTGTGCCTCTTGCTCAGATGTAATTTATCCAATGTCCACCAGCTGTGCCAAGACAGCAATGACATCTGCCAACGGACGCACATGTAAACACCTTACTAAACAAGCATATATTTTTACGGGACTCAGAAATTCTTTGCTACCACAGTTTCCAGAGAAAGGTTTTGGAAGGAATTCTGATGAAAGCTTCGTTTTGCCAAATTCCAGATCTGAGCAAATACATTTATCTTGATTCTTCCAAGATCTCCAATGGGCAGATAAAGTTGATCAGGAGAACTGTTCTTTTAAAAATGGCATGAACTTACTAGTGATACCAACTAGTTCCTCTTTGGTCACAGTCAAATAATTCTATTGGTTGCTATGTATTGAAAATCCTTCCATGGAAGTGCTGTTAAAATTCAGCAAATAAGACTAGAGAGAGATGCATTGACAATCACACTGACTTTCAACGTAAAACAGTGACATTTGTAAAATCTTCATAGTGATGGTAGTATACCATCTCTAACACAGACATATCTTCACTAAATGAAGAGGATGTATTTCATGGGCACAATTGAAAACTTTCCTGAAAACACCTAGGGGACCTCTGCAAAATTTTTGAACTCCTTTCTCTGACAATGGAATGCCCTTAATAGAGAATCTGCAGCTAAATGATCTTTTCAAAATGGCTAGTTAAATTGCTCCATGATTCTCAATCAGTTTCATTCATGGGAATGCAGTGTGCAATTTGCATTTAGTTTTGCAATTTTCATTAAGACTAATTGCCAACAAGTATTATAGTATTGACTGGCACTTTCCTTTATGAATTTGTACTATGCAATTTTTTTAGATCCTTCCACCTAGCCAATAATCCCTAACATGAACACAATTTTCCATGTGCTACCATTGTAATTATTTACCAAGTTTGCATGATGATTTTTATTAGTGAATAGTGTATCAGTTGTATTGATAAAAGCTGAAAGACTAATCTTGGAGATAGAAGGATACTCAAAGTTTGTTTAAAGCATAGTCAATCTGTCATTATCTAGCTTTGACAAGAATTCTTGTAAATTCCCACTGCTAAACATTTCCCTGAAGCAAGAGGTTAAACTAAATCCAACAAAATGTACAAATGTGAAATGAGTCATTGGAAAAGAGGCATCTCATATGACACGTATGGATTACCCCTTGCATATATAACATAGTTATGAAAAAGAACATTGCTTTGTCCCCATGATACAACCATGAGTTTATATATAATTACAAAATCAGGTATTTCTTAACACAGTCAGTTAATCTTGAGACATTACATCACTCCACAAAGACAAACACGAGAGAAAAGTCACTTCCAAGTTACCCACTCCTGAAGCCATGAGATACCTGAGTGTCATTGACCTTACTTCTGGAAAGAAAAAAGCCTATGTCCTTCAAACACATCTGGAGCATCTACAGCTGGAGTAGCAACTAGGATTCTGAGTCAGAGCATCTTATCACAGGAGAAACGAGAATCCGAAGTTATGGAATAAAAAGCACCATCAACATTGATTCCCTTCTTGATTTGTGATGTAGTTTTAAATTACCCATGCATTTATATTTCTAAAAACAAAGTAGACGCAGAAATGCAACAGATTTAGAAATGACTTAAAAAATCAGCCCTAATATTGCCCAAGAACTACTCTGTAAACACTTGATGGACTTTTGAATCACAGGGCATTTAATGCTTGGCAGAACAAATAGATTAGAAACAGATTTTCTTAATCTCTGTAGCAAAAACTGAATACAAGTATTAACTGCAAATGGGAGTAGTTAGTGGATAATAGTAGTTAAAAATAAATGCAGCAAAATGGAAATGGCCAGAGAATACCTAAATTGAACATATGTGTGAGATGCTTTTACTTTGTAATGACTTTTGGATTGATTGTCATAAAACATCACAATCCAGCCATTCAACATAACAAAATGACACCTGTGAGAACAGTAATCAATGGGATTTAAGGTAGTGATTTCTAAATAGAAGCTTATGTAGAAATCCCCAAACCTGGATAATCAACTTAAATAGGCCTCCATTGGATTCATTCACTCCAAATTCTCACTTATGAGTCACGGTTCCCTGAATTTCTTTTTTTTTTTTCCACTGAAGAGTGAAGAGTGGAAGTTCCCATACTTAAATATATTGTAAGACTCAACATTATAGTAAATTTGATAAACTTTGATCTATTGGTTTATTTCTGAGATAATCAGGATTTGCACTCATTTTTAAGAGCTTGGATGCTTTCCCCAACCAAAATTTCATAAAGAATGATACTCTGTGACATTGAGCAGTACTAGCAAGCAGGGAATCCAGATTGTTCACTAAGCTCTCTACGACTGGGATGGTGCCTAAGGTACGACTGCTGAATCATACAATTCTAAGGAACTCTTTTACTTGGACATGTCAAATTGAAAAGAACCTTAAGTGTGTATATGCATAATCTTTCAATCTAATTCTCCTTTCATAGATGACGGCAATGAAAAGTAAAGGGATTCGCTTCAAGTGACATATCTAAATAAATGCCAGTGAAGAGAGGAAATGAGCTAATAAATGTCTACTTTTCCAACATCAGCAAACACTGTGTTCTTCCCTTCCTTCTAAAACACAGGATGGCACTCATTCTGTTACCATGAGGAACACAGCAAGCTGGCTGAAAACCAACTTAATAGAAAAATGTACGAGTAATGGAAAAAGAGGGAAAATTCTAGGGAATTGCTACGTGACAAAGGCCAGTTTACTTGGATCCCCAAATGGGCTAGCCACGTGTTGCTAAGATTCTCTTGGTCCAAGTTCTATTTTCGCTCCTGAACTTTTTGTCCAAATTCGTTAAATACTGAAAAGGATTGAGGTTTAGCATCCTATTCATTACCAAGACTATGTTCTCTAAAAGTTCAGAATTGAATTGTCCTGGCTAATTTGGCAAGAACACATGAGATATGCATATACCGAGAGAAAAGTACTTAGTAACAACAAAACCTGGGAGGTGCAAGTGAAGACACATCACATATTTGTATGTTTTGTATAAAAACCCTGGCTGTTACATTCAACACTGAAACAGATCACAAGCATTTCCTTTGAAATCATTCAGTTTATAAATGCTTATAAGTTAAGTTGAAAATTAAACAAATAATGAACAAATTACACACACACACACACACACACACACACACAAACACGATTCCCATATGCAGGCCTGGAGAAGGATAGCAACACAATGCAATCCAGAATTTGGTGAAACTGAAATGAAAACAAGACAAATATACCTAGTTGGTACCTGCTCCAGGTAGCATTAGAACACAAAACTGCTACTGAGGTGCTATTGTTCATAAGAATGATCCAGGCATTGTAACAGAATGCAGATTCTTATTGGTAAATTTTGTTTGAATCCGAGATTCTGCACTATCGGCAAGCCCCCAGGTGATGCTGAAACTACTACACAATGGGGCATCTGGAATAATAAGGTAATTGACAACTATTTTCTGTCCCACAAAATATGGGACATATATTTTCCAGTTGTATGGCACTGCTGGACTGTTAGTATTGTGCTGTTGTTAAAATCTGAACTCTAACAAAACTGAGTTTTGTAAAAGCTGTTACTTTTCATGGAAAGAATAATCAAAAAATTCTCTAGAGCGTATTTTCATTTCATCATTTCCACTTAAGCTTTTGACCAATAAGATATATTTGTTCCCTGTTCAGGGTTAACAAAATTCATTTATGGAGCCAGTGTTGATGTTCGGTGGGTTTTGCTCTTGTTTGCCATAACAGCACCCTATAGTCAGAGGCCTGGTCTGACTCTCACCCACTTTGGTTTTGACATAGCTTCCTGCTTCATGTGCCTGGAAAGGAACAGAAAATGTCCCAAAGTAACCGGGCCCTTGTCATTCATAATGGGAGTCAGGATGGGATTCCTGGTTCCTGGCTTCAGTCTGACCTGGACCTGCTGTTGTCCTTTAGTGAGTGAATTAGTGGGTGGAAGATCTCTCTCTCTCTCTCTTTCCCTCTCTCTCTCTTTTTCCCTCTCTCTCTCTCTCTCCCTCTTTTTTGCCCCACCTTTTTGCCTTTCTGTCAGATATTATGCCTATCAAAGAGTTAAGTTTTGTAAAATAAACATCAACATTTCATTTTCCAAAGCATGTTAATTTTACTTTTATTAAAGTTATGTTTGATAGCATCTTCCAAACAGATTTTGCAAACTCTGATTTTGACCCCATGTCACATGTTATTATATATTTTGGTGGCCATTATGGTAACACACTCAGATATCTGGGGGTAGATACGTTCCAGTTCTGAATTTGGTCTAGATTATTTCACTTTTCTGCATAATTTACAACTTGGTATGTTTGCACTATTTTGAGAATCCATCTGTATTGATAATTGCCTGAGCAAATATTAGAGATGATTATAGAAGATAAAGAGCTTTCAACAAATTTTCAAAACAAGTTGCTATATATCTTACTTAGAGTGTTGGTAAGTGAAAACAACTGCTTGCCCCTCTATCCTGTGTGTATTCATTTTTTTTTCAGATATTTTCTTTTCCAATCATGAGTCATATGGTTTATAAAGTACTAACGAAACCTATAAGCAATACCATAGTTCTAATTTAACAACAAAAAAATCATTTACTTCATATTATTTCTAAGGTCTGCTTCAAGTCCATAAAACATAAGATAGAGACTCTAATTTCTATTCTTTGATTAAAGCACAATTAAGTCTTAGGCAGTCCGCTTCACACAAACACATACAACTCTAAAGAACTGTGTTATTTCAATACTGTCCCCTGGTGAAAGGGCCCATGGGAACAAATGGAAATCAATCTATAGGGATGTGTTACTATTACTAAACATAGTTCTTATTTAAATAGGAAGCTACATCCCATGCTATTATGTTTTGCCCATTCATCATGTCTGGAATGATGAGAATACTCCATAAACACTCAAAGACATGGAAGCCTGGTAACCCCCAAGAAGGTGTTTCAAATAGCACAGCATTTCCAAAGTTTCTTTTTGCTGCAGTTTTAAGAAATGCCTTATACTTCTCTTCAAACATATTTTAAAATTTTGCTTACCTCTCTAACTGATGGAGCATTATTTTCGATTGTAAACATCAATTGTTAAGAAGGGCTCTGACAACTTCGAAATCACACCCCATTAGTAAAACAATGAATTTTCTATCACTTTAACTAATATACCTGACAATAACTATTTGAGAGGGATTAATTGGCCATAGTAGACTTATTATCCTTGCTCTAAAGAAATAAAGCTTACAAGGGTAAATCATAAGGAAGTAGACTTAACCACTCCATTCAGTTTTGCATGAGCCTTCTGTATTATTGGATATTTCCATAAGAGGATGTGAAGTTCTTCTGAGAAGCACCTAAAGAGGCCATTAGAAGCTGTGTCTGTTTCAGATTACTGCTTTTAAAATTTGAGTTTGTACATAAAACACCCCAGCAGACCTGACTCCGCTGATGAAGGGTGGACTCCAACATTAAATACTCGAGCAACTTCTCCAATGTTGCCTAGGATACTATTCTAAGAACAATTGTGAGCATCTGGGAACTTTCTGAAGGTGCCTTCTCCCTGTGGATATTGGGGGATTCTGCTAGGGAGTGAAATGTAAGAAATGAAGGAAAAAATAACAAGAGTTGGCTCTACTACATGCTCAAATTCCATTGACAAAATGCCTAAACCACTCTGGCTATTTAGAAGCAGAAGATAGCTGGAAAACAGCACTTGAGTGATAATAGCGTACACACTGGGACAATGATACAAAAACGTCCTCAAAGAACATTGGCAACAGTTCCAGATTCATGCACAGCAGAGAAAACTAAGAGGTGCTTGAAACTCAATAATGAAACACAATAATGAAGTAGAATCCTATAAGCTAATGCATGTTCACACAAGCCTGTGTTTAAGGGGGAAAGATGGAATATTGAAGAATGCATCACTGAAATAAGGACCTCAAAACGTTGTTCCACAGGCTCACTAGAGCAGTCTATTACTGGATGCACTCAGTTCCTCTCAGCATCCGTCCTCCTTTTGACCTTTGGACTTAAAAAAAAAATCCCTGCAAAGAAAGAGAGCTGACATCCTGGTTGAATCCTCTGCTCCTCCTAATCAGCTGAAAAGTCCTGCCGCGTTGGAGAACACAGTCTATGTTCTTCGCAAAGAGTTTGACCAAGGGCCAGCTGAAGGGATGGTCACTCGGTCAACAGGAAGTGTGTGTGGACAGAAGGTCCGAGTCAAGGAATGCTGGTCTGGATTTTATTTTGATACAGAGCCTAGTCAAACTCAATTCTTGAAGCCAGAGCCAGGCTCTTTTTTTTTTTTAAGTCACAGTTCCTTGTAACAGTCATACAATTGGAGAGAAAACACTAGAATAAAAAGAATGCAAGCAAGGGCTTTGAATTTCTTTATAAATTTTCTTTTTTTGTAAAGCATATGCATATTCATGCTTTTCTCCTTTAAAGAAATATGTTTTCTGGATATTCACTTTTGCTCTTTGTGGCCTTTACAATGAAAAGGAAACAGCCATATCTTCCAGGACAAAATAATTTTTGAAGTCAATGTGCCGTGGGTGCATGAGGCAGCATTACTGCTCCTTATATACCGCAATGAGCTGCTGCATTTCCTCACATCTCCATGCTTTGACGACGACAGACACTGAGGTTAACAGAATCCTGCACAGGCTTTGTAACTAGGCATGTACCAGGTAACCCCCTTGTGCTACTTAGTGGGTTACACCACAGGAACAGCACTGTTCTCCTCTTGAAAATGGTAAAGAAATAGTTAAGAATGAACTACTCAGCCGAAAAGGTAGAAGGCAAATACATCAGAACATTTTGCCAGGAATCTCAGAGATGCCTTGGATATATAAAAGAGAATCGTGTATATAAATTTTAACAAAACTAATCCTAAACTATCAACAGTAAACGGTAACAGAAAGTAGCTGTGGTAAAACTAATTTACGTAATTAAAAATGAACTTTTCAAGAATCAAGCTAATTCCGTTCTGCAAAACGATGGTAATATCAACGGAAAATTGGAAAAAATCATTTTAATTATTTCACAGAACCCTGGGAAAGATTGAAAAAGAAACAGCTGCAGGTGTCTACAAGACAGATGATGGGGACCTAACGTCAGGATGGTAGCTATGGAATTCACGAGACCCGCTCCCTTTGAAAGGGTTTACACTAATGCTTTCCAAGTACTCATATGACCCAGAGTAAAAGCAACATCTACAATAAACGAAAAAAGGAATCATTTTCGTAATGTTACTACATCTACGCTATTACTTTCCTTTGTATTATTTTTATCCAGTCATTTTCCTTTTAATTATGACCAAAGTGTGTTTTGTTTTAATTTTTCACTTCAATATGAAATCAAAAGAATATTCTGAAAATGCAATATAACTCTGATAGGCATCAGAATTCAGTACTATTTCCTATAATAAATACTTCCAGTAAATACATTTTCACTTAATTTCTTAGGGTCGTTATATTCCTTCCCTAAGACTAAATTAAAATCAAATATTCAAAATATTCATGGAAAACAGAATAAAATATAAGTTCACATTGAATCAAAAACTTTTTGAAACCTAAGCATCATTTTATTATGATATATTTCCCATGAACCTTAAATATATATTTATATATTTAAAGGCATATATACATATATGCCTCTTATCTCCTGCCTGGATGCCTCTGTGTCCCAGATGTGTGTTTTTGTGTATTCATCAACTCCATTTGGTTATCTACACTTTTCAAATGCAACAGTTCGTAAAGCGAAACTTCTGTAGCCTTTGCAAGTCCCCCACCTGCCCTGCCTCTTCACTATTTGTTTCTCTTTAACTGTGTCAAGACAGTTGTCCCAGCTGGGTACCTAAAGGTTCCCTCTTCTGCAACTGCATCTTCCATGCATGCCTTCCATCATCTAACTCAGTCAACTGCTCCTGCTAACAGTTCCTGGACCCCTGAGGTTTTCTCCATTCAAACAGCCTTGGCCTTATTTAGCCCTCAATTCTTCATATGTTGTACAGATGACTTTCGCCTTTTCCTGGATTCGTTTCTATCCCAAGATCAGTCTTCAGTAGTATAAAAGATGAGCTAACACATCTATGGACCTCAGAGCAGAGAAACATTGCTTTTCAGGAAAGTTACACCAATTCACATTGAGAAAGGCAACAGAAGTCATAGAAATTTTTATGGCAACATTGTAAATTGAGGGTATTACTACCTTTTGGATATATGTTTATATAAAGAAGGTATGAAGGTATACATATAAAGCATGGGATTTTCTTTATTCATGCTCTTCCTTCTCTCAGATGGTTTATTCCTATCTTTACAATATAAAATACATGATTTCCATCACTGTCTTTCCATCAGTCTTCTTGTCCCAAGCCCCCATTGCTTTGCTCAAGAATTAACTCTATGGTCTTCAAAGGATTTTTGGTTTGGGGGGGGGGGGTGTGAGATTACCATGATTCTTTAGAGGGGAACTGAGCATTTTATTAGCTGGGGCAAAAAATTAGAGTGTTTTCTAATAAAACACTATCGGCGTTGATGCAGAGCCTCATCCTTACAAGTTGCAAACTATGAGCGTGCTAAGCATTCTTACCAATTTGGTAAGATGAATTTTTAAAAGTGGTATGAAATGTGTTGTGCAAGATTGAGAATGGCCACTCAAACAAACAAAAAAAAAGTGCTGGATTCTTGACAGCAATGATAATGCTAGCCATGTGCAATGCCTTCTGCATCATACAACCTCGTGCACATAAAGACCGTTCAATGACACTTGTGGGTGCACAGATGAATGTTCTCTCAGGAGAAGATAACAGACAACTATCATTTTTATGCCGTAGGTTTGCAAGCTACTCTCACTTTTGCAAAATAAGCTTTCCTTATGCCCGTTATTATCCCCCCAAATTCCAACAAGATGCAATTTTGAAAATCTCTAAGCATGAACATTCAGAAAAAAGTGGGTCGTGTAGAAGAATTTCTAGGAAAATGAAAGTGTAAAACTCAATGCCTTTACTTAGAATTGTGCTCATGGTAGCTCCCAATATTTCTTTCATACTGGTTTTCCACAACTGCAGGTTTCTGTCTTTGTTTTGGTATTGCTTTGACTTCCATGCTATTTCTTCTGCTAATGCAGCCAGTGCCAGAAACAATACGAAATCAGTCTGTACATACAGTTAAGACGTTCTTAGACTGATACTGGCATTGTTTTAGCACAAACCTCATTGCTAACCTAATGCTTTACTGACATTCTTTTACTGACATATTCTTTGTGTTTTCACTCCTCTTTCTCTTTTTCATGTTACTTTTAAATAGGTCATCTCTTTAGTCTTCCGTTTTGTGCCACTCTACATTTTCTCCAGTGGTTATGGTATCCGATGTGATGGTTTAGAAAACCCCGAGACTCACCTGATTATCCCCCAACTTTTATGACTGTTTGCATCCAAACTTCTAGGACTATTTGCACCAACCTTAATTCTTTTTCCCCATAGGATATTCAGAATAAAGTGACACTCATTGTGTCCTGAATTAAATGTATCATTCTGTCTATGAAAATTCATCTTCATTTATTTTCTAATTGCAGGTAGAAACATCATCACTGCTATGATCAGTAACCACGGAATCTTCCTTCGGTCTTTTTTTCCTGCTTGCTTTGTCCTATTGGCCCCTGGTATTTTGATCAGTAACACTTATCTCCATTTTTTTTTTTTTTTTTGCTTTTGCTATTCTCAAATTTCCAAGTCCATGTCTTCTTCAAGGCTTACATCAAGCATTAAAATGACTACTTTGGCAAATGCTTTTTCTCAGCAGTAGTCTGCTTTTATTAATTGCTGGCAATATGCCCAGCTACAAAAACTACCATTTCCAGGACTGGTTGGGTATTATGAACCTATGGCCATATTACAACTTAGGGTCAATGCCACGTAAATGGAAAGCTCTTGACACATAACACGTTGCTCAGCTATTTGTCTCTTGCCCTTCAGCCTTCCTATTCTTTCTGCCTAGTCCACTTATGTAATGCTAAGTGGAGCAGCCTTCTGCAACTGAAGGCAAAAGACAGGAGATAAAAGTTACAAAAGAAGAACAGATGGGTGTTAAGTCCATGATCATAGAATCATTGCATTGGCTTTGGATTGCTAACAGTGCCTCTTTTATGGAACAGATATTTCAAGCCACAGTTGAGTCATTCTGCACTAGCAGATGAGTGCAAAGGAAACACCACCCCATCCATCTTTCTGCTTTCCTCCTATCCACAACGCTCAATTCTTTCACCAGTACAGACAGCAAAACACAAATCTTACCATATTATTTCTTCTAACCAGGAACCTTGCGTTGATTTCTAATGCCTTTGAAATGAGCATTTTATTCTGGAATGTAATCAAGTCCCTTTCTCCAAAAGGCCCAAGCTGGCATTTCAGGCTATATCACATACTGTTCTAATAGAAACACTGTCTTTGAAGGCATCTGAAAATGGCCTGGTTACAGCTTTCTGCTCCTGCCATGGTCCTTATTCTTCTAAGTAAACTTTTCTTTTTCTGCCATTTCTGAGAAATAAACCTTTATTCATTCTTCAGAGTTAACCCCAGCTGTCACCTCCCCCCCCTCCGCCCACCTTCCTCTGTGCTTAACCCGGACTTTGGGTAATTTGGCTACCACCTCATTTTTACCTAAAAGTACTTTGTTTCTAGCACAAGAACCTATGAGTTCTGGTGGGTCTCAGCCTGTGTAGTTGGGAAGTTGAATGATCCTGGGCGGTATCCTGATCCATGAAACGCTGGGGGATTAAATAGGTTCAGACTTGTGACATTACTGGAAGAACTGACATTGCTCATTAATAGTATCATCAGCTCCTGTGCTCATATTGTCCTTTAATTATGTACTTAGCGCCTCTGTCTTCGCTCCTCGAGTGCTTGAGTAAATATGATGTATTCTCCTATTTCTTATTCTCACTGTCAAGCACTGTATCTGTCAAAAACACATGATAGATGGGCCCAGCCCAATACTCAATTGGCTAATCCTCCCACTACACGGACAAGCGACTGGTATGGATGCTGCAAATTTTCTGGAAGAGCAGGAAATTACACCATTCCTACCTCCTTACCAAAATTTTTAATTCAGATAACAATCTATGATATTTTCACCTGTCCAATATCTTTGATGTTTGTTGTACATCCCAATCACATTTTTTTGTTGTTCCTACTCCAGCCTATTTCTCCTGTTCAATACATATAAAGGCCTCAAAACACATCAAGGACTATGCTGTGATTGAAGACTACAAAGATGAGTAAGTGCCTCCAGGCCACAGTGAGAAGGCCAGGGCGAGGAGTGCTTCTCCTGGTGATGGAAGCACTTCTTTGCAAAACTCTACCTCCTCCTCCAACATGACATGAAAAAACTCAAAAGAACTGAATAAACTCTGGAAGGGTAATTAATGAGTGGCCGGTTAGTCACCAAGTGAAAAAAAAAAATACAGTGTAGCAAGAAATCATAGCTTTGTCAAGAACTTTGAGGATTTTTCTTTCTTTCCTTTTTGTTAATGAAAGCATTTTTTTACAACGACTATTTTGACCATACAACTTCCTAATCTCTGTTCCCATAATGTCTGGGAGGGAGCCAGTTGGAACGGCTCATCTCAGCTGCACAGATATCATTCACAGAGGAAATAAAAGGATTTTAAACACTGGAGTCATTTCCTGTGGTTCTCAGCTTTGAGGAAAAAAAAAATTTTTTTTCTGGTTAGTGATATCTCAGCTCAATTCCTGCAGCCGAGCTTAGAAAAATAACAAAATGTGTTCCCTGAACTGGTTTCAAATCTGACAAGTACAGTTTTGAACTCCAAACATTTACTCCAATAAAAGGCTTTCCTTGGCCATGGGGTTCTAGGAAGACTAACACCTTTTTAAGTTTCAGACTGCTCTCTAATGCCTTACATAAAAACCCATAACCAGTGTAAATGTCAAATGCGGAAGGATGTGTTTAAGAGAGAAACCTGTCCAGTGAAACCTCCTACCGCTCCTCTGCTGCGAAGGGGTCCCGAATGAAAATAACCAGGGCACTTAGGACTGACATGCACAAATGGCAGCCATGAGTTAGTCCTCAAATGGAACTTCGGCAGTTTTGTAATGGTTACCCGAGTGTGGCAAAAACAGAAAAAAACAGTCCTTTTCAAATATATCCTCCGGCTCAGGACTTCTGGAAGTGCTGCAAGAGCATAAAGAAAAGATGGGCAGGTGAACTCCTCCTCCGCTCATAGGTACGCATTCTGAATGCCAAAGTCGGATGCCCCGTGCACAGAGGATGACTCACATACGACTGAACTCAAAATATTGGAGAGTCACTGCCCCACGTTGATCTGCCAAGACCGGGAAGTAACACAGCTTCCCCACCACTGCTTTTCACGTATTTGCTGCTCTGTCATGTTGACTTTCTTGAAAAGTCTTTGGTGTAAAAGCTCAAGCCTCTAGGTCTGTGTTTTGGTGGAAAGGAGATCAGAAGCAGGTTGGACCAAACATCAAACAGAAGATCAACATAAGTGGAATTACATGTGTATCTCCATATCGAATCTAACACTTTTCAGATTTTTTTTTAGGTTGCCAATTTAAGGAATACTTGCATAAAAGCCATCTAATTATTGAATTGGAGAGGGATCATTATATGCTCTAGATGACAAATTCCAGACGAATCAGACTTTATCCATTATTCTCAACATATGACATGGCTATGGAATAATTCAGCATTTCTTTTACATTTTTCAAATGATCAGATATGAAACTTTGAATTTGCGAAGCACCTATTGACTAACCAACATGACACACACAAAAAAAACTATGAGATGAATCCTTTCCTGTTTTAATAATCCCAACTCTGTACAGAGAACTAAGGCAGACAGCCTTTCCCTGGTATAGATGGTCTCATTTATTTCTCTTGCATTTGTTTATTTTTCATTAACAGAAAGGAAGAGCTTCAAAATGATAAGCAAAAGTATATGTTGGCCAAATGAACCCGAAACATTAGAAGACTATAACATGAGAATTTCAAGTGCATGCAAATTTAAACCAAATGTTACAAGAAAATATTGCCTTCTAACTTTCCAACTTCTGCTCTCCAAGGAATTTTAAGCCCGGGAGCACATTGTCAGCAAAATGGCTCTGAACTTGAACTGAAATGAAATCTCTGCTTTTAGTTAATCCTGTGACACATGTGTTTCCATTATTTCCCAAGATACAATTGATCTCCCATTTAAAGCTGTGACATGAAATCATTTTGTTTTTATTCATATAAAGGGTGAAGTGATTGAGTAATTTTCTCCCAATAAAGGCAGGAAGGGTGTTCTTCTTCATATAACATGGTTAGATGCATAAGTAGGGCCCGTGTCTTCTAACTTTTTACACTAACAGGATCAACTCTTCTGCTTTGTATAAGTAAGAGCAGACGTTGGCAGTGTTATGCTCAATGGGCAGTTCAGGTTTCTGCCATAGAAAATCAGGAAATTAAACATATTGACTCATAAAGGCACCAGCACCTGTGGGCAGAGGGAAAAACCTGTTGTATGCATAGGTTGGACACAAATACGAAACTGACACGCTGTCATCTTTTCGTATGTATTACTAGGATCATTGCTGAATTTGAGAGTCAAGCTTAGTTTTAAAAGCAACATTTGAAATTTTTCTGTAAAATATTGATTTGAGAGCCGGTTAGAGCGAGATTGATAAAGAGTTCTTTTGCTAACTGATTCACTTTCCAAAGGGTAGCAGTTGTTGGGGCTGAGCTAGTCCAAAGCCAAGAAGCAGAAACTATCCAGCATTCTCACAAGAATGGCATGGATGGCAGCTGAGCACTTGGGCTATTTTCCGCTGCTCTCCCAGGCACATTAACAGGGAGCAGAGTTGGTCGTGGAGCAGCCACAAGTCGAACCAGTGATCCTATGGGGTATCGCTTCACAGGCTGCTTCACTGGGCCCCAACACTTAGCTTGAATCCATTGTTTTGTGTTTATTGAAAGATTTTCCTCCTCTGTCCTCTAGTAAAGAGAGGTGCAAATCATTTCATCAGGAACTATGTGCAAAGTATACAATGAGATCCTAGCAAAGAGTTGGCATATGAGACCTGTTTTAAATAACAAAAGTAGGAGGCCAGTGCTGTTCTGGCTTAATGGGTAACGCTGCACTTGCAAAACCAGCATCCTATATGGGCACTAATTTGAGTCCCAGCTGCTGTATTTCTGCTCCAGGTCTGTGCTGATGTGCACAGCAGAAGATGGTTCAAGTCCTTGGGTCACTGCTACCCATATGGAGCACCTTAAAGAAGCTCCTGGATCCAGGCTTCAGCCTTGCTCGGCACTAACTGTTGCACTCATCCGAGGAGGGCACCAGTGGGTGAAAAACCTTGTTCTCTCTTTTCCCTCTGCGTTAATTTGGACTTTCAAATACACAAATAATTAAATACTGTCTTTCTTAAAAAGCAAGAAAAAAAATACAGGGCATCTGTTCATGATTTTGTAGTAAAACAGAACTTAAGCAACTAGAGCAACGCTGAAAATAGTTCACAAAGTTGTGAAATATGGCATCACTTGACACAGGCAATAAGAAATGTATTTTGCTGAGTGAAAGTAGGCAAGGACAGTTCTAATTTCAATTTGTCCAGTAATATAAGTGGGCTAGAATAGAAGAAGGCTACGGGAGTATCAAAGGGAGAGACAAAGAATGGAGTAAAAATCGGGAGATGATGTAGTGTCTTAGGGGAGCACCCCCTGTTTAGTGGCAACGTACTTGGAATACAATGGGGTAATCCATGCTATAAATGCCCTGTGTTTGTAGGAGTGAAATCACGTGATTAAACCACTTTTAAAAACGACAATTGACCTCCGAAGTCCCACGAGTCTGTGGACGCTTAACAACAACCTGTGCACGCTGTAGTTCTGTGACAAACAGATACAGTTTTATACCAACTGCTAATCAACATCAAAATCACACAGATCTCCCCTCCACTGATTCACCCCCCAAGCAGCTGCAATGGCTGGTGTTGCGCTAATCCGGAGCCAGGAGCCCAGAGCCTCTTCCGGGTCTCCCATGCGGGGGCAAGGTCCCAAGGTTTTGGGTTGTCCTCTCCTGCTTTCCCAGGCCACAAGCAGGGAGCTAGATGGGAAGCAGGGCTGCCAGGACACGAACCGACACCTACAGGGGATCCCCACATATACAAGGTGAGGGTTTCAGTTGCTAAGCTGCTGTGTTGGGCCCAGCTGATGATCTTTAAAGTTTATTTATTTCATTGTATTTATTTCAGCAGAAGAGTTACAGGCATACACACACAGAGACAGACATAGACAGACAGAGAGAGAGAGAGAGAGAGAGAGAGAGAGAGGCTTTCCAGAGTTCCCACGAGCAGGAATCTGGAAGAGAAGCTGAGACTTCAAATCTGGACACTGTGATACAGGAAGTGGGTGTCCCAAGTGGTGCTGCAACCTGCGGGGGCATCGCACTCACTCTAAACTTTGACCATTTTTGACATCTCAGTGTAAATAATAGACATCCTAGATTTACACATCTAACTTCATTTTAATGAAGATTCACCCACTTTTTCCACGTCTGCACTGTTGTGCGTGCTTTCTTCATGCTACCATTCAATATTGGTAAGTTATGCTGATGCAGTTCTGTCACTACCATTTTCCATAATAAATGTTCTTTCACGAAGAGTAGATTCAAAACCAATATTCCCATACACAGAAAATTCTAATCGCTGCTACAACATTCCTTGAAATTCATAATCTTTCACATGCATTATTTTTTTTTTTGGAGTTGAACTCAGATCAAAGATACAATTTTACGTTTGTTCTTTCTAACTTTTACTTAGTTAATTAAACAGTAACTGGTTCTAAGTATGTGCTAGGTCTGGGTTCTGCATAGATGGCAAAAGATGTGCCCTCCTTCAAAGATAAAAAGTCTGGAAAAAGAGACAGATTGACATGTCAGTATACATACTAGACAACAGTAACTTACAACATGTGCTGACCTAGCTGTTAAAGATCATGCATAGAATTTTCTGTTTTAGGGCTGGTGCAGTAGCCTAGCAGCTAATGTCCTTGCCTTGCATGCCCTGGGATTCCATATGGGTGGCCCAGCTTCCCATCCAGCTCCCTGCTTGTGGCCTGGAAAAGCAGTGAAGGAAGGCCCAAAGTCTTGGGACCTTGCACCCGCACAGGGAGACCCAAAAGAGGTTCCTGGCTCCCGGCTTCAGATCGGATCGGCTCAGCTCTGGCCTTTGCGGTCATTTGGGGAGCAAATCAAGGAACAGAAGATCTTCCTCTCTTTTTCTCCTCCTCTCTGTATAACTGATTTTCCAATAAAAAATAAATAGATCTTTTAAAAAAAAAGAATTTTCTGTTTCCTGTTTTTCCTCCTTACCATCACCCTGCAGCTAGTTCCCATGATTTTCATACTCTCAGCAATTATTTTCCCAAATAATTATAAAATTTGCCATTATTCTAATCAGAGTTCATAATTTCTCATTTTAAATATTTATGTTATTTTCAAGTTTATAGTAAAAATGAAGTGAAGATTATATTCGTGTATAGCTTTCACATGCCTAAAATATTACTTCTTTAGGAAAATTATGACTGAGTTTATTTCCTTTATGGATAAGGAAGATGCAATGATTCTTAAAATATATCTGTATAAAAAAGCCAAATTTCTTTTGAAAGAAACTAGATAAAGAAGAGGCATGCTCATGTTACACTTCAGGTGTTGTGTTGTGTGAAAAACACAACAACTGAAGTGAGAGGCAAGAGAATAACAAATATTAGAATAGAAAAAGATATAAAAACAAGATATGAAAATATAAAAAAGATATGAAGAGATGGAATTCTTAAAGGTTAAATGGAATTAACAGTGACTCAGGTAGATAAAGATGAAAAGAAGTCTGAAATATACAGAATTAGGAATGAAAGAGGAGACAATCCAATTGACGAAGCCTTAATAAAAAGGAACAGAATATACTACTATCAATCATTGAACTTTACATCAAAAACTTGGATAGTCTGGAAGAAATGGAGAAATTTACTGAATACATTATAACTCCAACACTGAAACTCTAAACAGAGTAATGGTCAAGTAAACAAATGTAATTAGTCTAAGAAGGTATCTACAGCTAAAATTCCAGCACATAACAGTTTCACACTTGATTTTACCAAGTACTTAGAGAAGAATCAATAATAACTCATTCTAAATGTTTCCCAAATAAGAAGAATGTTTAAGATAGCGGAGAAGTATCTTTGATACCCTGAAATAAATCTAGCCGAAGATGTGGCATACGCATCTCTGTTGCAAAAATCAAAGACCTACCGATAAAATTTACCATTTTTCTAAATCAGCAAAGTCAACAAGATCAAAACGCCCATATTACTTAAAGTAATATACAAATTAAATATGATCGCAATCAAAATCTCAACAACATTCTTCTCAGAAATATAGAAGACAGGTTCCCCAGGTGGGTCACAAGGATGCAACACTTGAACTGGGCCCTCCCATGGTGTGCATTAGTAACATGCGGTATTTAGACATGGAGCTGAGCCTGGAACCCAGGCACTCAGGAATGGAATGTGTGCACACCAAGGGACATCTTCACCACTGTGCATGCACAAGTTAGCCCCAAGACAAGGTATACGTGCTTCAAAACCTCATTAAAAAAAACATATATATATATGACATGAGTAATGTATATTTATCCCTAAAAGTTTATGATTGCACAAGCTAACAATGAAAAGATAGATTCCTTACTTCTTAAATTGTTAGCAGAGGTGACTTTTAAAGATCAGTAACTTGGCCCAATCATCATTCATTTCCACTTCATTTAGGTCCATGCTCTGTGTTTTTTTTCCCCCAATTTGTAAAGGTCTGTGTACTTTAAATGACCTTCTGCTGCCTGGACTGACAGAATCAAGTCTTCATGACGCATTTATTTCCCAGGAAGTCATTTTTTTCCTTATTCAGTGGAACAGATCAGACATATGTGTGACCTGGGCAACACATCAGTCCATTTCCTGGCTAGCAACAAGGAAGTGCTTCATCTCTAAACTTAGAGACCAACTTTGTCTTTCAAAGTGAATCTGAAGGTCATGGTATCTTTGAATTTCCACATTTCCGCATATGGGTCTTTAGCTAATAAGGGCTGGGAATTTACAAATTGTTTAGAGAACAAAACTCAGAGGAAACCACTTGTGGCATAGTGTTCCAGGTGATACAATAATTCTGAGGTTAAATTAAAATAAGAAAGCCTTTGTATTTTCCTTATTGTTTGCTCAAAATTTCTCTAAAACTCTAGCAATGTCAAAGCTAACTGGTTACCATGGAGGTACACGGATACTGCGCCACATACAATGCTATTGTTTCCAGTACAAATGTATTTCATAGCTTTCTTTGGAAAACAATTTCCAACTTGACAAGAAACAAAGATAATGCATCCATGCTCTGCCTGAGAGTGGTTTGATTTTGATTATGTACATGAAATAGATGCCTTTTGTTTTGTCACAAACTCCCCAACAGCAAAATCAGACTGCATGCAGACAACAGTGTTGGAAAAATAATTCTCTTGATAATCCCAATACGGAGAACAGAATTATCAGACAAGTGTCTGGAAGCAAACTGTCAGGCCTGAGCAAGAAGATTCTTAAGGATATACCAGCAAGACAGGGAATGAGACTCTGAGCATTACTGTACATGTCTATTCAAGTCCCAGATGCTCTGCTTCCGATCTAGCTTCCTGCTAAAGTCCCTGGGAATGCAGCAGCAGCAGATGAAGATGGTCCAAGTCCCTGGGCTCCCTGCCACCCACGTGGGAGTCCCTGATGGGGTCCCGAGCTCCTGGCTGGGAGTTTCTGCTGTGATCATTGTGCTTATCTGGGAAGCGAATCTGTGAATGTAAGATCTTTCCCTCTTTGTCTCTCCCCTATTGTGTGTGACTTCATCCTTCAAATAAAATAAAATAAGTATAATTTAAAATAAGCATTTGAGCAGAGAAAACTAGAGTGAGAATTCTTAAAAAGTAGGAATTTGAACATAAGAATCAGAAAAACTGCAGGCACAAGTAGCCAGGCACAGAAAAGAACAGGACACGAGGTAACCTTAGATTAGAGCTCGCGACCAAGGGAATTAGGTAGCTGGGGCTTGAAAGAAGAACATCTGGCCTCCGTGGGCATTGGATAACTTGCTGCAAGAACTGCTCCCTAGATAAAACTCAAACCAGAAAAGGTCTTTGGGATGAAACTTTTTCATACCTTTCGAATCCAAATAGAAAAGAGTTGTTTATCCTTGGTTCATTCATCAAGCAGAGGATGACCTCAAAAACATTTCCACAACAAGTGCTAGCTTTTTAAAGAAAAGAAGGACACCTGGATAAGTAATTGGGATCAAGTGGATTCTTTCAAACTCTAAACCATCGCCACTGATAGCTCAAGGCAAAGATAGCTGAAAACTCAGATAAAGGAAAGTTATTTTCTATGAAACTCTATCATACAGGATTTTGCAAAAAGTATTTGCCTCAAACTAAGAGCTGAGAACAAGAAATACTGTCTTGTCAACACTCCCCACAATTTTGAAGCTACATTCCCATGGAAACTTCAACAAATGGCTGCTCACATTTAAATGAACACAGAAGATGACCTGTAATGACCTGTAATGTCAATGTGACAAGAGGGAAAGTGGAAGTTGGGAGAAAACCATTCTCAAAATACAAAAGGAAAACTAGGTTACAATACCTTAAAGAGTAGTCTGACTCATCAAAGCATAATATCCACTGCATTTTTAATAGTTATTTTAAGTGAGAAACACATCTTGAATTTTACTGGCATTGAAGCAGGCATGTCGGAATTATTGTAGGTCTCTTTTAAAATCGGCTTTTATATAAACTCAAAACATTGTGCTTGAGCCATCTTGTCATTGATAATATTAAGAATCATTTACTTACAAGATATAAACCAATATATAGTTGGAAAAAAAGTTAAACTGTACAAAGTCAAATAGTACAAAGACCCAAGCTTTGAGAAACAGGCAGGCACGTTTGAATGCTGGCCACATGACATTTGACATTCCATATAGTCTGCTTTCTGTTCTCAAGGCTAAGATGGGGATAGTCAGGCTCTTGAAAAGTAATCTGAATCCAATAATGGTAGGGATTATCAAAAGTCAAAGATACATTAGTACACAAATTATTCAATTTGGCTGAGGTAAAAAAAAGTGCAAGCTGGGGCTTACTTTGTGGTGTAGCAAATAAAGCCCCAGCTTGTAACACCAACATTCCATATAGGCACTGCATTACACAGATTCAAGTCCCAGCTGCACCATCAACATTCCCCATTTTTGAGCCTGGGAAAGCAGTAAAGAATGGTCTGAGTGTTTGGGCCCCTGTATCCATGTGGAATATCAAGAAGAATCCACTGGCTCCAGGCTTTGCTCGGTCCCAGTCCTGGCTTTCACAGCCATTTGGAGAGTGAATCAGCAAATAGCAGACTTCTTTCTCTGTCTTTCCCTCTCTTTGTTTGTAACTTGGTCTTTTATATAGGTAAACTAATAGAGAAGAGAAAAGGAGAGGAGAAGAGAGGTGCAAGGCATTGCAGGTTACTCTAAAGGGCTCCCTGTATAAATACTTTGGGCAATATTGAACCAAACATTACTCCACACAGATGGCTCAATTTAACACTTTTGATGAATTATGTGAATGTTTTAAGAGACTTCGGGATTCTAGCATGCTGAACAAACCTTTGTTGAGGATTTGATTGCATATCACTGTAGCATGAACATTTATCTGAGTATCTGAAAGTTTATAATGAGTTCATTAACTGCTTTCATCATTAAGGAAGGCTTCTCTCCTGGGACTACTCAACAAAAAGTCTTTATCCTGACCCCTGACATTAGAAGTATCTTCAGTTAGAGTTGGTATAGCTTGAATCTAATTCTGGCAACCCTACTTCCCATCCAATTCCCTGCTTCTGACCTGGGAAAGCAGTCGAGAATGGCCCAGAGCCTTGGGATCCTGTACCCATGTAGTAGACCTGGAAGAGGCTCCGGGCTCCTGGCTCCAGGCTCCTGGTTTCAGATCGGTGCCACTACGGCTCTTGTGGCTGCTCGGGGAAAGAATGAACAGATGAAAGATCTTCCTCTCTGTTTCTCCTCCCCTCTGAATATCTGACTTTCCAATGAAAAAAAAAATAGCTCCTTAAAAAAAGATTACTAAATTATGTATCTTCTTAAAATAGGCTCAGGATAGAATTTTTATGTTAAAAATATCACAAGGCATTTCTGAAAAAACTCGATGCACTGCTTTAACAATGTTTCTGTAGAAATGAGCCCTTTATTGAAGTAAATCATAAGATACTATCAATACCAAACTTGGTGAACATGTTTATATACTTATTTCCAGTGATTCACTATAAAATCAACACCAGAAAAAAATTAGAGTAAAATTCACGGAAGACTTTTAGGGAAATAGCACACACCTCATATTCTGAAGTGAAGTGTACTTGTTTAAAACACAACTGTTTTTTTCTTTTTAAAATAACTTAATCTCATTATTTGAAATCTGAGTAAATGTGCTTTTTCAGACCATTTTGTTTCATGAGCTTCCTGCTCAGCAGAGTGCGAGCCCACCTGCTGTAGGTGCATATTTTTCTCAAAATGAAATTCCTTAGACACATAAATTTCACAGAACATTTATTTAGTTTGCACTTCCTTCAGGAAATACAAGATACAAGAAAAAGGCTCACTGGGGTGTTTATGGTTTCCTTGTGGACCAGTTCTGGGGAGGTTTGTGCTCCGCTAGCCTAAAATAATTGCACTCATAGAAACAATTCCATTGCATCCCTGTCAGAGGCCTTTGGTAGGAATGATTTGTCTCAGGAGCTCTCTCATAGCCCATAGGGCAATGTCTAAAAATCTGCATAATACCCACCCTACCTCATGGGCTTTAAAACAGAAATCTGTTCCTCCCTCATTTCTGTATCAATGTTCTGTGTTAGTACACAAAAAGAACATGTTTAAGATAAAATAGTTCTAAATTCATGCAAACATATGGCCTCGTGCTCAACCACCTTGAAATACATCAAAAATATGATTTATTATCATGTGTTTATGAGTCTAAAACCGCTATATAGATTCAGTTCTAAACCAAGTTACGCCCCTCATTGAAATCAACCTGGTGGTCTCTATCCTTCTCTATAAGAATGCAAAACATGCACAATTATTTCCTCACAGAAGAATTTAAGAATGGAATCTTAAATTCCATTTAAATGATTTACTTTACAGATGATTTCAGAGCTCCAGCATACTTGTCTTTGCCTTTAATTTTAAGGGTCCCCAAAATGTCAAAGGCAACATAAGCTTCCATAAGATTAATCCAACCAGTCTGTGACCAAAAAAAAGAAAGACTAAGTGCAACTCTTGGAAGTGAGCCAGCACATTTGGAACACGCTCACTACTCTTCCATCCTACAGCTATCAAGCATAGAAACTTCCTGTGGCACCTCTGTTACTCAAGTCCTTCTCTCAACACACAACTCGTCAGAAAAACGGCATGGCAGACGTGAAAGAAAAGGAAGCCAAACTTACAAAGCAAAGGCAGAAACAAGTCTCTGAGGTGTCATGCCTTGTTTTCAACAGCTTCTTTTAGCTTCTCTGTATTTCATATTCCCTGACTTTTTAAATGAGCAATTACACTAGACTCAGGAGGAAAACACACAGAGAGAAAAACAGAAAAGCAGGACAAACCTCTGTGACTTGTACAATCTATAATGCTGTTGTTGTGTTTGAATATGGAAATGAACCGTGGTCTGTTTTCCATTACATTCCATCTGGTGTTATTGACCACTTTATTCAGCAATTTCTGGCCATTTCAGCCTAATGGTTACTGTTTTCTATATCGCTCTATTACCCATGGTGAACACTGCAGTAGCCACCACCCAAGAAAGAAGAGCCTTGGAAAGCAAGAGTTTATGTGGAACAGGTTCTCAACGACACCTTTTGGACTTGACAAGTGACATGATTCATCTCTCCCTGACTTCCGCTAGTGACTTACCAAGTACAGATGGGATGCAGTAAGAGCAAAAACCTTTCTTCTTGATGATATAAAAAAAAATGAGAGCCAATAGCACATCAAAGTTAATTTTGATTCCCTCTTCATCTCTAAGAGAACTAGTGTATGTACCTTCTCATATTTAGTATAAATACCTTGTGTATTAAATGCTGCATATCAACAACTACTGAAAAGCTGGATTTATATACCATTTTAAAGACAAATATGAATAAGTCTTTGTTTTCACAATGTTTGCTGTTAATTGCATAGTCTTCATGCAAGGCCAGGAACCCAAGTGTCTCCAGAAAATAAAAAAAAATCCAAATTCTGTTTCCCAAGGGAGGGCTCACTGCTCTTACAGACTGTTTAACAAAGCCTCCTCACACATCTTTTCATTCCTTTCCTTGGAAAAGTAACAGTCAGGGTCCAGCATGGTGGCCTAGATACCTAAACGGCCATCCGCAACACTGGCAATCCATATGAGGCCACACTCACACCCCAGGAGCTCCACATCTGATTCAGTGCCCTATAACAACACCCCAAGAAACCCAGCAAAACAGGGCCAAGTGCTCAGCTTTATGCCACCATGTGGGAGACCTAGCTGAGTTCCACGCTATTGACAGTGATTGCAGTCTTCGGAGAGAGTGAACCAGCAGATGGACAGTATCTCTAGCTCTTTAACCACTCTGCCTTTCAAATAAATACCCATTTTTTTTTCAAAAGGCATTAGTCAGTAGGAACTCAATCTCTGCCTGTTGTTTAAAGAACAAAAGTAACTATTTTTACTTGAAAATATTCTTCAAAAATAAATACATGCTTATAAGCTATTCAGGTTTTTACAAAAAGAGAAAACAAAATAGAAACATAATTGAAACCAGCTCAACTTTTCCAAGAGCTGTATTTTTTTTTAATGTCTGGAAAGACAACAAAACAGATTTGGAGTCATGTTAAAATAATAATGCTATGTTACCCATAATTCTACCACATTAACATAAATATTCTCATTTGATTAATATTGCCATTACTTTACAAAATGTAACATACATATTTCACGTATTAACTCATTTACTATTACAACACTCTATAAGTCAGACCCAATTAATATTACCATTTTATATATGGGCAACTAAGGATCGGTTAAGTTGAGTAATTGACTATTTACACAGCTACTAAATGGGGAGACCATATTCAAATCAAGCAGTCTGGTTCTTCCACAGTCATAACCAAAACATTACTGACTCTCACACATTTAAATAGCTTCATGCTTCGTACACACACTGCTGTGCATTCCTCTATGCTGATTTAAGTTCATATAATAAATATTTTCCATCAGTTGACATAGCATAATTTTATGGTTACCATTTAATAACTGCACAACAGCTGAGTTTGTGCCACAAGCTAGAATTTGCATCTTTCCTCGATTTTTCCCAAGGTAGAGAATGAAAAGACATCAAAGCTGTGTCTTAAATGTGTTTGAATCAAAATTTGCATCCGTATTCCCAGTGGGCTAACGAGTGTCAACAATATGCTCTTTATTACTTTTTCACACTGACATTCCTAAGGGTTCTAGCAATTTAGCACAGCACTAAGAAAGAATAGATGAACCAGTTTCACAGTAACCAACATTAGAGGGACTGCCCAAGCTAATATTTACTATTTGAATGGCTGTAAACCATCGCTGCAAATTATTTTGATTTTCATATTTCCAGTGTTCACCCATTTTTCCCCCCAGAGGACATTACTTCTCCTGTAACCTGTTCAAGATTTTGCCGTTCTTCCACCCATCTCCTTCCTCTGAACCAGTGAGTAGGTACCTTCTCTTCTTTTTTTCCTATATATATTTCATTCTATTATTTTTTCAGTGAATATCTTCCAGATAAATCATACTGTCCCATCACCATTTTTGTGTTATTCCTTAACGATTCCAGCGAGCACTTACATGCACCCTACCCTGCAGTAACAGCTCCTTGACCTCTTTGATAACTTCATATAGTTCTGCCATTCTGAGCAACAAGTCCTCATGGTCATCCCTAACAATTATGAGGAAGTTCCCCTAAAATGTAGATAATTGTATGGACTTGTATTTATTTAAGTATTTCCCTTTTTTTTCTAAAAGGCAATATATTGTATCATGAAATTAATAATATTTTCCCCAAAGTACAAAGTGAGGAGAATGCTTTGATCATGTTCCCTCCCTGTGGTGCACCTCTGCACACATTGATGGAGGCTGTGATTCAGATGGCACGATTGCTAAGCCCAGGTTCCAAATGCTGAGACCAACACAAAACAACTGCAGGCGGTTCCAAGTCTATCATGGCCACCTCATGCCGATGTCTTCATGCTACCTTCCAGAAAAAGAGCTGATAGTGCACTATCAGAACGGTCATTAACCGTCATTCAACGATCATTTTGCTAAGTCGCCTCCACATCCCTTCCTTACTTTCACCCTTTGCATTCATTCACGCTTATTATATTTGAAGGCGATGTTTTCCAAATTACTTTTTAAGCCCTCCTCACTAAAATGCTAATATGTTGAAGCACAAAACCCCAACATTGACTTATTTGTTTAAAACATATTTATCTGTAAGATTATACTGAAACATGCTATAAGACATTTACGAAAAGCTGATATAAATGCAATGCTTTCTTCTAGCATTACTGACAAACGATCCTGCACACCTCTTGCATACATCTCACTTCGGAGAAAAATATTCTAGAATACACAGGGCCCGTCTTCATCGATTTTCAAACTCTTTTTGCAGAGACATAAAAATTATGTGAGCAGTTTCAAAAACTGTGGATATTATTTAGTGACTGGGGTGAGTTGTATATCTCAGTATGATTTTTCCAGATTTGCACATGTGTGCACACACACACACACACACATGCATGTATTCGATAATATCTTTATGGAAAGCCTGATGGACTACTTCCATGTACATTCTTTCCTCTCCACACCCTCGCAATGACACAAGAGTTCTTTCAAGCTGCCAGTTCACATTTTTGCTGTCTCCAGCGTTGGAGAGTGTTGCACAACACTTTGCACATAGAATGATCCTGTGCCATTACAGCCATTCGAGATTTCACCGGATTTATCAATATTTCCAGGCATTGCTAGTCTATGAGACAACTGTGACTATAACTGGTACTCAAACCATATTAACTGCTTGAATCAGGACTTCAAATTTCTCAGATCTATAAGTTTAAAGTGTATGACAACTGTCTGGCTGCTCTGAGGACAACAGAATTAGCATTCTGATGCTTCTACTATACCATCAGCATTTCACCAGCCAAGGGGGACATGCTACCCCTTAATCATGCTTTGAATTTTCTTATAACTCCCCTGCTTTGTCAGTTGTTCACCCTAATATACCCCACCCTATTGCCTCTTCAACAAATGATTATTTGATGATATTATCCACTTTCTTGACTCCAGTCACCAACAATAATGATGACTTTTTTTTTTCAGACTGATCTGTGCTAACACCTACCTGGATATTAATTTGGGGCCTCAGAGTAAATATGCCCAATACTTAGTTTATCACCTTCATCCCAGAACATACTATGAGTTCTTCTGGACTTCTTTCCTCAATAAATGGCAAAGATATCTTCCCCATTCATAGAAATTGTCAATGCTCAGAAAACTGATACCGTATAAAATGAAAATTTAAGTTGAAAGTATGAAATAAAAAATATCAAGATATCCGAGATAATATTTGTAAAGCCTCTAAAACATGACCTCTTATTTATTTGCCAGTATTATGACTGATATATTTTTTGTGGGTCTACTCAACTGCCTTCCGAAATCCTTCCACCTCAAGGTCAACACTTCGCAACTTCATTTATTCTGCCTTTCTTTTATAAACTTTATTCCCTGAAATGGAATTCCCATATTACATTCCACATTATTTTTGGATATCAGGTAGATAAAACAACCCAAGCCAGAGTATCAGAATTAGTTCCTTTCTTCATTGACAAATAGAAATTAAACTAGTAGACAACAAAACTACATCGTTGAATGCTTTATAGTAACTGGTATATTTCTGACTTTATAAGAGACATTAAATGCTTTCTATTGAAACCACTGAATACAATTTGACTACCATTACTCAAGAAAGTCAATATATTTACGGAGATGTGTGTTTGTTATTTTCTAGAACTAGTGCACATTCTAGTAGTGTGTCAAATTGGGACAATATTTGGGCTACCATATTCCTTGGTTTCAGTATTACAGTAAAGACAGGATTAAGAATAACAACTAACATATGTTTCAAAAACATTCCAGTTTCCCAGAAAAAAACTAGGTTATGCAAGACAGACTATATATCGTTCCCAATAAGTTAATGCAATCCTTTAAAGTATATGGGATTCTCAGTCGTGAACAAACATAAGCCACAGACATAGTCAAATGACTTCAGACATATTTCCAAAGGATTAAAAGCCTAACTTAATAAGATACAAACTTTGAAATCCTGGGAGACATTTATGGCTGAAGCTTAGATACACTGGGCCCCTCAGTAAACTCATTCCTAGTCAACCAATGTTGCTAAAGCTTTAAAGAACAGAAAAATTAAAACGTGTTCTGCTGAAAATGTTTTCCCCAGTGTTTCTCACTTTTATATAGGAAATCAATTTGCATCACCGATGATATCATTCAAACCAGACAACCCAAAGTCGTTAGTAGGTAATTTAGTTTTATGCTAAAGCAATTTGATACTTGTTCTGATTTGTGATTTTCATTTTGTTTGTTAATGAAAAAATTAATGAGCAATGTTGCCAGGAATACAACTCATCAAAGCATTAGCATTATTAAAGAGGGATGCCACACACTGTACTTTATGATCACTCTGTAGTTGCTGCCTGTGTGCAAAAACCATTGATCAAATGTGGGGGCGAGAACCCCGGACAGAGACGTTCACACGTACCTTTGCACTGATTCGTGTTTTTGTCAAGAATTGCCTTTGTGGACACAATTTTTCCATACCTGAAAGAGAGAGAGAGAAATTTCATGTTATTCTAACTCAGGGAATACATTGAGCATATGTTAATGAATATTGGGACAGACGCATTTGAGTAGGAAACAGCCGAACAAGCAGGATCTGCACTTCCACTGCACACTGAACTGTCCACTTGTGAAGAACTGTCCCTCACCATTTCTTTACACTTAGGAATATGTTTCTCCACATCAATACATTGACACTGGATGGAGCCTTCAAAAATAAACCTGTTGGGCCCCGTGCGATAGCCTAGTGGCTACAATCCTTGCTAACATCCACTGGGATCTCATATGGGTGGTGGTTCGTATCCAGGCTGCTCCTCTTCCCATCCAACTCCCTGTTTGTGGCCTAGCAAGGCAGCAGAGGATGGCCCAAAACCTGGGGACCCTGCACCACGTGTGAGAGTTGGAAGAAGTTCCTGTGTATTTTTTTTATAATACGCATTTTCCTTGATTTATTTGGATTTCAGGTTTTCTTGGAAATAAAATGGTTATTTTCCATGGACATTTTAAGTGTCCTCATATATATTTAACACTATTATAAAGAAGAGAGAGAGAGAGAGAGAGAGAGAGAGAAACAAAAATTGTTTGAATGTTCTTTCATCACACAAAGTACTAAGAAAATGTAAATGCCAAAAAGGAGAAAATTAAAAGAAATGTAAAACATTTATTACAATCTCACACAAGGAACACATACCCTTTAGACAGAAACTCTTCTTTAATTATTTGTAAAACTATAAGAACCTTCTCAACCAAAACTGATTTTTTAAGGATGAAATGAAAGATTATTGTATGGTAAATTAAATTTTGCAATTTGATGGTTGACCTAGAATGTGAAAATAGTCATTTAATGCAGTGTCTGCAAAAACAAAACAAAACAACAAACAAAAAAGATGCTCTCAGTCCTAAATGACAAAAAAATGAAATCTCATGGGATACTACTGCATGTTAGCAACTTCTGTAAGGGTTACAATATTCCTTTTGTACATGCATACACATGCTGGGCAGGTATTTGACACAGCAGTTAAGTTATAGCTTGGAATGCCTACATCCCGTATCAGAAATTGTGATTCCACTCCCATCTGCACTTTCGAGCTGGCTTCCCATTAGTGGACTCACTGAGAAGCAGCACGTGCTGATTGACTCAAGCACATGGGTTCCTGTCGTTCATAAGGCGTACTGGAACCAGTTCCAGACTCCCAGCTTCAGCCTGGCCCAGCCATGGCTGCTGCAGAAATTTGGGAAACAAGCCATTAGATAGAAGGTTTTTTTTTTTTTTCTTTCTCCCTTTCTCCTGCCTTCCTCCAACACGCCATTACCCCTTTCAAATAAATAAAATACATAATTAACAATTTTAAAAAATTGTGCTTTTTTTTTTTTAATTTCCTCATTCCTAAGTATACTCCAGCCTTCACATTCAGAAAAGCACAAAGCCACAAAACAGTGGGCCACAACCCAGGGTACTTGACAGCCTCTCTCCTCTGCTTAGAGTTACAGGAATTCCATTTCTTGGCTCAATTACAATAACACTCTGTTAACAATTATTTCGCAAAGATACAACATGCTTTGAGCAACAAGAGAAGGTACTTAATGGCCCACTGGTTACAGTTCATCTCTGAACTTGCACGTTGACAAACAGGAACTTTCTGCATGACTGCTACTGCATTCTTCTTGACCCACAAAATCAACAATGAACAAAGGTAAATAAAGTTCAGTCGGTTTGTAAAGACTTGAACCAACATGAACACAAAGAGGACCAACAGAATATGCTTTTCAGAATCATATTAAGTCTCTGTAAGTGATGATGTTTTTGTCAAAGGACATGAGTAGAATAAAACGTCACAGGACAGACAGAGCCTTCACGTTTTCCTTTCGCATATGCAGAAGAGCAAGACAAAAACCCTGAGATAAAAGGTATTCCTGAATTTATTAGGTTTCAATTTCACTTCGTTTTTTTAGAGTTCAGCTCAAGAATCCTCAGGAAAGTTTCCTTCAACCATGACACCCATGAGTGGAAGGCAATATCTAATATTAGAGGCTATCTGGGTTCAAATAGGGAGAGATGCCTGGAAATAGACACCTGAGTGGCACTGCCTTCCGCCTTCCAGCTGGAGAAGCAGTCAGGCAAATCCCATTCACTTCAGGAGCCTGTCGTTTCCCACAGTAAAAGGAGACTGATGGTATCCAGGGCCAACATCCTTGGGGGTTTGAACTTTGAGGGGCAGGAGGGAAAAGTCAATGAAGTGAATAAACTTTAACCATAATTCTTTCCATGTGACTCCTCTTTCGGCAATATGAATAGTGCCTATTCGCACACTAAAAAGGATATCTTTGACATAAAATATGCAATCATATTCATATATTCACCAACTAGCATTCGGAAGCACTTTTGAATCCTTTGTTAAGAGCATTGTGTTACAGTAGGATAAGATCCATAGCATCTCAAACAGGAAAACAAGTTTTAAACCCATGCTGCTCTACTTCTGACCCACTTGACTGCTACTTATGTATGGAAAACTGCAGACAATGATCTACCTGGGTCCCTGCCATTCACATGGGAGATTCAGAAGGAATTCCAATCTCTTGGCTTCAGCCTGGCCATACCCCTGGCTACTGCATCAATTGAGAAATGAACCACTGCAAGGATCATGTCTCTCTCTCTCTTGCTTTCATGTAAAATAAATACATCTTTAATAAAAACAAATAAATACAAACAGTAATGGAAGCCACACCGGTGTCTACCTACATAGTCTCTGGACTTGCTTCAGTGTCCATCAGGGTTCCTTGGTGGTTGGGCATTCCTGTATGCCTGGATGACATTACCAATGAGCTTACTTCAGTATGAGATTACAGCAGTGTGTGCATTGATCCAACCCGGGATGCAATGATCAGCGTTATGCCATTCAGAGAAACTGGATGAGAAACCTGAGCCTACAATAGGCCAAGGTCATGGCTTGTAGTAATGGACTTCCCCTTTCGTAGTCCTTCGTATATACTGCTTTGCCTATGTGGGACAAATTTGAGTGTGAGAAGTATCACTAGAGTGAATCTGTAAAAACATTGCCAGAAGCCTGGGGCAACCCATAACTTGGCATGTGATCTAGCAATGAAAAAACGGAAGTATCTTCAGCCTTAGAGCAAGCTAACAAGACTGCTCAGAAGTTCTAGAATAGGCAGAGCTGAAGTCAGATTTACTCTACCTAGTGGCTTAATATGCAGAGAGTAATGCACAGCAACAGGCATCAACAACTTCCACGGCATCACAATCTCACCTGAAGAGCAAATAAGAAATCAGAAACCAGCATCTAGAAACAGAACTACCCTGCTTCCCAGGTGAAGAATTCAAAATAAGCATCCTCAAATTTTGTAATCATGTTATACAAATAATTTTTATCTACTCTGAAGAGCCAAAAATCACTAAAATCTACGTTAAAATACCCCCAAGATAGATAATACTATAGAGCTCATATGTAATATAAAAAAATTCAAAATGTGGAAAAGAATAGAACCCAAATGTAGAGGTCTTCATTAGGATTACTTATTTTGTTTCCCTGCCTCTATAATCAATATTAATTTGTTATGAATTCAAAACGGATTTTATAGATTAAAGGCTTGTGAGCTTCATGGCAATAATAAAATAAACATAAGGGAAAAAATCTAAAAAAAAATCAGTAAACCTTCAGAGCTAAAAACATAAGAATAAATCAAATGAAAAATGGTGAAAGAAAAAAAAACTCAAAGAGAAAATAAATGAAATGAAACTTTAAAAATGAAATGAAGAATTTCTGTTTGCAATTATTTTAAAAAAGCACTATCCAAGGAGAAACAAAAAGGAAGATTCAGTTACAAAGAATTAGATATATAAAAACAATATGTGAAAACAAGTTTGATAACCTGGAGCAAACAAAATTTCTGGGGCACACACACCTTTACCAGACCTTACTCTAAATTGTTGTTAGAGATAAAGGAGCTAGATATCCTAGCAAAAAGAATTGAAAAGAAATTGAGAGATGCTGCATTGCTATCAGACGCAATAGATTTCTAATCAAGCAAAATTAAAAATGACCAGGAATGTCATTATTTATTGATAATGAGCTCCATCCAGAAGAAGAAATAATATTTCAAACATACACATTTCCAATATCGACTAATTCAAAGGCATCAAACAAATGGTAAAATGACTAAAAGAAGGAATACAATACAATATGATGCAGTGGAGTACATTAACACACAACTTTCAGAATAGCATCCCCTACACAGATAATCAGCCAAAATCAAGCAGCGGTAAATTCCACATTAGAACAATTGATTCCAATAGAAATCTAGACATCTTTCCATCTAAAAGTTGCAGAATATGCATTCATTTCAACAACACACAGAACATTTACTAGGATATGTTATAAATGTCCACAACTTTAATAGAACAGAAATCACGAAAGGCATCTCTTCTTAACAAATGCCATAAAACTGGAAGTTCATTGAAAGAAAATACAAAATATGGAAACCACTGCAAATTCAGGAAAAGTAAACAACTTACTCCCTAAGAGTGGATCAGGTAAGAAACAGTGAATAAAAAAGAATCATTATATCAATAAAATCAATAAAATGGAACCACAACATACTAAAATCTTTAGCAATGGCAGAACTAAGAGAGAATTTTATAGTAATCAATAGCAGCATATAATACCATTCTTGGTCATGAAAAATTGAGGCTTTCTAAGATCTAAAAAAAGTTAGCGTACCTATTTTTATTACTTTTATTTATCAGATTACTAGAAGTTTTTGCAAGAACATCCAAATTGGAATGGAGGTAGTAAAATTGTCACCGTTTCTATCGATATGATCTTACATTTGGAAAATCCTGAAGACTCCACTAAATACTGGTATAATAAATCAATTGAGCAGAGTTAAAACATATGAAGTCAATAGAGGAAAAAATCAGTAATGATTTATACGCCAATAGGGGATCATCCAAAAAAAGGAAATAAGAAAAGAATAAACAATATGTACAATGGAAATCATAAATTATTGGTGAAACACAGCACAGAACATAACAAATGGGAATATATCCATGTTAAAGATAAGAAGTATCAATATAATTAAAATGTCTAAACTATCCAAAGTAATTTACACATTCACTACAATCCCTATCAAAATTACAATGATAATCATCACAGGAGAAAAACAACACACATAAAAACAGGAAACATAAAAACAGCAATCAAGAGCAAAAAGAACAAGAACCATTACACTATCTGACTTTAAACTATACTACAAACTACAATCACTACAAACTCTATTTTGGCATTTAAAAAAAAATCCATACACTTCTGGGACAGAATGAGTATCCTAAAAATAAACACAGATCTACAGACAATTTATTCTTGCTAAATGTGCTAAGCATATGTACTGGAAATAATGTTACTTTTTAAATAAATTATGCTGAAAACTTGTAAATACACATAAGGGAAAAGAATGGAAATAGAAAATGATCTCTCCTCATGTACAAAAAGTTCCTCAAAATGGATTAAAAGCCTAAATATGAGTTCTGCAACACCACAACTATTAGAACAAAACGTGAGGAAAATGATACTGGAATTGGCAAGGATCTTTTGCATCAGACTCCAAAGGAAAAGGAAACAATTGGAAAAAACAGGCAAATTGAATTTCATCAAAGTAAAAAGTTGTCCAAACGCAGTTGAAACAGTCAACACGTCGAAGAGACAAGATGAGAGAAAACATTTGCAAATCAGGCACCCTTTGTGTTCATTAATTAATGAGAGGATGAGGAATATATCATATATATCCACAGCAGAATAATACTCAGCCATAAAAAGATGAAAACTTTCCAAATGCACAAACAGGAACGTGATGATAGGCTACACAGGCCCGTGAAACACACCAAGTAAGAATGATAAGCATTGCATGACTTCACTCATAAGGTTCAGTCTAAAGAACAGATGATCTCACGCCTGTTACAAATACAATGATAGTTACCAGGCAATGCAAAAGGGAACAGGAAGGAAAGCAAGGAGAAAGGTCAACTCATGCGTACTGGGTTGTAAATAGAAGATCGGTTAAAGATTTCTGGGGTTCTATTTCATACTTGGGTACATATAGGTAGTATTGATGTCTATCTCAACAATAGGACATTTTGTTTTCACTTTAAAGGAAATGTTAAATGTTTCAGAGAACAAATGTATTTTGCTGGACTGGATATTATACAAGAAAATGCATTACAATCCCCTACAAATATGTACAATTACGCTTATTAAAAATATTAAATAAAAAGTTGTATGTTTCCCCCCAAAATAATCGGTTATTTTCTTGCATTTACTCTTATTCTTAAATAGCTCCTGAGTCAAACCATATTACTTGATATACTTGATTATTCTGCACACAAGCTTAATTTAAATTAATGACATCTTTTATTTTCCAAAGTTGAAGGGAGAATAGAGCTATTATGGATCTACTCTTCATGAATTATGAACACATCAAGTTGGTGGGATCTTTCTATAAAAATTTATTTCTAAACCTGAATCACCCACTCTGAATATTAATTCAAAAAATACAGGGCCTGAGAATAGTCTCCGCAATCAGTTAACTCTCAGCAAACTCATTTTTCACATGCCTTCCATATTGATGCCAGATTAGAAAAAAGGTATCACACTTATGTAACAGATGAGACATTACCCTTTCAGCGAATATAATTGTTTGTCTCCTTCTGGATGGCTCACTCATTCTTTGGCATTTGGGGATGCTAATGGAGCATGTCCATAGCTTTACAGACCCAGATAGAATATGGTGGGTGTATCCTTCTGATGGACTCTGCAAGAATGATTTCCTCTGCAAGTCCATGATACATTAATATTCTAAAATATTATTAAGCCCAATCTGTAATGAAGTGGTCAAAGTCAGTGTATAATTGTTATACACTAATGTATACCCTAAAACCATGTTAGTGTCTTGAAACTCAAAGCCCTTCCCAAAACCTTAGAGTATGGCTGTGTTTGGCAAGAGAGTTTTCAAGCAATAATTAAGGAAAACTAAGGTTATATGAGTGAATGATAACATGAATGGAGTCCTGTAAAAAAGATGGCACACAGACCATATAATGGCAGAGGGAGAAGACAGGCATCGCCAAGCCAAGGAATGAGACTGAATGAGATGGCCTTGCCAGTGCTTGAATTTCACACTTCTGGACCAGGGGAAATATGAGAAAATACATGATTATTAAGGTACCTATCCTGCAGTTCTTTGTTATGTGAAACTCAATAATTTAACAAAGTAACCTCGTCTTTAGAGCCTACAAAGGAGAGGCAAAAGGCGGCAATGGGTAGTGTCCACCTTTAAATGTTTTACTCTTGGAGGAGGCACTAGATTCTACTACGTCTTCCCCCAAGACCTCAACCTCACCGTCACTCAGCATTTGTGTGTGACACTTGAGCCCAAAAAGTGTCACAAAGTCACCCTGCTCCGATAGCAATCCAGAGCCTGGTCCTTGTCCTTCCTTGTCCTTGAATTCAAGTCACCCATTGTTTCCTTCCAAAAGGCCCTGCCATCACAGACTCACAGGAAGTAAACGTTACATTGTAAAAATCAAAGTATCTATGACAAACATAAAACTTTGGGTTAGCATTGCACCAAAAACTCAAAGCAACAGTACGTACCTGAAAAAATCAGGGAAAAGCCTTTAGAGGACAACCCATTTTAAAAATTGGCAATGTTTTGAAAAGAAACCCATTTTTATATTAACTAGAGACTGAAAATAAGTCTCAAGGAACATTGCTTTTCATTAGGCCAACACATCCAACATATTGTTTCTTATCTCTTAGAATGTGCTCAGGATCCCTAGGCTGTAATGGTGCATTTAAGACTTTGGTTGCAACGACACTAAAATGGATGCAACTAGAGGAAACACATGTCTCAGCATTATTATTTAGGAAAATAAGTTAGATGCAAATTGATACATAGTATGTGTTTTCTCTAATTTTAGTCGTTAATGTGTAGCATGAGTATAAATCATTCTCACTGAAGCTGACTTCTTTGGATTTGATTATTGTAGAATGCCCAGACTGTACTCCTGCTGAACGACAAGCTTTCTACTTAGAGAAAAAAGAAATTTCTTAAACAATAAGAGGCACCAAAATCTCTTCAAGGGTAGACAGATTTCTCTGTCCACAGAAATCCTGAGGAATTGGCTTAGCATAACAAGATCACAGGTGCCTTGAGACTGCTAATTGTGTTCTGAGAAGCTCTAGTGAGAAATTCTCACACACCAACTAGCAAAGCAAATGCTGTGCTATTTGCAGGACTCCAGTGGCAAAGAGAGATTTCTCCACGCGTAAGAACTATTTTGAATAAGATAAACAGTTTCCTCCAGTCAAATAGTATCCCAAGTTTTAAAAGGTGGGTTACAAAAAATTATTTTTAATTTTGTCAGTTTTTGGCTAAAGATACTATTCATTTAGCTAATGTAGCGACAGCTTAGCATTCAAGTGTAACTTTTTGATAGTCTTCAGATTTTTATTAGAAAGAAAATATCATCAATATGATACTTTCATTCGCTTGAAATGACTAGGTGCTAATACAAGTGTTTGATTAAATGACTGATTTAGTGACAAGTGGATAAAGATTACTAACTGGTCAATGTCTTGTTTGTAATTAGAAATAGGTGTCAACTGGAATAGATATAATGAACCAAACATGTGAAATTTCAAATTCTATAAACAAAAGAAAATGACTAAGTTACCAGATTCCACAGTTAGTCTCTCTAGGGTTATACTTATATATACGTGGGTTATATAGTTTGGGTATTTAGCCTGCCATCTCAACAAAAGGCTGAATAACAGCAAAAATAAATAAATAAATAAATAAAAATCCCATGTAAAAACTGTCAAAAATCACATCTGTTTGGGTAAGACAGTCTATTTCAGCATATTTGACATCTTTTCATACTTGGTCAGCAAATCTTGAAAAATAATGGGCTTTAGAATGAATGAATAGAGACAGAGAGCCTTGCCTAAGAACTCTGCCACCCATATGACCTACAGGGAATTACTGAAGCCCTTGGCAACGTTAGCTTCTTGAACTATATAATTTGGTTGCTAAGCTCTATTTTTATAATAGTTGTAAAATAGTGTGTGTTGAAACTCTTAGCACAATGTCTACCATGCAAAATTGTCTCTACTCTCCAACTAAATGTATCCTTCCTTGCTACCTGTATTTCAGCCTATGCTATAAAAGTGAGTATTCTGATGCCGCTACATTTGAGTATTTATGGGAGCCAAGATGTCCTTGCTCAAGGTGGCAGAAGCTCCTTGAGCAAATACATGCTTTGGCACTTTTTTTTCCCTTCCAGTTCAACTCAGACTTTGTTCTCTGATCATTGGGTCCTTCTGCCAATACAAGGTCTCATCTATCCCAAGACCCAACTACATCAACCCTGCTTCCACTAACTCCCTAGATCCTGTGGCTTTCTACACTGACTGACATCAGTAATACTGCTCTATCTTAGCATTCCAGACGTCCAGTGTCATACGGTTTCTCCTTTTCTGGCCAACAACCAAGAAAATCATTACTCTTGGTTGGCCATGTCTTGTCCATAGCATTTCTTGGTTCTCAATGCAGTCAATTTTCTATTTAGTCATGCACGACTGACTAGAAACTATACTTCATCCTCTATAAGAGTACAGTTCTGCAATATCAATTCTCAACCGTTTATATTGACATACATTTTTGGAGTTTTTACATGACAAACAGGAATTCATGGGTGTCACTCTCACAGGCTGTCTTATCTCCAATCCAGCTTGTGTTCTGTTTTGTTGGCCCTCATTCTTATCACACTCACTGTGGGCTAGTTCCTGCTCTAAGGTTTCAGCAAGTGTCAACTCATTTTCATCAGCAGCACCACCCTGTAGTAGGTTCTGCCTCTACTTGCATTTTACGGATAATGACAGTGAGCCAATGACATGGTGTTTTACCTTTCCCTGGATTAACTCAGGACCAATCACTGGCAGCCAGGCTTCAGAGCCCATGCTAAGCCACCACTTTGGCCTGTTCCCTGTCAACTCAAGTGCCCCCTGCCATTCCTCCTGTCTCAAAAGAAAAGCCACTAGTTGGATCCCATTAATATTCTCCACTTTCTGTTTATGTCTAGGATGTCTGTGCCTTACTTCTCAAGAAATGAGGAATATTTTTCTAAAACATATGAATGTCCCCCCCGTTGCTTTTCTCTTAAACACTTGCAAATCCTTCTCTTCAATCTGTTGGAAATGATTGGCATATTGTCTGTAATCACTGTCAGACTTCTCTTGAATTATTGCTCTGCTTCTCCTGATCTTTTCTTCTTGTGATTCAATTTCTGCTCAGCCCCTACACTGATTTCTGGGTATTGAGATGACACTTTGAAAGGTAATCAGGGTCTGCTTAGCAAGTACTATGATAATGAGTTAGTATCAGCCTTGATTCACCACCCTCTGATTCCCTTGAGCATTTGTTCTAGAAACACTCTTTCCTCACATTCCATGCAATCTTACGGTCTGGTTCTTATCTTTTCTTACTGCACGTATGCCTGTTCAGTCTCCCACTTACCACTTCTCCTCCTTGTTGTTACAGCAAATACGTAGAAGTGAAATTTATTCCTTATATTACTGGAGTTTTGATGCTACACCATCTGTTACACTGAATTCTGTACAGGCAGAAAACAGGTTTATCCAGATGTCCTCTGGTAAGTCCATATTGGGGTGGCCCAAGTTTTTTATTCCACTTGTCCTAGGATTGGTTACAAGAGCTGATCTAAGAACTCTCATGATTAGAAATTCCCTTTGATATCATATTTGAGCTACTTTTTTGCAGGTGGGGGAAGGATCACATTCAGATTTCCTTCTTTAGATCCGCCTTTATGTTCCAGCTTCACTGCTGAAAGTCATATTCCAGTTATATCTTTCCTGGGATGCTGAATGGCCATCCCAAAGGATGCCACAACTTGATTCCCTTTGTCTCCTCCTCAATTGTTAACATATGGCATGCTTGAATTATAAGCCTGTTTGAACTATCCTAAAATTTGCAAAGTTCAGTAAAAATCATGTTTGAATACTATAAGCTGCTAAATATAAAAATGAAAATAGACATGAGAAAGCTGAATTGTACCCTACAACCATTTTAAGGTGTATAGCAGCCGGTTGTGTATAAACTAAAATTGAGATGTGAATGAAGTAGTCACAGGATGTGGTTAAGAACTTGCATTTTCTAACATACTGGCCACTCAATACCATGTCAATTAACTTCATGATGTTGTAAATTGTTGTTGAACTTGTGTAGTGGTTTTTCATTGGAGGGGATGATATTCTGCCAGCTCTACTTTCAGACCAGAGATGGTCTCCCAGTGAAACTGCTGAATTGATCTGGACAATAAGATGCTGCACTCTCTGCATGGTCCATGCCCGCAATGAAGGAATCATGACTGGATATGAACTGTACTACTGTAACAATATGGAGGAATTCAAAATGGGGGAGTACTTTCTGTAGGGGTTGAGGGAATCCCAGAGTAAGAAATAAGCTCAACTTTAATTTGTAATAACCCCCTTTTCTTTAATTACAGAAATGTATCAAACAAAGTATTCAAGTGTAAAAGAATTCAGCCACTTTCATCAATATATTGAACTCTCTGGATTAAAATTTGAGACAAATATTGGATAAAGCTGTTCTGCTGTCTTGTAATGTCCAGGTCTTGTAATGTCATGGAACTATACCAGGAAGTCCATTATTCATTAATTATATTCAGATAATACAGGATAACACAAATCCATTGTACTGTCCAATTACCAATGAGAGAATGATTGCTTTGACAGACTCCATACAATCCATAGACCTTTCAAAATTAGTTGGAAAACATTTTTAACTGACTGACTAGACAGTTGGAAGTTTTAATAAAACAGGTATTCTGGGCCCGGCGCGGTGGCGCAAGTGGTTAAAGGTCCTCGCCTTGCACCCCCGGGATCCCATATGGGTGCCGGTTCTAATCCCGGCAGCCCCGCTTCCCTTCCAGCTCCCTGCCTGTGGCCCGGGAAAGCAGCAGAGGATGGCCCAAAGCTTTGGGAACCTGCACCCACGTGGAAGACCCAGAAGAGGCTCCTGGCTTGGGATCGGCATAGCACCGGCCGTTGCGCTCACTTGGGGAGTGCATCATCGGATGGAAGATCTTCCTCTCTGTCTCTCCTCTCTCTGTATATCCGCCTTTCCAATGAAAAAATAATAAAAATAAATCTTTAAAAAAAAAAACAGGTATTCTAAGAAGCTGATAGCAGACATTCCAACACAGTAGTTGGAGAGGGTGATTTATAATCTTTCCATTGTTTAATGGTCAGAAAATTCAGGACCATGTTTAATTAAATTCTGCAATGCATAGGCGTGAAAGAGGAAATTGCAAAATTGGTTTAATGCACTCTCCACTGTAGTATCAGTGACTTCTGATCCTTTTATTTATCATACTCCTTCCAGGTTTTACTGTTGGTCCTGAGTATACTGCTTTCATTCCACAGGGAGTGCCTTGCTTGACAAAGAACACCCATTTTCAGTAATGTAACATTTGCAAGGATCTTCAACTTTAAAGAGAAACTACATGGGAAATTTAGCTGCTGTCACATGCCAGAAAGAATGGAGTTTATTTAATTCATAGTTCCATAGGTCCAGGAGCCTGGTAACAGCCTGTAGTTTCCAATCACTTCTCATTTGACTGCACTTCTTGAAAGTTCAGTCACATCCTGACATCACAACACCAATGTCAAGGCCTCCAACACACGAAACCTTGAAGACGCATTTATACTGTATCCAAGTCATATTCTTTTCTTATGTCTTCTTTCTGACTGATCAGCTGGTTGTTAAGTCTAAATATATATCTCCATTTTCCATCATCAGGTCCCAAATGATGTTCAAACATACCACGAAAACTACTGCTGTATAATTCAAAACCATTTTCAAACTTTCTAGAGAGTTTTTATTTCTAGACTAACTCTGTTTTGAAGCATGAATCATAGCCCCACACTCTTTTTATGTTAAGTAATTGTACTGCTTTTCTTGTTCGTTCTGGGGAGCATATTTTATGCATTCCCTAGGTATAGTTCCAAGAAGACAATGACACTTCTCTCATGCTCCTGATTCTTCTAAAAACTCCTTCCCCCAATCTCTTTCTTTATGAGTTTTTGCAGAACAGTTTTAGTCCATCCTATATTCACAGGTGGAACTCACTATTAATCATAATAGTCAAATAGTAAAACATAGGAAGAACACATATCCTATACTTTTTAAGCATAGAATAATCTCATGGCTAATACAAATTTATTGTGTCAAGAACCTCTAAGTTAAATAGGAATGCAACAAACATTTGATGAGGAAATAATATTCCTCCAGGAGAGATGAGACAGACTGTTTTTAACTGTGGCATGAACAAAAAGGGAGACATTTATGAAAGCTTGTCACTTGCTGGCAAATGCATTGTGCTTGATTAATTATTCTTCTTACTTCTTGTATTTAATTGTGCCTAAGAGTCCAATACAAACACTATTCATATCATAATGAAGTCTTCATTATCATATGTATGACTTTGCCCAGCTGGGTTACAATATTATCTTGAGTGAAAAATCCAAGAAGGGTTTTTTCATGTAATAAAATGCTTTTGCACATTGTGATGCTTTATATTTCTTATTAATACCGTATCAATCAGGGGAGATCATAAACTCAATTTCTCTTTCTAATCTATATTCCCATCAGTTTCAAACTGAGCCACTAAATCCAGCCAAAGTTGATGACTATAAGTTTCTAGAATGTTCACTGTTTCAGTGTAATTTCAGCAGCCAAGAATTTTCCTCTTGTCTCTCTACTCACAGCTCTCTTTGAGTAACATCTGTTTGATTGTCTCCAGAAGTGATTCACTTACCATCTTCCTTTCGGCTGAATTAGTGGCGTCTTCCTTCCTGGAAAGCTCAGTGTTATATCCATCATATCAGGTCCCACCATATGGTAAAGTACAGATTAAATTCTGAGAGTTACTTAAAAACATGAAACATGTTTTTGCTTTTTATAATTTGTATCACTTGGTCATTACCAAGAATACAGTGACAAAATAAGTGTTCATTAAGAGTCATTAAATAGACAATGATAATACTATTGATTTTAATAATCTGCTTCCATTGAGACATGTCAAAGTTGACTTTATTTCTTCCCTGTAAGTCCCATATCATGCAAAGCTATAAGGAAAATGGTGTTTCCTTTCCCTCATACTATCACTTCATACTAATAACAATATCTATAAACATAGGAAGGGGTTCATCAGCAGCCTAAAACTGGACATTATCATGTACTCATTAATCATAGAACAGAAAAATCTATGAATTTTTTTCAAAAAATGAAATATCATACCAGTACTATGATGAGCTGACAGTAAAAGTGCTGGTGTATACAAATCCCCAAGTAATGTAGAGCAAAAGACACCAGACGGACAAAAGTACATTGGATGATTTCCTTTACACAAGTGAAGATGGTATAAGTTGGGAAGCTGCTTACCATGTGGTTAGCAACCAGAATGTATATGTTCTGCTTCATGATTTGTACAGATGTGTTTGGTTTGTGAAAAGACAACAAACGAAACAATGATGATTGGTGTACTTTCCCATTTAAATTTATCAACAACTTTACTATAAAATAATTACATCTTTGGAACAAGCTAACAATTTTTGAACGGGGAATCATATGAATTCTCCCAAGGAATTATTATATATTGTCTATAAACTTCTAAGGAATTCATTTGACATAGACTGAAGAAAGAGGAAATACACAAATGGAAGGATTAATTAGTGTAGTAAATGAATTATCAATACATTAGATTGTATCATATGACTCTTTTAGCCAAATCAAAAGATAATTACTAGGAAAAATAAACTAAGTTCTCCTGATATAAAATTAATTGCACCAATGAAAATAGAACTTTTGAAAAGTAGTTAGCATAGGCCCATAAACCAATGTATCGATTTCTTCTAAATAACCCTTATTCCATTGTCAGGTGGGTACTGTGCAAAGCTGCATTTGTCTTTCCAATTGGATTACCATGTTTCCTGTTTTCTGTGGTTCAAGACATGTATTACGCAACAGAATTGCCCTATGAACAAGATGTAAGGTGTTCTGCTCAGGGGGTGGCCTTTTGTTCACTTGTCTCAACATTAATAGTGGTTAAACCAAAGCAAATGTTGATGTGTTAAGGAATTGTGCACTTTTCCTTTGCCATGTGAACAAAATTTGTGCCAGTCTGCCTCATATCAAATTCTAAAGAATGCATATTTTGTGCCTACACAGCTGAAATTCCCAACTATCTTCAGTTCACTCCTCAGCTAAATACTGGTACTATAACATGTTTCTAATATGGGAAGAATATTAGTAATATCAAACTTGAGAAATACAGTAGAAATAGATTTTTTTCATAATCCCAATATAAAATAAAAATCTGATAATATCCATTAGCTCACGCGTTACCTAAATACTGGCATTAAAATACATTGATTGTAATTTTTATGTGGAGGAATTATTTTACAAAGCAGAATTCAGAAGCAACACAGAAATTTTTCATAATCCTTTCATGCAAAAACTAACTTTGTTGCCTAATTTCCTCATCTATACATTTTTCTTCAGTGCTTTACATAAATATTTTTTGTATATTATCTGTTAACTGAAATAATTTTATATATGGCTGTGGCACATCAAAATAGGGAATGGAATCTACATACAACATAAAAATGCATTTAGTCCTTTAAAAAATTTCAAAAAGGTAAGTCATCTATGAGCAGCCATAAAAAGAGATTTCACTGGGTGGACTATAATTGAGAGTCTTTCAAATAAATTTTTGTTGTTATTTATTGAACTTTCTTATTGGTTTGATTATTAATTATGAATATATGCCAAGTTAAAAAAAAAACTTCCTCAGGAATGTATGGAAGACAATATTCTTAAATAATTTGTTGTTGTTGTTTCCCAGGGTATGTTCATTGCTTAAGAAACTTGAAAACGATATACGTACAAGCAGGTGACAGCTGCCAGTGTTTATGCCCACTGAATGTTGTGTGATTAGTCTTAGAGGAAGAGAGAGAGAGAGATCTGCCATCCACCAGTTTGTTCTTCCAAACCTCCAACAGCCACAGCTGGGCCAGGTCAAAACCAGGAGCTAAGAATTTCATCTAGGATTCCCACATGGTGGCAGGGGCTCAAACATTTGGGCCATCACCACCGCCTTCCCACGCCATCAGCAGGGAGCATGACTGGAAGTAGAGAAGTGGAGCACCCAGGATAAGAACCCTGGGTTCATATAAGCTGCTAGCATTGCAGGCGTAGCTTTACTACGTTACACCACAACACCAGCTCCCATAATTATTTTCTCTGTTCATGACTATTCTCTAGAAACTATGGTTCTCAACAACAACAACGAAAATTCAGAAAGCTACACATCTATTTGTGTTTCTTTGACTACTTGTGCTAATAGACCGGTCTCTTCCATTAATCTCTAGAGTGACATCACTCAAAGACAAGACTTGGGGACCACTGCTGTGTTGCAGTGGATTAAGCCCCACCAGCACCACATAGAGGAGCTAATTTGAGTCTTGGCTTTGCTTGCCTCTGTCTGACTGTATTCTGTGATATCTGCCACAGACACCTTGCTTTTTTCTATATTTTTGTAACATATACACGGGTGCTTTAGATAGCTCATTGAATAATGGAATTGGAGAATAAAATTTATTTGGGTGCAAACATTTTGAGATCCGTGCAGTTTTTCATAAAAGGCAAACACAAGAATTTTGAAGATTCTGCCTGACAGCTTTGTTCATTTTTTCACTTTATGCAAATAAAACTGTAGTTTATATGTTTCGCAGAAAATTAGCTTTCTTAGTTAACATTTTAAATCATGAATTCAACTCTGAGAGTGAGATGTTCCTGTTATGTTCTCTGAATTACTAGCTTCCATTAAACAAATGACTCAATGTATTTCTTATATTGTTTTGTGAGATTTTATAATGTTATTGTTCTTTATTAAATGATACGGGTTGGTAAGTATTGTATTCACAAAGCAAAATGAACAAATGTAAACTAGACATTTTAAGACTTGGGTCCCTACTCTTAATGAGAATGTGAAAGTGCTATTTTAAAACTGATTCCAGATCCCAGCATAGCAGCCTCGTGACTAAGATCCTCTCTTTGCATGTGCCCAGGATCCCATATGGGCACCAGTTCATGTCCCGGCTGTCCCTCTTCCCATCCAGCTCCCTACTTGTGGCCTGGGAAAGCAAGGAAGGATGGTCCAAAGCCTTGGGACCCTGCACCCATATGGGAGACCTGAAGCAGGCTCTTGGTTCCTTCCTCCTAGCTTCAGATTAACTCAACTATGGCCATTGTAGCCACTTGAGGAGTGAACCAGTCGACAGAAGATCTCTGTCTTTCCTCCTCTCTGTGAATCTGCCTTTCGAATAAACACAAACAATTGGTTACAATATGCTGTCTGATTTTTCAAAGAAGACTGTGTTTCTTTGTCCCAATATTTTGAATAAGGATGCTGTATGCCTATGCCTGTGTGTGTGTGTGTGTGTGTGTGTATAGCACATAGAAAATAACAAATGAAAATGTTGTTATTAAGAGAGAGACCGTGTTTGTAAACACTTGGTACTTAGAAGATTTTATCTTCACAAGAATTTGGTCATTTGCAGGCAGTTTACATTAGGTCTGGAAAGAACTCTTATCGCTTAGAAATCCAATTCAGTATATAAAAAAAGTAGTTACAAGAGTTTTAAAATAATTCAAAATATAAATACATAGCAAAAAAGTAAAATGTGCGATTTCTGGTGTTGTTAACAGAGAGATGAAATTAAGAAAAGTAAATGTTCATCTTAAATTCTTTCTCAAACATCACACAAGTTACTTTACAGACTTCTACACTGGGGAACTGGAAAGTCAACATCCTACACAATCACACTATGTCACCAAGCACTTAAAGTCTGTCATTTAACCAGATTAGGTTAATACCGCATGCCATTTTTCTAACTGCAATAGCTGCATTGAAAGCCGGGTCTTTCTGGAAGTGGCATATGCACATTGTGTGGGGTTATCCAAAAACTCTGAAGACCACAAGCTTTCTGGGGGATCCGCCACATCCGAAGTCAGAGCACGGGCCAGACCACGCGTGGTTCAGCAACTAAATCCTCACATTGCACATGCCAGGATCCCATATGGGGGCTAATTTGTGTCTTGGCTGCTCCACTTCCCATCCAGCTCTCTGCTTATGGCCCAGGGAAGCAGTGGAGGGTGGCCCAAAGCCTTAAGACCTTTCACGCACACAGGAGACCCAGAACAAGCTCTTGACTTCTGCCTTCAGATCAGCTCAACTTTGGCCATTGAGGGCACTTGGAGGATTAAACAATGGACAGAAGATCTCTCTCTCTCTCTCTCTCTCTCTCTATCTATCTCCTTCTCTCTAAAAATCTGCCTTTCCAATAAACAAATAAGTAAGTCAGAGGACAAGTAGATCTTGAGTTCTATTCTTCCTTTTAGCAGAATGGAAAACTTCAAAAGTATCAACAATTTAGCTTATCGACTCCTGGAAGCTCTTAAGTGCATTTAAAAGCCCAGGACAATCGGCACATGCTACCAAATTAGTGGCATCTTTTATGACTCTGAATCATTTCCACCATCACGTATATTTCTTTCTGTGTTAAACATTGGTCAGTACGCATTATATGGAGAAAAGAAAAAAAGAGCAAATTGTCAACTGATCTCCCTGAAGGGATTAACTTTAGTTTAAAAGGCAGAGTTCAAACATGTATTTAGCCCTCTACTCTGAAAGATATTCCAACGGGTCTTCAGTTCTTCCTGTTAACAGCAGTAATCCTGAAGACACTTTGGGAAAGCCTAATACCAAAAGATATTACAAGTTTGAGTCTCATGATATATGACCTTGTACAGAGCAACAATATCAGTATCAACTGGAGCTTCTCAAAACTGCCAGATAGGAGTCCTCACCCCAGATGAACTGAATCAAAACCGACATTGTAACAGGATCATCGGGAAAGTCATAAACATCTCAATATCTGAAACATATTTTAATGGCCTGCACATGTGTGCATGAACACAAGAAAGGTAACTATGCAGGTTTTGACTCTAGGATCTAGAATTTTTTTTCAGTGATTCAAAATAAATTTTGATAAAGCTGCATTTACCAAAGCTATAGTTGCTAAGAGATTTGAACTTCATGCAAATGTTTTGTTCTCTTCTGTTGTGGGAAAAAAACATTCTGTAAAATATTCTGCTAACATTGCCACAAAATTTATAACAAATACATATCTGTACTTCATTGTATGCCAAATTGCAAGCAAAAAAAGGCACCCTGGTCTCATCTAGGGGAATTTTACAAAATATGCAAGGAAAGGGGAAGCTTGGTTTAAAGTCTTTATAAATTTACTTGACTAAAATTTCCCCAAGCCTTCAGTCAAACAGTAATTTAGCCAAAAAATAATGGAAATGGGATATGTGTTATCAAGGCCAAGCCGATGCCTGTCTGATGTAAATAACGATGCAGTGATATTGAGCCTGATTTTACTAGTCCCCTGTGTGAGTATTCACAAGTACAATGGTAGTAAAACAATTAAACAAGCATTCGAACTTCACAGAGAGTAAAAATCACAAGGCAATTATTACCTAAATCAGATATTAAGAGGAAAACAAGGCCAACCATGTCTGTATATAAACACCACCTAATATGCCATTGTGCTGAGCTATATGTGTGGGGGGTCTGGTGTCTGACGGACTGTTCAGTCTCTTGCTTCCTTCACTAGGTTTGACTGTTAAATTATGGCTAGAATTAACCAACATGCCAGTACACAATGATATCAATCTCCCAAGTATTCAATCACTTAACAATAGCATCATTATTCAGGAGAACTCTACTTGTTCACTGTTTGTTCATGTTTTCAGCTGTTTCATTAAGAGTAATTTTATTTCAAAAGCAGTACCGATGCATGATCTATTTTAAAAAAAAAAAATATTTAATCTTCCAAAGGAAGCTAAAAAAAAAAAGATAAGCAATCACTGGATCTTTCAAGGCACATTTCTTAAAAAAAAAATAATAATAAGCCATCTGGAGAGTTCATAGAGAGGGCACTTGAAAGCAACACTAGGCTGAGCTGCCCCACTCAGGAAGTAATCACCAACATGCAGGTTGCTGCTTTGTCACTTGCTGTCCTTCGGCTGCCATTGCAATTGTGTATGTCTCCTGCTTGTTAAGTATCAATGCTCTTTAATTGGTGTCGATGTACAGAAATGAGTATAATCACTCTATCAGAAATGGTCTTGTCTTCAGACTACTGATTTTAATAGTCCGTTAAAAGCCTTTCTCAAGAGGCATTCCTATTGAATTTTAACTTCCAGAATGACCACAAAGAAGCAGCTACAGGCAAAGTGAGGTCCCGCTGTGCAGTCATGCTGATCCCTGAATCAGGTCCAACAGTCGTGAGCCTGCTGTTTCCTGGGCCTGCTGCTTACACAGCTGTTTAGACGGCCCAGGGCAAACCAGAATGACCAATCCTTTCCTCCTAGCCAATTCCACCATCACAGGCTCAGACCCAAATGAGGATAGGAGTTAAGAAGACATTAATGAAACATGCATGTAAGATACCCTCCAAGTGCAAAGAACACTGAAGAACATGTAACTTCGAAAAGTCAATGAAACAAATTCACCACCTTAGAAAACAGCATCTTAATAGTGATGATTTTTGCTTCTTTTAGGACTTTACATAAAACATTTGATTAGTGAAATTTTTCCCCACATACATGCCTCAGCATAAAAAATACAAATCATATCAAACAGACCAGCAGGTTCCAATGAGTTCATCTGACATTCAGAGGCTGGAATGTTCCAAAGAAAATTCGCATTCCCTCTACTCTGGTCCCACATCATATAGTTATTCAAACGACAAATGAAAACCATCCGAAAGTCCAGAAATAATAGAAATATTTTTTTTCTGGAGGCACATATTAATTATTTATTATTAATTATTTAAGTACAGTTAGCATTCCCAACTCTAAAAATATTAAATGACCAATTAGAAATCATTGCTAAAAGTCACTGTCTCCCTGCTAATGCTTAAGTCTTACGCCAGGAAGCTGGCAAGGTTAACTACAGTAAATCCATTTAAGGCCTAATCCATATTCTTTTTCTCATGTGACTCGTGCTGTATAGTTTCTGAGCATAGGTAGATCAGGTTCATGATATCCACTCTCTGTCTTTCAAATCCTCTGTGTCAGCTTCATCAGTCATTAAGACCCCTGCACATTCTTCCAGAAACATCAGGTGAAGCTAGACCTAAAGGAAACTACCACTGAAGCTGTATTGATTCATTTTCCTTGGAATGCAAAAATGGATTCAGCATGGGGCTGTTTCCCAACATGTTTCCTGATGAATACATACAGGCTCACAGGCAATAGGGTGCATGAGTCCAATATGCTATTATTGGTGCTGATTGCATTGAGTTAAGCCGTTGAAGCACACGGAAACCACAGCAGCCATGGACACATCTCTACTGAAAGCTAGGAACGATTGTGGTGAGCAGAGGACAAAAGTCTTGAAGACTTTCCTGAGAAATCAGCAAACATATGATCAACATCTCAGAAATGTTCTCCACTCTTTTTGACGAGTATTCAATCTAGGAGAATCATCAGTAGCCTTATAATCCTTGGGAATCACACAATACTTATTCCATGAAGCAAATATTTTCTAGTGTCTTTTAAGTGTAGAAAATATTATAGAAAACATTGAGGCAGATAGATTTCAAGACAGAGTCTGACTTTAAACTTTTTCTAATCTACTTGAAGACTATCCAGGGCTTGAAACAATTCAATTCAAAGTCTTTATTGGTTAATGATGCGGTCTGCTTTACATGCTGGTTTTAAAGGAGAGTCTGGGGACACTGGTTGCCAAAGAAGTTAACACTAGATTAACTTCCCTCGTCTTGAGGAAGTGATATTTTTGACAACCTTGAGCCAAAATAAATACTTTATCATTAGCCACTGCCAACATTAAAAAGGGGCTGAGAAACCAACAGTCACATCTCAGACGCCCTTGGTGCCCCTCCCTTCCACCTTCAATGGCTGCAAGTTCAGCCTGACACAGCTTTCTGCATCCTGTGTGTTTTCATTTTTTACAATTTGGAAACCCCCAGAGCCTTGGGTAGTGGTCAGGCTGCCTTCCCACTAAAATGCAGCCAATTTTCACACAAGCTATTGAGGGATTAAAAGTTTCCAAGGGGAAAAAAAATGTACGGATTATAGCAATCTCAAAGACCTTAATTACATACAGCTTAGACATATTGGTCGGTAAAAAGTCAGGATGGTCATCAACATCCAGGACAGCATCCACCCGGCAAGAGTAGATATGGCAGCAGGATAACAGCCTGTTTCCTATTGTTTAAACTCCACAGGAGCTCTGAACATAGTGTGTAGTTTGGGGCCAAGTTCAGGAATAAAGACAAGATAGTTCTCAATAACAGCCACACCGATTTTCTATGGAATGTGAATGTCCACTTCCCACATGTGGCTTTGGACTACTGTTACACATCTCAGATGTCAATAACCACAAACTCCTTTCTTGGAGTGATTATTTATAGTTGTGCTATTTTTTATCAACAATAAATACATGATTCTGGATTTTTGGATAACTTTGGATGTAGTCCTGTGATTTTTATAACCAAGAACAATTGTGCAAACAGGACACAGCACTTATGGAAAGGGAGTTGACAAAGGGACACTGGGTTTAGGAAGAAACACAAGTCAACAGCTACACAGATAGCTCTGGCGTCCAAGCTATTTTCCACAACCATCACAGCTGGCAGCTGGCTTAGGGTGGTACCTATTTTCAATGTTTAGCAGATATTTCCTAAAAGAATGCAGTGGTGAAGTAACAAAGTCACTATTTTTCTATGCTAGTCTAAAGTTATATTCATATGGACACATTCACTATTAGCTCTATATCTGAGTAATAATAAGACCCAAACATTTATTTTTAAACATGGTGAATACTGACAATTGTACTGCACATAAATTCTGGAGACACATACTGGCTAAATGCAATTTTGTTATACATGTCTTTCTGGAAGTTGTGTCTCCTCTCCAGCTTCAATCATTCTCCAATAATTACAAGTAATTAAAATACCATGTAGGATGTCTTCATCCCATGTTACAGTTCCTGTAATCAAATCCCACCTATGTTTCTGATCATAGCTTCGAGCTAGTGTACACCTTGGGAGTCACCTGAGGATGGACCAAGCAGTTGTGCCCATGGAGGACTGTGTTTATTGCTATTGTGATAGCAGCAACCCAAATCGGAGTGCTGGTCCAACTTCCGGTTGCTCTGCTTCTGATCCATCTCCCATAATTGGACTTGGAAAGGCAGTGCAGGATGACTCAAATTCGTAGGCTTCTGTGATGCATGTAGGAGATTCAGGGGGATTTTCTGCCTCCTGTGTCAGTCAGCCTGGTCCAACCCTGGCCATTTTGGTCATTTGGCAAGTAAACTAGTGGATAGAAGCACCCTCTCTCTCTTTCTCTCTCTGCCTGTGTGTCTCTCTGTGCAACTCTGTCATTCAAGTAAACAAACCTTCTTGTAAGAGAAGTCTGTTAGGTAATGCACATGAAATGAAAAAAAAAACCTAAAATAAAAATAAATAAAACCATTTTTGGAGATAGGGACTATCAGATGGAAAGACTTGTGTATGTCCAGAATGGTAAAACCACAAAAAGTTTGGAATTTCAGGAAGCTAGATGGAAAGGCAATAAAGAGCAAGGGGTGGGCAGGATGCCAGGACACACATCTTTGAAAGCAAAGACAGCTTTCCAAGGTAGGAAAGTCCCTGAACACTTCAAGGATTTCATAACCATGAAAGTGCCCTCAAAGTAGCTTTCCGGTGATGATAAGATTTTTTTAAAAAGTATGTAAGAAAGGAGAAAAAAAAAACTGCATGTTCAGTAAAACTACAACGAAATGTAAAAACCAGCACAAGACTTGAGATATGAGCGGAAACTGAGAAATGACAAATCAGAAGTACGGTCTGTGGGTTTTTTAGCACTGCAATTTTCTGCTAAGAAAAATGTTGGACTTCAGAACTGAGACTGAATGGACATAGAGCTCAAAAAGAAAATAGGTTACTGAATGCAAGTTCTTTCCCAAAATGAAACTAATTGGAGCTCAGTGTACATACATGAGTCATTTGAAAAATTCATGGAGAAATGGAAGGAAAATATGAGTTTATTTTGGTACAAAAATTTAAAACCATGGATACCTTTTTGTTCATAATATATATTTTAATAAGTGTTTGAGAAAATAAGTCCTATGCATATATTTAAACATTTTGCACCAAAACAAACATTTAAAAATTTTTTTTCATTAATTTTGGAAGGCATATGATGCATGAGGAAAGACGAGTCAGAACCTCTATGAGGTCATTAATACAAAACAACTCCTGGGAGTTCCACTGTTCTCTGAGCAGCTGTGCCTGCTGACCCTGAGCTCCCAGGCAAGCCCTCAACCAAAGACCCCCATAATCTCCAGAGGAGGCGTAGTGAGAATTACCAAAATTTCTTATAAGATATGAAAGTTCAACATTGTTCACTGACTTACTACCTTCCTTCAGCATTCTCAAGCTTTCCTATCTGGATTGGTAGCTGTGTCTGCAGTGAGCTGTTACGGGGCCCATCACGTGTCTTTCAGGACAGTGGGACTCAGAATGAGTTCCAGAAAGCAGCACGTGCAGAACTCAAGGGTTTATTACAAAATAAAATGCTCAGCGCACACCTTGGAAACTCCAGGAATCAAGAAAAATGGGATAGCACAATTAAAGCACAGCAACCGAAGCTGAGCCAATCCAAACTCAGGAGCCTGGAACCTCTTTTGGGTCTCCCGAGTGGGTGCAGGGTCCCAAAGCATTGGGCTGTCCTTGACTGCTTTCACAAGCAGGGCGGCTAGATGGGAAGCAGGGCCATTAGGATTAGAACCAGCACCTGTATGGGATCCTGCGCATTCAAGATGAGGACTTTAGCCACTAGGCTACTGCACTGGGCCAAACAAGGTGGTTTTTAATAAACTCTTGTACGTGAGTTCCAAGAGTCTCTTGTTTACAGTTGTGAATTCTCCTGGAGCAACTGGTTAGTGACATTTTATTTTACTGTACTTGATTATTGTGATCCACAGTAAGGAACTGATTGGGCTTAGGGAGTTAGCATTCACACTAAAACAAAACTGAATACACACCTGTGAGAATCATTTTATGAACAGTAGTATTGCTTACGATGTGTGCATTGGGCCGTTTTTTTTAACTGCGTTTTATTGTAAAGCTACCCATTGAATTGATCTTCCAAATCATGTATTGCAATTGGTACATTGAGAAATTCTATCATGTTATTCATTACAGAAAAAAAGGCTTTGTGTAGATTTTATTCAACCTGTAGAAAATACTCAAGTTCACTGATATTACCTTGGTGTATCTACAAGACTGTCGTGTTCTTAAAAAAAAAAGAAATGGAAGAAAGAACATGGTTATGAATGACAAGGAAGTAGTTTAATAAAGGAGGAAGAGCTAAATAACAGGGCCATATTATTAGAAGTATTCAAAATGCCACTCAAGGGAAACTTTGCACTTCGGTTTTAGAGGTAAACTAAAATATCAGAAAACAGTTTGAATCAGATGAGTTTCAATGCATCTTCTAACCCTAGGATTTTAGGGTTCTGTCAGTGCTGGATTCTTGCTTCACAATAGAACATGTTTGGTCTTGTCTTTATTACACCTGTTCAAGAAATCTGTAAAGCGAAAAAGCATCCAAAGAAGAACTGTTTTCGGTGAAAATCATGCTTTTGTTGTGATTATTTCTGCCCCCATCCCCACTCCAGTACTTGCCCCTGACATACTGAAGGGTTGGATCATTCCTCGCATCACTTTTTATTCCTAGCACCTGTCACGGGGTGTACACATAACAAACAATTAACAAGAATGTGTGAAATTAGTAGAAGATTGAATATTTCTTATGATGATAAGCAACTACGTCCAAGAAGCAGAAACCATTTGATAAGAGTATACTTTGTCTCTGTGGCATTTAAGCAGGCAGACAATTTAAAATGCTGTTCTTTATATTTATTTTAGATGATTATTACATGCTTATGCAATTATTCAGCCGCCACACAAACAAGGAATACAAATCGATTTTTGTAAATCCTAGTCAAGCCCTGCCTGATGATACTAATAACTTCCAATAGTATTTCATGATGCAGCATGCTTTGGGACAGTAAAACTGTGTGAAGGAGGAAGGTTTTTAAACCAAGCCAATTAATCCTGTTAATTGTGTTTCTTAATGGCAATTAAGAGAGATGACTCGTGTTTATCAAGGAACTTTGGAAAATCCCTTGCACATGATACAGCGTCAGTCACATACTTGTCAATGGAAGCAACGGACTTGTTGGTTCCGATCCACTCACATCTAATAACAAGTGGCAACTTCCCTTACTCAGAAGAGTCAAGCAAGCTTTCACAGTCACAGCTGAAATGTTCACTTCCCCACCCACGCTTCCTCACACCTAACAGGCACATTAATTACGTTCAGGGAAATTTTTCAGATAGAATGAACATAATACAGCTGTAAATGCATATGAGAAGTTGTGTAACAAAAAGCTTAAGTCTGGTGGTTATATTCAAGCTTCTGGGTATTAAAAAATGGCACAGGAAATTTACAATACTCATTGTATGTATGTTTATAGACATATGAATGAATGTATAAATAATGTAGAGCACAGCTAGCTCTTCATCTGGTCTTTCAAGTTTTTAGTAGATCACTTATGTCATATACATCTAATTTAAATAATAAACAATGAGTCATAAAGAACCATGCATATATAAACATACACAAATAAATTTTTATCTCTAAATGCAAACGTACTTTTTGCACTATCCTTTCACCAAAACTCTTGACTAATCTGTGTATCAGTTGTGTTATTTCTCCAATTCATACTGAAAATAGATTACAGATACAGTCCTTATTTATAGTGAGATTAAAGTTTATATTGTTGGAAAGAAAGCAACATTTTAAAGACATAATGATAATGTCCTACGATTCAGTTCTGTCCAGAATGAACCTAGGGTACCATGAGGGATGATCAGAAAGACACTTGATTTAATATGGGAGTAATCAGAAAGGTGTTCCTACCAGATCTGGCATGTAGGCTGATCTCTGGGAAAGTACTAACTTAAACAAGAGTATGGTGAAGAAAGTAAAACTAGTCCAGAGAGAAAGAGCAATAGATATAAAATCTCGTGGGTAACAGATAGTAGAGCCATAGCAGGGACTTGCGGTGAATCCCTAATGGTTGAATAGGAAGTACAAAATGAGATAAGGTGAGAGATATGCTTCAAAGGAAGCGAGGAATCCACCTGATCCTAAGAGATCTAGGACAGGACAGTGGTGGTCCTTGGAGGACTTGAGGCATAGAGGTGACGGATAGTACTGCAATGTGCACAAAAGATTGAAGGGTCTTGGCTGGAAGCCAGCAAAACATTCAAGAAACTTTTGTAGTGGAAGGAGTTTCATGGGGACCCAAAAGGCAGTGGTGCAACAAACTGAGGAGAAACCTGGATAGAGACACACTAGGACTTGGCACCTGCATGACTGGGGTTATGGCCAAAAAGGAAGGAGGGAAGACTGGCTGCCAGATCACTGACCCAAGTCAGCCAGACTGAATTCTAATCAACTCACGCCATATGTTCCACACACACTGACAGCTCCCCAGGTTGAAGTGTAGCTCTGTGCATCCCCAGCGCTGTCTCAGTCACACCTCTCTTAATGCTTTTCCCTGAGCCTCATCTTCCTGATCACTCTGATAGCATCATCATCGTAATACTGCACATCCAACACCTTTATGTGAAAGTTATGGTACACACTCGTTGAATCCTTGTGCAGTCAATGTTCATGCCTCCGTGAGTTTCTAAAATCATCCCTTACACACAGACACCAACATTTCACTTCTTACTTGGACACTTTGCTTACAAAGGAGAGACTTTCATTGTTTTCTTTTTTCTTTCTTACGCATGCCCACATGTTTCAACAACAACTTGGGAGTAAGATACCAACATATTCCTGTTAGAAAACAATCTACTATTGCGAATGTGGCCATTGCTTTTCTGAGTTTCAACAAAGTCGCCTTTCCGAGTTTGTCCATAATCCCAGAAAGGATGAGTAAAGTGACTCATATAATACAACTAGTAGTGTTTGGCAGACTGGATAAATTGCACAGGAAAGTTCCCCTGAGTGAATTCTCATCAATAATCGATGCATATCCAAATTTTATTGAGTCAAGTGCATCGGTGCTACTGTAAATCCATTGTGGCTCTGTGAAAATCAGTACATGCCTTTACACATGTTGTGCTTCATTTTATATAATATTGTGTGAATCTTTATCTTGAAGCCAATTATTGAGAGAGGGAATATCTTCTGAAAAACACCTCTTAAAATTATCTCATTATTCTACATTAAATAATGAAGGTAGAAACACAATTTTTTGATAACACATAATATTAAAATAAAATCAACTTCAAATGAAAATTTTTAATCACTATTGATAAAATTCTCCATCAGCATAAAATTTTCTGATTTTGAACCCACCATCTGCCCAATTTGATGGTAACTATTATATTAAATATTAGGGATTGAACAATTGAACCTCATTCACCAATTCGGGAGCATGTGACTTTGTCTACTTATTCAAATTTATTTGATATCTCCAATTAGGTTCCCACGGAAGTCTAGCAGTCATTTCTGATGCATACTCTCTATGGAGACTGATTTGATACACAGAGTCTCACCAGAAGAGAAATAAAGGGATGATGAGCCTTCTTGCTTCATCTTTTATTTCTTGATCCCTACATTTACAGATATGGTACGCTAGTCATATGCCTAGTTCCAGAAAGTGATAGCATATTAGGCATAAAAGACACATTTCATAGAAAGTGTTCTGTTGATGCTTGTCCTGTGTGGTGAGGCAGGAATTCCAACAATTAAAGACAATAGACTCCTTGTTCTTCCATGCCAATATTTTTAATAGATCCACCATTGTATTAAACTTCAACTTTCCTCAGGAGAAATTACAGGCATCTTTTGAAAGATGCTGAGAATTACCCGGTGGCTATGTTCAAATTGTCAGAGCTTATTTTGAGCTGTTCTGAATAACTCTCTAAGTTCCAGGGAACCAGTAGGGAAGGCACAGTGCAGAAAGCTGTAGTACAGGGTCTGTCGGAAACACTGGGAAAATAATCTTGCCAGAGTCCCTTCTCCCCTCTCCTGCCTCAACCCAAAGGGATGAGTGGCTTTCCAAATACCTGGTGGCCAGCTCCTGCTAGCTCAGTTTAAACTCATCAGCAGCTGTGTCTTACTGCAGGTGCCAGACCCCAAGAGAGGAATATCCACAGGGAACATGGAAAGCCATGCTTTGTCCATTCCAAAGCCCTCATATCAAGCTATTATCAAGATCCAGAAATTATGGCAAGGGAAAAAAAGAAAGAAAAAAAGAAAGAAATGCGGGGTGGAGAGGGGCAGGGAATGCCTAGGGAAGGACTATTTTAAATGGAAAACTTAGCGAGAACTTGCTCACCCATTGCTAACATCCCTGCGCTCACTGATTGCAGTTCCATCTTCTGGGCCACATTCTGTCTCTTACCTCCTCCCGTGCACTTGCTCTCGACAATTTTGCTCACCCGGTCCTCCTTCTTAGCACCTTCCACAAAGAACAGCTCAAAATTGGTGCCAGCAGGGCCAAAGGCAGATGCCAGCAGGCTGTCACATCTTCACCCCTGGCTAGAATGGAATGCCAGCAGCTCATCTACCCTGCCCTCTTGCAGCCAGCCAGCCTCTAGTGCAAGCACGCCCTCGCCAGTGTCCTCACAGTGCCAGCTACAGTTGCCAAGTCTGCACTCAGCTTTAGGGGGGGAGGTCTATCAGCAACTTATTCTAGCCAGATGCCACAGCCTAGGGATCCAGGCAGGACAGCCTGCTGGAGAACTCCCTTGCCAGGGCAAAGCCCACGCACTATGAAGCAAGGAAGGAATGGAGCCAACAAAGGCCTCAAGGGTTCAGTTGCTAACCGAGTTGGAGGATCTGGCACGGGAGACACAGCCTCAAGCGCACTGCTCAGATTTGCTGCAATAACCAGCTGCTTGTCTGGCTGCTTATTGCCAAATAGCAATTCTGGCACCTCGCCAGGTGGCTGGCACCATGTCTGAAACGCTGCAGTTCAAAAATTTTCACCAGGCTGTGCCAAACCAGAGATACAGAGCACTTCCCTGTCTAAAATCCAGTCCAGTGGTATCTACTTCCCCAGAAGCCTCAGGTTTGAGTTTTCTTTACTGAGCGGAGTGAAAGCATTTCAGAGAAAACTGCCGAAAGCAAATGCTACATGCTTAAAAAATCTCCCAAATGGGTTCAGAGCGAAACATTGGAAATTAGCTAAATTAGGTGTCCCCAAAACAGCTGCCCTTTTCCCTGCAAGGAGAGCAGTGGGGACTCAAAGAGCTTTCAGTGTAAATTCAATGAATATGCAGATTTTCTCCCATTTATAAATATGTTAAGAGCAAGATTTCACCTATTTGATTGCTGACGATCCAGAATCCACCAAATTTATAACAATTTTTTAAATGCTCTCAAACTATAGAAACTTGTCAGAAAATACACACCCAAGCATACTTAAAAATTTTGCATACAATTGTAGTCCCTGCTTAGACCCTTAAGAATGAAGTATTTGGCGTTACCTAAATTTTCTGTGTAGCTGAATTCCTAACATGAGTTACTCAAAAGGAAGTTAAACTGAATCCTCAGTCAACCAATCTGACAGCAGGTTAGTGGTAAGTAATTCTAGTGGTTCAACAACTAAAACTCTTTCTAGGTGCCAGCTCTGCTGGACTGGTTTAAATTGTATGTACACAATGTACTTAAAACCATTCAAGAGTCTGGCACAGTAGCCTAGTGGTTAGAGACCTTGCCTTGCAAGCTTCTGGTTCCCATATGGGCACAGGCTCTTACAATGGCTGCTCCATTTCCATTCGAGCACCCAGCCTGTGGCCTGGGAAGGCAGTGGAAGACAGTCCAAAAAGCCTTGGGACCCTGCACCCATGTGGGAGACCTGGAAGAAGATCCTGGCTCCTGGATTTGGTTTGGCTCAGCTGTGGGCAACAGAGCCGCTTGAGAAGAGAACTTGTAGACGGAAGATCTTCGTCTCTGTCTCTCCTTTCTGTATATCTGACTTTGCAATTGTTATAAAAAAAATCCAAAGTGTATTTATGCATCCTGTCATCCATAATATAGTCTTATAGGCATCTGGGTTGCTAGGTTAATGTTTGGAATCCAAGCTGCCCTCTCTCTTTCAAGGAATCTGGTCTCATTTTGCCAGCATTTGCACATTCTAGATCTCAGGGTGAAATACAGGAGAATGTCCATGAATTGCACCATATCCAGGAGTTTCAAAACAGAGGTATCCAGTAAGTTATTTGTGTATCTCAATCTATTTTGTTTCCATTGGTCAAATACTAAGAAACCATGTGTACGCTTTGTTGAAAACTGATCCTGATGGTTATTAAACATTACAGGTACAACACAAAGGTACATAAGTTGAGGAGCAGAAGGTAATTTCCTATAAAGGAGCTTAATTTTATACATATCATAATCGAAGGCTATGATTTCTTCACCCAGGGAAAGATCATCTCTGCATGTCCACGTGAATAACTTGACATCCTGCAAATCCAAAGGACATATGTAGATCTAGAAAAGATCAACTCTTGGCTAAATGTGTCATTATTTGCCCCAAATACACCTCACTTCATCTCACCTCTGCACAATTAAGAAATAATGCTTTCCTCTTTAGCAGACACATAGCCAAGTGTTCAACAGCACTCGCAGTGGATCACATCGTAGTTTGTCGCCATCATGATTTGTCCTGTCCCAGGGAGCAGCTTCCGCTTCTCTGCTGTCTCAGGCTGGTAACAGCCAGCCTGGTAGCTATCTAGTAGTCAGATGAGGCACTGTAGCCATGAGTGAATAGGCCCATCGGGTCCAATTCCACGGAAAAAGAAAATGCCAGCACCTTGCTCCCCCAGGGCTTTGTGCAAACCTTGCCATGCCTATCCCCTCAAGATGTGACAGACCCTGATCTACTGAAAAGGAAAAGCAAATACAGCTCCTATGAGAAAGCTGAAGGTATTATAGAACCGAGTGCCATTTAACTTTTCACTGATGCAAGACTAACACATTGATAGAGCGACTGCCTGTTGGTGCTTTTCTGTCGTCCTGAAATTTCAGCTTTGTTGTTTTCAACTACCTGGCTCGGTGCTTTCAAGCTCTAAAAAGTCTGGTTTGGTGATTTTCATACACAAACTGGTTGTTCTGTAATGTGTTGGTTCTACTGAACGCAATTTCTTCCCACTCTGGTACAAATGGTTGAAACGCAAGATGTAAGAAACATTTTAGGACCGGTCCCAACAGGTAACAATGTTTCTTGGCACAAGCCCTTCCTGATCACTTCAAACGCACAGGGCACTGACCTAAACATTGGGAAGACAATGAGGAAGAAGGTAGTGTCTTCCCTGTGCTATCAAGTATATAAACACAACGTGTTCTGTGTATATGTGTATACTTCTCATATTATTTGCTTTGGAAACTTTTTAGTCAAATTCTCAATATGGTTTCTTATTTTTGTAAAGATTTATGTATTATTTCTGCTGGATTGCAATACCCACTGGTTCAAGTGGAAGACAGGACTAGAAATAGAACTGACCCAGCAATTGCGACGATCAGCATGTGCATAAGCTGATTGGGGCAACAGATGGTGCTGGACTCTGTACTGGCAAGCACACACAGGAATCAGGTCTGGGATCATCTCAGACGAAGTTTCTTTGGGGATCCCTCCAACTGAACTGCTGAACTGAGAACCCCAACCATGAAGAGACTATGTCAGTCAGTGGATTCTGAATAGATTTCATCGTGATTGGAATGGCAAGACTGGCAGCAATTCAGAACTGTTGAACCATCAAAACTGCTTAAGCAGAACCCTTAGAGCGTGCCTCACATCGGGTACCTGGGATGGGTGGCAGACTGGGTGGAGCTTCTCCTTTGCTTCTCCCCTGACCCCAGATACAGGAAAAAAAAATTATATTAGTGTGCAAGCAATGGTCTTACCCATTTTCCTGTAGCCCTAATCAACTAAGTAATATCATTTTTTAAAAAAAGATTCATTCATTATTTCTTTTGCAAAGGCAAATTTACCGAGACAGAGAGGAAGATCTTCCAAAAGATGATTCACTCCCCAAGTGACCACAACAGCTGGAGCTCTGCCGATCTGAAGTCAAGAGCCCACAGACTCCTTCAGGTTTCCCATGCGGGTGCAGGGTCCCAAGGCTTTGGGCAGTCCTTGACTGCTTTCCCAGACCACAGTCAAGGAGCTGGATGGGAAGTGGGGCTGCCAGGATTAGAACCAGCCCCCATATGGGATCCTGGCACGTTCAAGGAGAGAACTTTAGCCACAAGGTCACCATGTCAGGCTCCTTGGTTCCTTTTTTTTTTTTTTTAATTTCTTTTAATTTACTTGGGTATCACACACAGAGAGAGGAAGATTTTCTATTTTCTGGTTCACTCCTTGATGCACACAAGGGGCTGAAGCTTGGCTGGGTAAGGCCAAGAGCGCAGAAATTCACCAAGTTTTAAACACACATGCTCCATCACTTGCTGCGTCCCAAGATGTGCATTATCGATGAGGAAGATGGGATGCAGAAGTAGCATCCACACCCCTGTACTCTACCATGGGATTCCGGCAAATCAAGTCTTATTTTCACCTACTGCACCCAACGCCTGCCCCATGCCCCACTATTTTGGCACTCTAATTATAACCTCTCCTTATTTTCTCATTATGTGATGTTTTGTTCTCTTGTTTTGTGTTCCTCTTCATGTTTTAGACTTAAGGTATTTACTTTCCCTTAGATTTAAACATTACCTCTACAAACAAGGCACTGTGAAACAAGGATGTGTAATATGCTTACCCTCGCTTCAATGGTTTAACAATTAGCATCTACACAAAACTATTCTGTGCACAAAGGCAACACCGAATTATGGAGGTGCAGAGATTTTCCTTATTATTCAGAGGCATAGAGACTAAGAAACAGAAAGCTCCCAACACCCCCAGCTTCAAAGCTCAATTATCCCCGGGCAGTTGCGGCAGTGAAAGGAGGAGATACAAAGTTAGGGACCAAGAACTGAATCCAGATCTCCTCCATGGGTGGCAGAGAATCAACCTCTTCAAGCACTTGATCCATCCCAGCTGCCTTCCGGGGGTCTGCATGAACAAGAACCTGGAATTGAACGCTCAGTTCACAAATCAAATTCAGACAATTCAATGTTGGATTAAAGGTGTCCAACATTGTGTTCAATCACCCTAAAAAAATTTTTTTCCCAGCAGCACAAGTCTTTAAGTTTAGGTGAAATACCTATTACTCGAATATGGATAAACAGAACATCCCGTCAGAAAAGACAAATCTACCAGCTCAGTAACTCAACAGTACAACTGTTCAGTAGCAAAGCAGAAATCTGAGAGAACTGGAAAGCAGACAGCTGTGTGTTGAATCAGGAATGCACCTGGAAGGAATAAACATCATCAGGGCGACGGGAGCCCTTGCCAGGTAAAAGGAATGCATCCACCACAAGAACACTTCTGTGACTGAACGAGAAATACATTTGGGATCTCATCAGAAAGACTGCAGCAGTTGCCTATCTTTGTTAAGCTTTCCCCTTGTCCAGTGGCTTTTAAATATGTCCCCAACTGCTTCTGGCCAGCAGCTGGGAGCTTCTCCTTGGGGTAAGCTGAGGTTGTCCTCCCTTTGGGCATGCTGGGCAGGTACTAGGCATGCTGTTGGCTGTAGTCATTTGGCGCTCACTTTGAGAGTTTCCCAGAGTATGAGACTTTCCTCCCTAAGCAGCACAGTCTTAGGAGAAGCAGCAAGAGCTCTCTGAGCACCTGGGAAGTGCCTGGGTACCAAGCACCCACGGAAACGCCAGCTCCCACTGTCATAGTCCCTTTCACAGGAATTCAAACACACCATGAATACAAACGCGCTCATCTTCCGCAGAAATCAGTGTGAAGTTGTAGCCTAATAAATCCTGCCCTTCGGCTTTAGTGTTGGAGAAAAGAGAGTCTAAAGAGAAGCAGAGTACCAAGAAGAGGCTGTTTATTTAAAGACCCACAGCAAATCACTTTCTACTCAGACAAAATGATCCTGACATGAAAGAGCTCCCTGGAAACATGCCTCCTCTCCCTTTCTCAGAGGTGTCATTCATTATTAGTGCAGGAGGACGCCTCTTTTAAATGTTGAAATTCAGAGAACCTTTCACAGTTCTGTGATAACCTCATTTCCAGTCCTCATTTGAACTGCTTACGGCCTTTTCTTCTGGTTTCTTCCCATAAAAGTGTCCCAGGGACCCCTAATATCCAAAGAAATACCCAGGTGGTATCAGCGATGAACAAGTTCACTGTACAATCATAGCACTGTTCCGTGTTCAGACACAGAGGTCCTCTATAGATTATACCTCTGGCTTGCCTTGTAATGTTTGAAACATGCATCTGTGAGACAGGTCACTTCTTTATCTAAAACCCGGTTGTTTTCCCAAGACTCCTGTGCAAGAATTGGCAAGGCTCGATTTTACAGGTAATACATGACCGTTGGGCTTGGTGCCTTTGAAAACATGTGTGGAAGCTGCAATTATCAAAAACCAAGGTCCGTGACCCAAATAAGAAAGGCAGTGGTGTTTATATACCTAAGGTCTAGAATTAACAAGTCTCAGTGCACATGAGTTAGAAAGGTCTTGGGATAATATAGCGTGATAGCTTTACTACAGAACACAACACAAAAAAGCAACTGAACAAAATAATCACTAGTTCCACAGAGAATGTACAAAATGAGATCAAATTCATTTCAGGTTATCCTGGGAAAGCTCTCACAATGACAATGTTCAATGAGTGCCCATTCCACACAAGCAATTACTTAGATGCTTTCTCAATATTTGATCATTTATTTATCTTTCTTTTTCTTTTTCCTTTTTTTTTTTTTAACTCAGATACACAGAGAGAAAGAGCAACAGAGAATCTCCCATCCACTGATTTACTCCACAAGTGGTCATAATGGCTGGAGCTGCTCCGATCCAAAGCCAGAATCCAGGAGCTTCTTCAAGGTCTCCCCACAGGGTGCAGGGTCCCAAGGCTTTGGGCTGTCATCAACTGCCTTTCCAGGCCACAAGCAGGGAGCTGGATGGGAAGCAGGGCCTCCAGGACAGGAGTCAGTGCTCACATGGGATCCTGACGTGTGCAAGTGAAGGAATTTAGCTGCTAGATTACTGCACTAGGCCCCATTTATTTCTCGTAAGAACTCAAATGGTAACTGGGGCAGGGTGAGGTGGGAGGAGGCAAGGGAGAAGGAAGAGATGAAGAATACTATTATTATTACATCTATGTTTATAGAAACCGAAACTGAGTGTAATTAGGCAAAAAAATATTTTAGGAACACAAGCTAACAAACAAGCATTGGATGCTGAATCCACGTGTTCTGATTATATAGTGAGCCTCCAAATAAATATGCAGAGGATAGTGACACATGGGTGCTCATCAGAGTGAGGATATATTCGTTTCCTCTCTGCTAATGTCCTTGGGAAAGTAGCGGAGAATGGCCCAACTGCTTGGGTCCTATGCCGTTGTGTTGAGATTTGACACATTCGATATCTTTTCAGTTCACAGTATTCCATCCTACTTCTTAAATCAAATTACAATGATTTCTTTATGTTTATGACCATAAGTGTTTTGAAATGTGTTTCGCACCGTATTTTAATGACCATCTTATCTTTTTAATTAAACATTTTTCTTTTAAAGCTACAGAGACATATAGGAAAAGATCTTCCATTTTCCTATTCACTAGCAGAAATGCCCACTTATCTCAATCACAGAGAAAAGTAGCACAAGGATGATGTTAAAAGCAAAATATATAATTTGGTTGAAAGTAGGACCTTTAAAATACTAGGTGGGGCTTATTTACTCTTATAAAAATGTTACTTACAAAAATGATGTTTTGCATCATTTCAGTGAATAAGAATAGCTTGTTTATTAAAGGGTTGATATGTACCATGCTTAGAAGTTTGAAATGACTTGGTGCAGCTTCTGCAACTAATAATGGCTAATTAAAGGCCATACTCCATTAAAATTGCATGATACTCTCAGAGTACAATGTTACCTTTTTGCCTTCTAAAAATGATGACTACATATTAGACTTTTGCCTGGATACAATAATATTCTAAAAACTTTTGGGATGGTGGGTATGTTATTTATTTTTGTGATGGCAACACAGGTTTCTGTACTCAACAAAACTCATCAAATCCTGCACTTAAAAGGAATACAAATATTTTTCCACTCAGTAGGGTTGATTTCAAAACTAAAACAGGGGTAAGCCTGGTGGCGTAACAGGTTAATCCCCCTCTTATGATGCCACTATGCCATATGGACACTGGTTCCATGTCCTTGCTGCTTCACTTCTGATCCAGCTCCTTGCTTATAGTCTGGGAAACAGCAAAGCATAGTTCAAATCCTTGGGTCCCTGCATCACATGGGAGACACTGAAAGAGGCTTCAGCCTATTGGCTTTGGATCGGTTCAGCTCCAGCCATGTGGGGAGTGAATAAGAGGATGGAAAGACTGTCTCTCTCTCTCTCTCTTCTCTCTCTTTAAAAAAAAAAAAACCTTCATTTTTAAAAAAAAATCTTTAAAATAAATAGATAGATAGATCTTAAAAAATCTAAAACAACAAATCTATATACAGCATTTTTAGGGACAAAGGGACATAAGTATGCAGCAAAATAAAGTACATTCTGGAGGGAATAATTATTTTATTAGAGACATAATGGGTTTAGTAACAGAAAAGAATTAAAGCTGAAAGTTGATCTTCTAAAGCACAATTTCAGCTACACCATATTCACACTAATATGATTAACCGATGTAATATTTATCAAGCAATAGTCAATTACAGATGAAAGGCTATCACTTTTACTATACCACACACAAACATATTTTACCTGCTTTGTCATTAGTAATTTCTCACTTTGTGCCTCCACAAATCCTCAGTTACAAAGAAAAATGTGTGGAGGGGAATAAGCTAACAACCATGTCACAAGTAGCCTGCAAATGAGTGCAAATGACTTTGCATTATCTATAGACTTAGCAGTCAGTGGGACATTGATCTTGTTGATAGCAGAAACATGATAGATCAAGCGGGAGCAAATGGTCAATATTTTTTTGTCTCAGCAGCCATGCCGAATGAGTAAGCAAAGTATCGACGCAAGTTGATTCCTTTAGCACATGTGACTCAAGTTGTTTGAGCTTTCCTCCAAAACTTTCTCTGGGTTGAATACAAGACAAGAGCTTTATCTTCAAAACCCTCTGCTTTCATTCTGGTGGCTTCATACTAAATGTGGCGTCTAATATAAAATACATTTTCCTGTGTTGCCCACGATTAACTCAGTCTACCTCAGAGACAGTTCTCTAATGTGAAGCCCAAAATAAATCCTTTGACATTACTGATTATTCAGGAACGACCTTATTCAGTCAAAAACAATGTCCAGTGACCTTAACGTAAATATTCAAAACTTCTAGAAGCATGAATGGGGAAGGGGTGCAATAAGGAAGGCATAAACCTACTGACCTACAAAATATCTTGTTAAAAGTGTGATGTTGGCAAGAATAGGAGAGGAATGCAAAGAGGGAGGGAAAGCAAACAGAGATACAGGCATTCAGGGACACACGCAGATGGAGAAAATCATAGGACAAAGGTGGAGACGATGGAGAGAGAGTAAACCAGAAAGAGATGGGGCGGGCTAAGGGACAGCAAAGACAGCTAGGTGTGGTCCTGCAAAAGGGAGAAAGCAACATTTCTACTCAAAAACCGTGTCAGATGATGTTCCTGAAAAAACTCCCTCTCCAAACAAATGTCAGCTTCAACCCCTCCACAAGGACTGACTGGTTAAGCTGGTCAAAACATAGATGTTGCCGAATCCCAATATATATATATATATGCATTTGACTTCTCAATAACTGCAAACACATTCAATTGTTCCACCTTCTTGTCCCAGCTCCCACAGCATCACATTTCCTGAACGACTGATCTTCCTCTACCTCATTGATTGCTCTGAAAAATGCCTTCCTTAGATTCTCCCCTCCTTGGAACCTTTCCGAACCTTGAGTTGTGTGAACATTTCACCTCCTTGCATGGACACACTCTGTGTATTGATCACGGCAAACAGATGGAGCTCTTGAACAAAACTCCTACCTCCTCAAAACATAACCAGATCCTTTCTGGATTTTTCCTTGTCTTTCAAATTTCCCACACTCTTTACAGAAGAAGGCTTGACATTCTTTGTGGTCTTTCAATACACCCAGCTCATTTTCCCTTTCAGGTTTAGTACAAGCTTCAACCTAGGTGGCTTAGACCCTTCCTTCCGAGTACCAGCTTCTCGACTCTCCTGAAACTGAGATGTCTCCCTTTATCTATCTCTTTGCTTTTCAAGTGAATTAAAAACTAATAAAAATCTTCAACACATTTTTAAAAGTAGTATTTTGCTTTCAGAAAATCCAATTCATATGTTACTGACTGTCAAGAAAAGTTGCCTTTAAGTCTTCTGGTTAACTGAAAGCAAATTGGCAAATCCTGTGAAATGAGCAGAATCTGAAAGTTAGAATGAGAAGCGAAATTATGTCTACAGATTAGTCCCATTATGTTCAAGCTTTGACACATAGTAGAAAGAGCTCTGTAGGATTTTCGACATTCTAAGGCCAGAGTGGGAACTCAGTGTAGCAAATAACATGCTGCCTGGTACCCACAACCTAATCAGAGAGCTGGTTCTGCTCCTAATTGTGTATGTTGTTTTGTTGATTTTTGTTTTTTGTTTTGTTTTGCTAATGCAAACCCAGAGAGGCATCAGGCAATGCCCTAAGTGGTCAGGTTCCTGTTACCCATAGCAGGAAAGCTGGATTAAGTTCCATTCTATTGGCTTTGGGCTGGCTTAACCCCAGCTTTTCAACTTTGTAAGAGTGGGCCAGTAGCTGTGAGCTCCCTGACTCTCCTATGCCTCATATAGGCTGACCAATACTAGACAAATCAGAGCGATTTGGGGTAAAGTCTGGACCTCCTACTCATCAAAACTTACTATTCCTGTGAGCAGTCATGAGAAACAGACCCCAGGAATTCCATCACCCATGTTCTCATTATGTTAGTGCTTTTGTGGTTGTAAATAACTATTTTGAACTCAAAGTTGGATTTTAAATCTTAGCAGCTTTAATCCCTGGGACAAGAGCCTTGACATATTTTAGTCTCGGTTTGCTTGTCTGTTCCTCAGAAATTGTCATTTTTCACTTGATGGGGTTATCTTCAGTGTTCAATTAGGTGATACAAAAAGTCAACCAAGTACATGGCATGGAATACTCACACGATACATACTGATCAACGTATATAAATGCATTAAAGCAACATTAATGCCATTTGCATATCCATTATCAATCAGTCGCTATACCCAGTTAACAGCAGACACTTGGCCAAGAAAATTTTGTTTAAATGTGAAATAATACTTACATCCAAGTGGCAGATCTGTGCTGATCCAAGCAATTCAAATATTTAGTTGGGCCTCACAGGCACTCATTTAAAACACATAAAGGCAGGGTTCAAAGAGTCGAGCATTCACTTCCTGCTCAAACCTGCCACCACACAGATTTATAACACCTCAACAGAGGCTGGGTAATTTAAGCCTAACTTACAGCAGAAAGCTACTAATAAATTTCCTTGGCTCTTATTAGAGGGGACTTTTAAATCTTCCATGACACAGTAAGAAAGAACTCCAAAAATTTCCAGTCACATTTTTCTTATTTACTTGGTTACCCTAGAGTGGATGATGACTTGTTTTCCTTCAGTTGTATCTGCACAGTTTGACAGATGGCTGTGACAAGGTTACTCCTAAATTGATAAAAGGTTTGATGGTGTCGGTACATTTGTCAAAACTGTCTGACACAGCATATAATGGACTCTGCACTCCAGCCTGGATGGCACTGGAGTCTGTTCTGACCAGTTCACATTCAGTGCACTGCAGAATGCAACCTTCCTCGGGGCCAGGCAGAAGTCGTGGAGATTGGTTGGAGCAGACCTTTCAGCTCTCAAGCACACTCTGGTTTGATTCCCCCAGCCTCGCATTGTGGGTGTTTCTCCTTTCTGGTTACGTGTGAAGGTGACATTCACAGCTCCATCTTCACAGAGGTAATGGTAAGGTGTTATAACAGCACACAGAACACACCGAGAAAGGAAGGGTAGGGCAGCTGACTTTCCTGCTCTTCCGGGCATGATTGGATATTTGTGTTTACCTGCCTCTGAGAGTATCTCTCCATTTCCCTTCATTCTGCCCTTTGTGGCAGCATAATCACGTCACAACAGAACAATTCTATTTGTTCCTTCCAAATATGTTAATTAAGTCCAGATTATTAATTATGTGGAAATAGGGTCAACCTTCTGGGGCTTGCTCAGAACATGATATTAACTAAAACATATAATACCAATAGGATGGCTAGAAAAAAATATCAATGTTAAATGTGGAAGATACAAGCATTTTAATGATTTCTTCCATTTTAAATTCTATCCAGTATGTCAAATATTTGGTTTTAGTCTTATAAGAGCAATTGACATCAGCACCAAGGGCATGTCCACAATCATCTAATAGGAGTTACCAATCTCTGTGAAGGTGGAAATATTATTATATTTCCAAAAAGTTTCAGTGATCTCACTTTATTGAATTGCTCCCATTTCTCCCACTTCCAGCTTAAATGCCAGCTAACCTAAGTATCTACTCACACATTTCAGCTGGTAATGAATACATTTTTATTGGAGTGTCCATGCCACGAATATATTTGTATTGGAGTGTCCATCTTCACTGCATTTGCCTTTCATGCTTATAAATTATTGTTACTAAATGCTTAATAGTTTATTTCTGGCCCATTCATGATTGGAAATAGATTTTTAAAAACCAATTTATGTTGTATTTTGTGTTTCTTTGTTTTTTTCTTTGGATGCTCATTTAGTTGTCTCAAATTCTTGTGTTTGAGTAGGAAAATGAATGCCAAAGACAAATGCTATCCTTCACCACATGCAATTATTCTATCACTACAGTATTTAATTATCACACCCTCTCCTCTCAAACCAAATCATTTCCCATCTTACTTTTGACTACTCCTCTTCTGTTCCTCAATTGGGTGAGCTCTCCAGCTGCCTTGTACAGCTGGAGTTAGCCTTCTGAAACTAAAATCTAACTACAACCCTTTTCTGTTTAGGGTAAAGCAATGGCATATTTCATCACTCTTTATTTTTTAAGATTATTTATATGAAAGGCATATAGAGAGGGAGGGAGAGAAGGACAGAGAGGTGGAAGAAAGAAAGAGAGAGATGAGAGATTGAGAAGAGAGTTAAGCCATGGCCAGATGGTTGCAAAGATCAGAATGGGGTTGGCCCAGGGCCAAGCCATGAACCAGAAGTTTCTTCCAGGCGTCCCATGTACCTGTAGGCACCAAAGTTCTAGAGCTATCTTTGCTGCTTTCCTAGGCACACTAGCAGCGAGTTGGAGCAGAAGTGGAAAAGTTGGGTCTGGGACAAGCGCTCCTTTAACATGCTGGCATTACAAGCTTAATCCTGTGTGTCATAGTGTCGCATCTCCTCCCCATTGCTCTTGTTGCTCTTAAGCTGAAACAAAACTCTAAACAACATCTACAAAGGGATTGTCTGTGCCTCTACCTGTCTTCAGCATATGCTGCCCTGCCCTGTCCTCTACCGCCTCTCACAGGGGGCTTTTCTCAGTACTTGCTCCTTCCTCTTCTGGCCATTGCTTCTGCACACATTCTGCTTCCTCTGCTTACAGTGCTGCTCCCTTCCTTCACCCCTTAGCTGCAGTCATTTATTCTTCTGTCCCTTGCTCAATTGTCAGTTCTTCAGAGACGCCTCTCCTAATCACCTTAATTAAATCTAATCACACTATCACTCCTCCAGGTGCCACAATCCTCCGTTTTCTGGGCTGATGGTTTTAATTTTATATCAAATCATATAATTATATATTTTTCCTAGTACAATGCAAATTTTGCTAACGCAAGACCTTTGCCTAGATCTGCTCACCACGGAATCCTCAGCATAAGCTTGACACGGGTATCCCTTGTAAGATTTCTTGATTGGAAACTTAACAAAGTTCCTTGAGGTTTTTTGAAACAGATATTACAAGGTCTTTAATACAGTTTTCCTCTAAAATACATCCAACCTACTAATGTATCTATTCTGAAAACAGGTCTAAGTGGAAAGACTTTCCAAAATATAAAAATCATTGTTCATGTCTATTATTCTTTCATCCTATCTTCCTGGACCTTTCACTTGTGGTCTTAATATAGAGGCCTTGATAAAGCACATGAATAAAATTCCTTAATAAAAATTTCCTCTTGGATTATACATTGAAAAATAATAGAATTTTTTCTCTAATATTATTTTTCCTGCTATTCATTAGCATTAATATGAATACTGTATACTAATGATAGAAAATTCAATATATCTATGCTTTTTTGTATATCTCTGTTTTCTGTTATTTTATTACCAAGGATATTAACAAATGTTGTATTTCCTATAATAGAAGGAATATTAACTCTGAATGTACTTATAACTTCATAGGAATCCCGATGACAAATCCACTTAAATCTACAAACACTATATGATCAGTAGGTGGAAATTTTCTAAATTATTAAAAACACGACAGGAAAGGAAGATAGTAACAGGCATGGCAAGAGGTCAACACTAGGAAACAAGAAGCAGGGCTGTACAAATGACATACACTGACCTTCTATCAAAGGGAATCTTCATGTCATCAGGTCACATCTATACAGCTTAAGCCATTCAGGCTCAGGCCCCACCAACATCGCCAGAGAGGACTTGAGAAAGATATAAAAGAGGACCAGAGTACAATTTGCTGCTAAACAAAGAGGTCCTCAGTCAAATGCTTAGAGTCAAAGAGGTGAAACCATTAGCAAGTTGCAATCTATCTTCTTAGAAACAAGAGGGGGCAGACTACAAAGGGGGCAAGCCGTTTTGTCAGTGACCACCAATCCACTTGATGGCATGGCCAGCACTGAAAGCCGGACCAGTCAACACACAGTCATTCCATTGTACCACGTCACCTCGTCATATCTGCCCTCTAGAACTCTCTTGGGGGAAAAAAAATCTGAGCAGAAAATTCCAAGTCACAATAAGCGTAACACGTAACTGACCTTATCCCTAGCCAATAATACCATAAGAAACCACTGCCTCCTCTGTGCTCGGGATTCTTTGTCTCCAGGGCGCATAAGAAATCTTAACAGAATGTATTTTCGACATGGCAAAGTTTCTGTGTCACCTCATCTCTTTCTGCAGTTAGAAATGCCAAGACAGGCATTCAAGCAATACTTTCCATTTTAAAACTTCTCGCAATTTTTTGCAGAAAAGAATATTGACATGGAAATTCATAAGATGATGCATCAGTGGCATCTTATTAAACCAGATATCCAATGAAATAGATTCTGATTTATTGGATTTGCTGGTGGCAAATACCATGGCCATTCTGGAACAACCAAGTCTGTAAGAAATTGTTCACAAATCTCCACAATTCCTCACAATTGGCTGCAGTGGACTACACAGGCAACCTCAGCACAGCACTGGCACTTACATGAGAGTCTAGATATCATCCAACTCAACCCACTGCTTTAATAAACAGGAAGTTGAGGCTCTGCCTTAAGATCCCATCATGGCTTGGGAGAAGATCACATGGAATGATGATTTCATGACTCTCAATGATCCTTATCAATTAAGTGAAACTTATAAAACAGGGAGCCAGTGCTTTCCATATGACTATTCCTTCAAACACCAGCAGCAGCAACAGAACAGAGACTATTAAAGATGCATGTATGTGGGGGCCAGCACAAAGGATCAATAGGCTGATCCTCCTCATAGAACATCATCATCACATATGGGGACCAGTTTATGTACCAGATGCCTCACTTCCTGTCCATCTCTCTGCTTGTGGCCTGGGAAAGCAGTAGAGAATGGCCCAAAGCCTTGGGACCTGCACCTGTGTGGGAGAACAGGCCCATGGTGTGAGATTGGCTCAGCTTGAGCCATTGGGAAGATATAGGTAATAAAGCCAGTAGCTTTACGGTCTTTGTCTCTCCTTTGCTCTGTAAGCCTGCCATTCCAATAAAATAAATAAATCTTTAAAAGATGTATGTTTGTGTGGTGGGCATGTGGTGCAGTAGTTAACACACTGCAACTCCCAGTCCTTGGACTTCTCCTGGCCTGGTCGTGGCTGCTGTGGATATTACTGGAGTGAATGGAAGACGGAAGATCTCTTTCTGTCAGTCTATCTCACTGCATTACAGATTTGATGAAAACAAATAATAAATTGCATCATGAACACACACAATTATGTATATGCACATGTATATTATATTAATGTATATGTATAATGTATATTATATATATATATGTATATTATAATAAATATAATATAATATAATATAATAATATAATATAATAATATAATGTAATATATATAATAATATAATAATATATAATATATAATATTTATATTTTTAAAATTCATGAGCTTCATCTCTGACTCAATGAATCATAACCTCATGGGCCCAGAAATCTGTGTTCAACTAAGCTCTTGGAGAGACACGGGGAAAGGAAAGAGTATTTTGTTGATACCCACAAATATTTTTTAATGAAACAGTTCAAACACCAGTCAAGGGCAATAGCTTTTCTTTTTATGTCATCATCCGTTAAGGGAGATGCTTTACCTGATCCTTCTGTTTGTAAAGCTGGCAATCTTACAGTTGCAAAGACACACTTTGTAAACACATTTTAGATTTTTGTAACAAGAAGCAAAAGCTTTTGCCATGTATTTTCCAACTCTCAAGCACAATGTTTAGTAGACCAAACTGTTACATAGAATTATGCCATAAAATTCAAAATAAAAAAATGGAGTTGTTAGTATTGTTGTAATTATTATTAAAGAGACAGTAAAAAGAGAGAGCTACCCCGATACCACTGATACCCCGATACTTCCCTCCCCCCGATATCACCAATAGATAGGTTCTAGGTTTGATTTAAGCCACAAGTCTCAATCCAAGTTTCCAAAGTAGCAGAAAATTAAGCAGTTGAGTTGTCACCACTGTCTCCCAGGATCAGCCGGGGCATGAAGCTATAGTCAAGAGCCAAATCTGTATATTTAACCCCAGGGCTCCTGTAGGGAATGTCAGTGTCCGGACCCACAGAAGAAACATTCAGCCCTTAATAAACTATTGTGAATGAGTATTTCTCTCCCAAGGTCCAGTTATTTCTTTCATGAATCAAGGCAGACAATAGCAACAAGTTTCCCCCACCTTAATCCATTTACTGCTATACATAGTTATGCATTTCTTGTTTTGCTTTATCTGCTTCTTTACATTGCTTTGCTGTATACTCCCATTCTGAAAATCTAGAATAAAGGCAAATAAATATTGTCTGATTTGATTTCCTCTAATAGTTAAGAGGTTAGGAAATTTACAAAATAAATATCCTCTCAACCTTCCTGTAAATGCACTGCACAAGAGAAAAAGAACAATTGAGTAATAATTTCTCTAAGTTTAAAAATATACAAGGCACAAACGACAAATATCTGTAGTAATATTATTCTGAAAATTATCAGAGAGCAATTTAAAAATACAGGTCTTTGTTCTTTGATTCATTATTCTTTGCTAATTTTATTTGGAGGACACACTCAAATATATTTGCTACATTTGCACATAAATAAGAGAGCTAAGTGCCTGTTGACAATAGATCAATGACAATTATTTGGAAGGGGATTTCATCGTTTCTATTCCTCCTAGCATATATAAAATTTCTCAGTCTTAACAGAAGATAGCTTCACTGTAGTTGGCAGATATTGTCACAGAAACTACCTTATCCTTCATTCTGGCTAGAATCACTTCATTCTGGCTAAAGCCGCATTTGCCAAGCAATAATCAGAAAAGCTTTGGCAAAATAGGAAATAATCATCCCAAAGTCTACCACTGAGGGTTGTTGAGATTCCTTTCACTTCTCAGTCTCTTTCATGAGACTCATCCCTGACTCCATCAGCCCCACGGTCTGAAAACACAACTCATCCCTTTTCAGGTCAGTCAACAGCTCCTTGCATATTTATACAAGGATTTGTTCAATGAAAACTGAGTGTTATACTGCACTCCAGGAACAGCCTAACATGCAATCTCAAAGTCCTCTCTCATGCAACATAGTTTCCTCAATGAGACATCAATGATTGCCTACCTTCAAGACAATACCAGGTTATGGCCACAGCAGGAGGGGAGTGAAAAATGATACAGTGAACATGAGGACACTTACGGTTGGCACAGCTTGATGAGGTCCTGGTCAGTGGTGCCTGGTGGAAGGCCTCGAATATACAGGTTGGTTTTACTCAACTGTTCTCCACTGCTGTTGTTGCTGCTGTTGTTGCTGCTACTGTTTGTGCTGGGGCTGGGAGGAGCCATGGGGTGGGGAGCTGGTGCATAGGACTGCTGGAAACAGAAAGAATTGTTACTGGAAAAACAAAAGCTGGCACCGCTGTTCATAGAGCCAGCAGCACAACTCAAAAGCAAAGCAAGCTTCTCATCCTCTCCACTCCACACACGTGCATGCATTTGTACAGCCCCACCATGCTGCTGCTCACAAGACATCATTACTTTCTATTCTGTAAGTTCTGCATCTGGGTCACAATGTCACCCACAAACAGGATAAGCAAACCGCATGTACTCTTGATAAAGCTTTTCAATGTGTCCCTAGCCACGCCTAGGCTGGTGAGGTAGTATGTTATGTGCCTCCTTTAGAAATAAACTTTCTCTTGGCACCAATGTGCCACCCTTTGCTTTCTTTCCTAGGCAAGCATCTTTGGTTTGCTTATAATCCTTTGTTCGCTCCTTCTCTGCAAAGAAATATTTTTTTTTCCTATCGGTTTCCTCCTCACGACTGGCTTGATATGTGCATTTTTCTGTAAATATAAAGTCTGTAAACAAATAAGTGACTCAATGAGCAAATACATTGTAGTTCTCAAAAGGCTGATTGTCTGTTGCATGTAAAATAGTCGTCATTACTTTCAGGAGCCACCCTGGAATTTCCTCTGATCCAAGGTCCCCATCTAAGCACCACAGATCTTCTGGACAGCATTATTCCTTCATTTGGAGTTGTCCTATTCATGATAACAAGATTAGCAGTGCTCTCAGCCTTTCTCCACAGATTCTAGCAGCACACAGCCCCCCAGGAGTGATAAACAAAACATATGTAATGTCTATAAACGTTTTGTTGTTATGATAATGATCTATTCACCACCAGAGAGCCACTGCTATAATGTCACATCATTCCATGGCGAAATCAATGTAATAAAATGTGTAATTCTAATTGCACCTGCCAGAATTAATCTATTTATTCACTATGCTTCTTAGTTTTTTTTTTTTAATACAAGCATGGATTTATAAGTTCTCAAATAACTGAGTCACTTCTATGTCTTTTTTATTCTTTTTTCTTTCTCTCTTTTTTCTTTTTTCTTGCTTTTTTTTTTTTTGGCTGTGTGACCCTAGGAGGGTGTTTTAACCTCTCTGAAATGGTGCTCTTGTTAATACAAAAAGGGAAACAAGAAAATTGTTCAAGATCATAGGCTCTTTTAGAAAAAATGAGGTAACAAACAGACAAAAGTCCTCGAAATTAGAACCAAACAACAAATATTAGTAAGAATAAAAATAGGGTTAACATCGTGGCTTGAATCGGCCTTGCCAGTGATATCACTCTGTGACAATCATAATTCTGCTTCGGTTTTAGTCTGCATTACTGCTCACAAGGAGCACATGCATCCAGACTTCAGGCGACTTTTGGCTGTGTTCTACCCTGAAGTCTCATTAGCTGTTTTATCAGGTTTGGAAGGTGTGTCATTATCAAACAGCACGTTTTGGGCACAATAGCAAGACAGTGTTCAGATGAGGGCAAACTACACAGTCTTTTTTTTTTGGCATGAGAGTGAGCCAAGGAATGACTTGAGAGTAGATCTCGGTGCCTTTGTACTCCCATTCTTAAATAAAAACCTGAAAGAAAAATTGAAATATACACAGGACAAACTTTTCTGGAAAAAAAATAATGGGTGCTGAATTCAAAATTGGTAGTCCTCTTGGGTCCAGGGAAATGAAGAGCTATTCTGGAAAAAAAAAAAAAGTGCCTGCAGCCTTGGTCATGGAAAGCTACAATCCTTATGTGGCAGCCTTCAGGGACTCCCACTGAAATGAAACATCCACAAGAAAGTTCTGAAATCCTATGGGAACCTTTCACTATTCCTACTGTCAGTTCAGTTTGAACCACCAACCTTTACCCTTCCTATTCAGCACAGCCAGGATTGGCTCTACCCATCCTTCAGATTGTAATTCAAATGGCACCCTACGGCACTCTGCTATTTCCTTCCAATATTTTCAGCATACGTGCTTTTTCTCTAATGTGTTTAGGGCTTGCTTATTTAATGTTATTGTTATCCCTGGCATTAATCTCTATGCTCCCCAAGGCACAGAATGAATCAGCCATTATACAAATAGTTTCTAGTCTCATACCTGATATACAATGATTACTTAATACAAATTTAGGCTGCAATATGAACAATAAAGGTAGCACAGCACCTATCCTACATAGACAGAAGACCAAGTTTCACCATAACTCTAGTTTCACACTGTACGTGTTTGTTTTGTGCCTTGAAGGATCTAAGATTAGCACCAGTATGCACTGCCAACTGGTTTAAGGGGACGATTCTCAGATATGTTATATCCAACTGCAATTCATTGCGTCTGTTCTTTCATCTCTCCATTCCCCCACAACACACATCCTCCCCAATAATCCCTCTGCTTTCAGCATTGTAGGAATGCTTTCAGCCTCCTGTTCAAAACTCCTCTATTCTCCAATTGCAGCCCTCAGAATAGTCAGCTAGCAACATCCCTGACAGCTTTTAGAATCATCTTTGCTTCTGAATTCACCTTGTTCCCCAGGTCAGACTTAATATCATCTCTCTTCACAGGGCTTCCTGCTCCCCTTCTCTAGTTTCTTTTCCCTCCCTTCTCTTTTGGGAATCACTGAAAGAGGCAGGCAGTGGGGAGTTGGGGAGGGTTGAGCATTGCACAAAATTACAAAATGCAAACACAAGCTGGCCAAAAACTAAGGAAAGGGGAAATGAGAGAACAGATAGGAGAGGCGCAAATTCCAGAGCCTACAACTCCCTTCTTTGAAATAAACATCTTTCTCAACCATTTCTTCAACACTGCTTGATTTAATATCAACATGCTTTAACGTAGAATTTGCAAATGAATTACACAGGAGAACATTTTCTTTTGCCAATATTTGAATTAAATGGCAGATATTCAATGCCTTTTTGGAATTTAATATCTACATTAAGCTCAAGTTTCTTTACTGATAGAGAAAGCTATGACTCATTCCCTGACTCAAAGTACTCTATTTCTCTCCTTGGCTACCCTCGACAGTTGAGCTTTCCCTCTTTCACAAATGCTGCACACAGTAGGTGTTCAATACACAGTTGTTCCAAGGCCTACCTGGTCTCTGTCCCACTAAGCTCAGGGGAGATTCATCTTTCATCTCTCCCATGTGCTCTTCTTCTAAAATGCACAGGGCCTCTCTGAAACTGTTCTCTCCCACTTTCACTTCCCCTCTCTCCGAATTCTTTGAATTCCATTCTGAACTCCAGCTTCTTTTAAAATGAGACTTTGTTTAAAGCTGTGTTTTTTTCCTCAGTTGCACAGCCTTTTAAACCACCAGGGAGTCGGAAGAATGTCTCCAGCTTTATGTACCAGGATTCAGAGGCACCGGTTCAGAGGGAGCACTTGAGCATCAAATAAGACACCACCAGTTACAGGACCATGAGTCTGTGTTTACCAAATTCCTCTTCTCCTCAGATAACTTACCCTAACTGGAACATCACTTAGTGAACTGCATGAAACCATCAACATGCCGTGCAAAGGGCCCCCATATACACACTGGGAGAAAAAAAATTATTGGAATTGGAACTGAGATGACGTTAGGGTACTTCCATACATGGACAGCAGAACTGCAGTTTATAAATAAGAGAAGTTTCAGAGGAGTGGAGAAAGAGGGTCTTTCAGAAGCCATTGGAAGAAAGTGAAACAGCGAGAGATGGTTTTTCTGCATCGCACTGTTGTTTGGTTGTTTTGGAATTCAAAAAAATCTTGCTGAACCACCGATTGGTCCACAGATTTTAACAGCCTGGATGGGGACTCATTGTATCCTTTCACAGTCCATGTATTTATCAATGCTGCACTACTGATTCAGGGAGCAGTTAGCACTAGAAATCATTATTTGGTTTTGAGGATGATAAATTCCCTACTCTATACATACTTTTAAAATGTAATTTCTTTAATCCACAGAATGTTGGTGGAAGATTCTAGGAGTGCCTGATGCAAGAACCGGCCTGAATGAATTAATTGGTGAAAATCAAAAGCCATTGACTATGCTTTGGTTGCCAAAGACAGAGGACCATGCTACAACATCTAAAAGATCGGGCCTTAGCCATTTTCAGGGTCACGGGGGCGGAGGTCACAGGAGCCACTTTCCTGATTGAAGTGATTCTCTTTTCCTTCTCAATTCTTGGTCATTATATTCTGTTTTTTTTTTTTTTATCGATTAGCTTCTAAATCATTTTGAGGCACTGAGTAAGAGCTCTTAAAATGTTAGTAAAAATATGTATTTTGCTTCAGATAAAATTGACTTTGTGTATACTCAAAGTCACACTCTATAAATCCTATTTAGGAATAGGAAGGACTTATGGTCCAGGGTTACTGAACCTGAGAATGCTGTGCTGTCACAGGGCAGGGGGTTGTGGTGGATTCTGCAGTGTCAGCCTTGGAAGGAGCTGTAGAAACGGCAGATTTTCAGCAGAGGGGATCTGGATGGCACTCTGAAGGAGAAAGAGGACTTCTGTCGAGGCCACATATGTGTGGCAAGGACACATAATTTTTCTCAGATGTTTATTCATGGCAGAATTGCTGAGAGAGTACGTCAGGGATTTTGAAACCTGGGTTAACATCCCTGCCATACAGAAGCAGAACTGGTGCACCCTGTAAAAACAAGCCCAATCTCCCTTCCAGAAGATTTGATTCTTAAAAGAGCAATGCAAGTATGTGAGAGCAACAACATTGCTGGGCATCATATTTGTAATATTCATCTCACATTGCAAATGAGGAAATTGAGCCAAAATAGAAGGGGGTGACCTTCTGAAGGTCATACCACTGCAGCCTCAATTTCAACTTAGGCAGTTGGACCAAAGAGGCCCTGAAGTCCCCGGGGAAGCCACCGGAGTTCAGTTGTTAATGCTTTGGACACCAGTGCATGTGACTGCTTCTTGGAAGTCGGAATGAGAGGAAGAGGTTAGGCAGAGGCTCTGTGCATCCATGTACAGACAGGAGAAGATAAACAGCAGAGCAAAGGTTAACAAGCCCTCTCCCTCCGTCAGAATCTCAATGCAGACCATCTTAAATTTAATTTGAAATGCCACAAGTTCTTCCAAATAATGTCCAACAGTTGGGTTCATTTGTCAAGATTCATGGTTTGCTATTTGATAACAGGAAAATGAACTGGCTTGTAGATCATCCCAAATAGCTGATTCATTTAGTGTGCTTTGTTAATGTGCCTCATTTCTCAAGTTTGAAAACTGAATCAACTGGTTACTTCTCCATTCTTGTAAAAAAAAATGTATTGGCTGAGTCTGTGAGTTTGAGAGAGAGATTCGCTCAGTTTCTGGTCTCTGTGCATTTTGGAGAAATAATTGGAAATGGTCGTGAGTCATTCCTGCTTGTTTCTATTACTAAGGAACACTGGGTACATCTGATATGTGTTCCTCACACTGAGAGCCAATATTCAAACCAAGTCATCTTTTTTCACAGCACCAAGCTATAACCATCGAGCGTTGATCTGCAGGCAAGCTTGTGATACAAGTGGACTGACCAGGTAACCTTAAATCAGGGAGCTCAGCTGTACTACTATGAACATATTAGGTCACTGATTCCAACAACATCCCTCTTATCTACCCACTAGATGCCAGTTACATGAATCTCCCTATGACTTGTGACAACTCAAATTGTCTCTATTGGCCAATGTTTTCTGGGAAGTAGCAAGAGACAAGGATTGCCTCCAGTTAGCAATCGCTGTTTTTTTTTTTTTTTTAAATTCTCTTCCTGTCCTTGAAAGGCCAATACAGTAGTCTTCATTAAATAATGATATAAAGACAGTGGCCTAAAAGCGGCTGCATCCAAAAGTCCTATCACCAAACCAAAGTTCAACTTCTTTCCCTCAAGTTCATATGGCATTTGCTCTCCACATCATCATCACCTCTGTAATCACAGGGTTAGCAGATCCCATTTCATTTGCAGCAACCTAGGTCTGAAATGTGCTTCTCTTTCTCATTGGAAACAGAGATCTTTTACAGAAAGAATTTTAAATAGTTTTTGCATGTGATTCCCCTTGGCTGGGACTCACAGGGCCCTGATGCCAAAATGCAGTCATTTCTATTGCAGGCATCTGGCTGCTGGCAGGATCTGAAGCAGTTGGTCTGGTGGTTTTCGGAGCAGCCTTGGACTCCACCACGCAGCAGTCTGTTCAGTTGATGGTCTCCCCAATTTGTTTTTATTCATCTCCAGTGCAATAGAATTTGTACTCTTTTATCCACTCAAGGGGAAAGCCCTGGATAAAGTCTCTCAAGAGACTGACATGCCAACTCTTTTACTATCCCAAAATGAATACAAACCACATTCTTGTCTTAAACCATACATTATTTAGCAGGCACATACTCATGCGATCCATTGCTCAGTGGATAATGCTGCTGCAGGCTATTTGATTCCTCTCCCAGACATTATAATTTCCAGATAACCTTGTCTCTGCCAGTGTGAACGCAATGGGAGGAGAGAGTACACACAGCAAGAACTGTGGCAGGCCCTGGGGTGTGCAGAGGCACCTCCCATGAGTGTGGATACGAACACTGTCCTCACAAGGACAGTGCAACTGAGCCGTGAGATTTTAGCCACAGCGTCAGGAACTACACATACTATGGTTTTGTAATTTTATGCTGAGCAGTTGCTTCTCCATTATATAGAATCTGACTACAAAAATCAGTTGTTTCAATTAGGCCTTTTGTAAGAGTGTTTGGGGAAAACCTGTCCTACACTTATTTTCTTACGCTCAGCTCAGATTTGAAAATGAGTGATAAAGGACAAAGCTCCTCCAAAAAGGCAGTGGCACAGGTAACTGACATAGACAAGAGCTGATGTCAACAGCCTTAACAGGGCTGAGACCCTCAGCTTGCCCTATTAAATAGGCACGTAAAGCTCTTGCCATGTGTGAGAGATCTCCTTCCTTCACAGGACATACCACTAACAAATCATTCCGTGTTTAGCACAGTGCTTGACACCAAGGCAACACTCAGTAAGTATTTCTGTTTGTTTTATCATCGTCATCACTGTTGTCATCATCATTATCTTCAGACAGAACCTTACCACGTGCCTTACTCTCTCAGTTCTATTTTGACTACATCTATCTTGGAGATTGTGCTACAAGAGCTAGGTTTTTTCTTTTTCCATTTGTTTGTTTTTGAAACTTGGGAGCTGCTCTGTCTGCTTTAACGAGGTTAAATCTTTAGAACTTTTTTTTTTTGCCATTTTCATCAAGAAGCAAAATACAATAACTAAGCAGTGATGAAACAAGCATTGTGCAAGGAATGACTAATTAGTTTCAGGATATTTACACCTCAAACTTACTTTTTATTAAAATTATGTAAGGGTGAGATTCGCTTTTGTTGTAATTATTGGCTTCCGAATACATTGTTGGATTGCCTAAATGCAGGTGTCTCTGTACTATTTACAAATAGGCTTAATTTAAAGTCACTGAACAACATTCGTTGGTTTAGACATTAAATGACATTTTAAAACTCATGATGCTTCCCAACACAGATAAACTAGTCAATGTTAAATTAAAACACGTATTAAGGAATTTCATCAACACATTTACAAGTTGGAGAAAAGTAGTTGGCACAGGTGTTACGGTGGACTTTTATCAAGATTGTCCATCCTCAAAACATCAATAACATCTGGTCATCACCAAATCTTTCTTCTAATACAACCAATTCATTATGCCATGAAAGAAAAATAAGCAAAATTAGCATACTTCAAATTCTGTAGTGCTTACAGTTACATTATAAAAATGACAAATTTATCCTTCGGGAAGCTTCCAAGCAATCCATTCCCTGCAAACTGATTGTGTCGAACTCTTTGTGGAAAAAAAAAAATGAATCTTGTGAAAATCTTCACTCTGAGGAAAACACAGCAATGTCAGCTGCACTAGAACAATCGTTGTGGGAATGAGGGCATTCCTGGAGGTGGCCATTATCTCTGAATGCAACATTTTCCCCATGGATCAAGGAAATACCTCCAAATTCAATCCAAATGTCTGATAACCTCAGGTCCCTAGGAAGCTATCAAAAGCCCAGAACAAGCCACTAGCAATTATTCCTGGGGAAGTGTCTAGGATACACAGGCAGAAACAGGACATTGTTTAAAGAGAGAAACAAGGCCATTTGAAGTCATCATCTTGCACTTTACATATTTACTTATGTTTTAGTTTGGTATGTCACCATAACCTTTTTTTTTTAATTGTTTTATCGTTTGATAGTTTCCACTAGAACTAATACTATTGGTAATATATCCAAAAATTAATTGTCCCAGCATCTTTGGGTACACCCTCCTACACAGAATGAAGAGTGATCGATGTAGCTTAGAGAGTTATCACCATTAGATCTGCTGAGATAACAGTTCGTTTCAAATAGATAAACTAAACTTTCAGGGTTCCCTCCTTCGGTCATGAAAGTCATGGTCCCAGACATAATGAGTCATTTCCCCACTCAACTGAGAAATTTTCACATTAACCAATCATATAGCTGATTTGGTTATGGGTTGTTAATGAGGGGTAGAAATACTGCATTTTGTTCCTAACGATGTATAAAAAAAAATGACTATCAATGGTGTAGAGATAACCAGAGCACTAAACAGTGTAGGACTTACTGTCACAAGGAATGTCTCTGGTTAAACAAAAATCTCACTTTCCTGAACCTATACAGACTCAAGGGAAATACGATGCAGGTAAAAGTAACATGTACAAATTTAATTTCCTCGTGCAGATTTTTGTTTCAACTCCATAATGTTTCCACACATACTTTTTTCCCCCTTCTACATAGAACTGCTTATCCTCAATCCATACCATACTACAGACACACTGGCTCTATGTTTTAATTTCTCCCCTCCATTTGGAATGCTAGGACCATTCTCCACTGTTGGATCCCAGGTTAGCTCTAAAATTTATTTTACAAACAGGGGCCCATTTGAGAGGAAAAGCGACACTAATGATCAAACCAGGGCACAAAGGAGTAAATTGAGACTGTAGCAAATCAGGGTTCATGATAACTTTATCACTGCTTTTACTTTTCTCATTCCATACACTCCTTGAGGATAACCTAAAATTCTATTTGATTCATGACGGTTAGCTTTTATTACTTTAGGAACCATTTCATTTCCATCTATTTTGATGTCTAACACCATCAACATCTAAAAAAAAATTATGATATAATAAGGATAACAATGATTAATACTTATTGAGCACGTAATAAACGGTAGATACAGTGCTGAATGCTTTATATTCATCGATGTATTTCCTGATCTCAGACCTCTCCACGCTACATACTATTAGCATCACAATATTGAAGATGAGAATACGGAGGCTCAGGGAAGTTCGGTCATATTCCAAAGTTGTTCAGTTGCACCAGGCACCACAATTTAGTGTTCGCTCCAGCTATTTCCAGATTTAACTCTCGATCTTCCCAGTCCAAAAACATAGGTAGTAGTCATTGCAGCTACTTAAATTTTAATAAGATGAATGATAACTAAACAGAAATTTCACTTATTTTGTCTCTCTAGCTACATAGCACAGTTTCGCAGACATTAAATGGGTATTGCCTGCTGCACCCATGTGGCAGATGGAGAACATGTCTATCTGGAGAGAGAGTTCTACAGGGCAGTGCCAATAAAAACATTCATACAGCTCTTCAGTTTTGTTCCCCACACAATATCACCTTAGACAGTACCTAAAAGAGCTGAGAAACATCGCATCACCTGTGCTGTGCTGTTACTCATCCTGATGCTTTTCAGGCACACTTCCCCACCTTTCAGTAGAGACAGTATTTACGTGCCCCTTACAATTAAACAGGTAATTGCACTAGATTTCAAGATACCAAATCTGTTCTTTGACAGAGAAACCCCTAGATCAAAAGTGAGAACTCTTAAGGGATTTCCAGGAGGAACAAAATTCCATGTGAGAGGAAAGATGTGTACATAGTTAATTTTCAAGCAATACCCAAGGTTTAACTTATGGTAAAATTGCAAACTACCATAGAGAACAGCTATCTGTATTAAATAAATGCCTCTCTGAATGGCCGAGAACAGTCCTGCCCATGGTACCCTGTATTTTCCAAACCGTATCATCTTCTGTGTCTATACATCCAAAAAAGGGTCTCTCCCCTCCCACACCTCACATAACATGCTAGTCTACCAAACTTGCTTTTTCTTTTTTTTAAACAAAGCCAAGCCAGAAAAAGCCCTTTTTTTGTTACAGCAAACTACCAGGGCAATTCAGCAAATTCATAAACAATAACCTATATTCCTTGACATAAAACAGTTTTTTTGTTTTATTAGCCAATTCGTTCATATTTTATTGATGTAGCAAAATTAAATGTGAACAAAACCTAAGCTTCCAAAATCCTAAATCCAAGAAATGTGGACTATAAAGCATAATAATTTCCTCACCAAGACAATGTTAGAGCACAGATCAAAAATGTGACAGCAATTAATACAAGCAAAATAATTGCTGTATTATAAAACTGGAGGAAGCATTTGCACAGATAATTTTCTATAAATACATTTTCAACATTTATTATCCTTGGGGCCATGGTATGGTAAATACGATAATAAATTAATGCTGAAGTTCAAGGAAAAAAAATCACGCCCAATAAAATTAATATCAGGCATTTTATATGGTTAGCAAATTTACTATAGTTTCATAATCAGGGTTATTAGATATTTACACATCCAACATCAATTTCTCATAATCATAAGTCTTCTTTTTTAGCATGATTTAAGCTAATTTGTATCTTAGAGACATTCTCAAGGAAGACGTGTTATTGCAAAGCAACTAAGCATGTGAAGGTATCTTCAAAATGTGTTTTATAAAAAAGTGTGCATGAATATTAAAATCGGTTTGTACCAAAATAAATGTATCTTTTAACTAGTGTTTCCATGAATTTTAGAAGTCCCCCCAGTCCATTCAAAACTCATACTGCCCTGGCTGGATCCTATCTTATCATTTAATATCTTGCAGAAAGAAACTTAATCCAAACTCTTTTGCCTTGGTCTTCTCACTATTCAAAACAATAAGAATAACTCCCCTCCGAAGACCATAAGCCAGCTCACCTGAGTGACTATGCATGGGTAACTTAAACCTGGAGAACAAGAAGTGTTTGAGAGTGGTCATTAATTATTATTCTGGCACAAACCTTAAAGCATTTTAATAACACCTTTGTTATGATGAACCATGATGTTCTTTTGAATAACAAGTACATAGGTCTGTCCACTGATCTAGGGAATCCTGATTTGTTTGAGGCAAAATTGTGAGATGCACAGTAAGAAATCCATTGCTCCTTGTCAAGCTGAAAGTGTGTCGATTATAAAGCGAGATGTACTTTGCAATGGACATTGGCCACAGCATTTAAGATGCTGCTTAACATAGCAGAGTGCCTGATTAGAGTACTAGCTGGGTTTCCAATTCCGACTTCCGGCTAACACTCACCCTGAGAGGCAGCAGATTCCTGTTCAAGTCTCTGCCATCCACATGCGAGACCTCGATTGAGTTCCTAACTCCTGCCTTTGGCCCAGGCCTGGCTATTGCAGGCAGTTAGGAAATACATCAGCAAATGAAGTCTCTCTCTCTCTTTCTCTCACATTGTTCATCTTCCTTTTAAATGAAATCAGCAACATAAATGAATTTTTAAGCATAAGAAAAGGCCATTTTCAATGAAATATCAGGATTAGTCAATACTATCCGAATTAGTGACACACACTGCATTTAAATAAAATAATGCCAAGAACATGGCAATAGATTTTAAAGATTAAATAAAGATTCTCAAGAAGAAAAATCATATTAAAACGCACACATTCTGGAACAATGTCCATAAGCTGTTTAAGTTCTCATTAAAGTAAAATGCATCTTGTCATCAGGGGAAAAAAAATCTTGCAGGTTAAACAGCATAGCAACTACTACATATCCAGAAGGAGTTTCAGGAGCAAGAAATAAACTGTACCAATTTCAAGACTTCTAACACTAAAAATAACTAGGTGTTAAAAAAAATGGTTACCTTGCAATAATATTTGGTGGATAAACAATGTTTTAAAATTAATTTGATGATGTAATTTCTAACATGTCACAGGATAGGCATCCTCTGGTATCTGAAGCAGGGTTTATAGCACACAATTTGGGCACTAATACATCTTTACACACCAAGGTACTTAATATCTACCTCTGCTATTCCAGAATATAACTTAATGCCTTTACCAATCTTTGTCATGTAAAGTGCATGGTTGATTTTAATCCATGAACTGTTAAAGAAGTCGAAAACTCTCTGAATCAAACGGTTAGGTACTGGGAGCGGTGCCCAGCAGCTCAAGCGTTCCCCTGCACCATAAAGTGTGTTCATCCATGATAAGCTTTCTAGAGGCCAACCCCCATTAGGTAGAACAAATGATACGGACTCGCACATGAGTAGCCAAGATGCAACCAAGCCATTGGGAGGACAGAAAAAAGATGTTTTTGGTGGCCCTGCGTATTGTGGTAACGACCAGGAAGGGCCAAGAGAGAATGTGTGGGTGACATGATCTGACAGAGGATTAATACCAGAAGGCGGGTCTTTAAAACAGTCGGGGCTCCAGGGAAGTTTCACCACTCATCAGCCAGTGGGAAGTCCCTGCAACGGTCTTCCCTGACATCTTTCCTTGCCTCACAAACACTCATGTCAGACCCTTTGAGGTGACACCATTGATTCCCCAGATATTCTAAATCATATATAGAATCAAAGCAGACACAACCATATATAAGTAGCTGAACTTAGGCATTATTCATCGTCAAAGCAAAGAAGTACAGCATCAAACAGCACTAATTACTGAGATAATGCTAGGTTTACTAAATAGGAAAAAATTAACGATGTTTACAGTTAAATATTTTAGCAAGCTAACTTTACATATAAACTTAACATATGTTTTGCATCATTCCCTCTGCTTATAGCCAACATCCTATGGAAACCAAAACTTTGACATATAATGGATAAATGACCTGTTCAAGTTGAACAAAGTACATACACTGCAGAAAACTGCCTAAAATTACAACTTCTTATGTTACCAGATTGCTACCCACACTATTACTATACTATATATACTGTATTATATTACTGTAATGATAGTTTTATATACAGGGAAACCTGTTATTATCTATAGATGAACTCCCCAAATCTACTGCCATTTGGAACTACTGCTCAGAATTTTTATACAAAAGACACAATCTGACCAAGAAAAACTGTTACAACAACAAAAAAATATTTCTAGCTCAAAGATCATCTATAAATGTTTACCCTAAACTGAAATGTGTAAAACAGAACACACAACTCCAAATAGAACTCATCGAATTTAATGATATCAGAAAACACAAACATTTAAAAAAAATTTTTTGAAAGACAGATTTTACAGAAGTGAGAGAAAAAGGTTTTTCCATCTATTGGTTCACCTCCCAAATAGCCACAATGGTCAGGATTAAGCTGATCAGAAGCTAAAATCCAGGAGCTGCTTCTGGTTCTCCCACGAGGGTTCAGGAGCCCACAGACTTGTCCAGTTCTCTGTTGCTTTCCCAAGTCATTACCAGGAAGTTGAAAGTGAAGTACATGGAACACAAATTGGTGCACACATGGGGTGCTCCACACTGAGGATGAATCTACTAGGTCATTGTGCTGGCCTGAATCACAGGCTTCTGTTACTAGTCTCCCAAACCCGGTCATTGTGCCATTTGAGGAAATGAACCAGCAAGTGGAATTCCTCTTTCTCTGTTTCTCCTTCTCTTTTTGTCACTCTTATTTCCCCATAAATAAAATAAATCTTAAAGTATACAATTTGGGTGATTATCAACCATTTTTAAGAAGATAACAATGATGACAAAATTCAATATCAGATCATGAGGGGAGTTGGAAAGAAGAAAGGTCCCTTGAAGCTAAAATCCGTGAGCTTCTAGGCAAATGTTTCACTTTATAACTTTTTTTTTTCTGATACCTCTCCAACATTCCTGCACATGAACAAGTGGATCTGTGAATAACTCTAGCCTATCACACCAAGAGGTAATTCCCCATTTTCAGAAGCGAGGATCTGATGGGAGCATTGGTTCCCATGCTTTCCCGTCTGCGGCTCTTTCTGCCTGTGCTCTTGGATGTCCTTCTCTGAGCACACTTTTGGATGGTGTCACATGTTGAACATCCAAGCATTGTCTCAGATCATGGTATGCACATTTCATTACAGCTCAAATATTCCATTAGAATGTTTACATCATTTTTCATAAATCAACTATGTATTGGTGATTTAGCATCTGGATGCCACTGTCTTATTTTAATTTTCATGGCTATGTTTCATTTGAAATAAAATCCTGCCTGTGCTTCCTTCACATCTGTCTATGCATCCATTCTACTAGTTCTGTGATTATCTAGAAATACTTCTATTTATTTGGATTAATGAATCCATCTCCAAAGTGTATTTCTTATTATCTAGCCACAAATGTATTCTAACCTATTCTTTATCTATTTTTTTAAATCTTTCTAAAATAAAAGTTCATTTTCACTCTCATTCTTATGTTTAAAAAAATCATGAAATGCTTTTCATTCTCTACTGGGCACTTTATTAGACTGGCATTCAAGAATTCTGAGTAAGTTTCCCAAAGTCACCTTGATGCTTAGCACACAAAACTAAATTTCTATATGAATGTTCATAAAATTTACTATCATGAGTCTGCAAGCTATTCTGTTGATTGTTGCAAATATATAATTGTGCTGTGTTTTTTTTCCTGTGAAAGAGAAATTATTTCTTCCTGATGCATATTTAAGAATCTATTACTCAACAAAGAATTTAATTTTCAAACTGCCCATTTCTCCAGTTCGCCTGTGTTGCCGTTAAAAAGCCAACACAACTGGGCTCTTAGGAGAGCCCTATTGAGTAATATCAACTCAAAGGGCAGGAATGTATTTGCATAATTCATATTTACAAAGATGTGAATTATACAAATCTTCATTATGCAGAGAGAATGCTCCCAGTGTGACTGCTCACATCTAAATGGTCTGGAATTGTCCTTCTCTGCATTTATCAGCTGTACCCTCATTTTATTCTATTATGAGGGAAGAAAGAGCAGCGTCAGACTGATCAATGTGCCAATGAATCTTATGGCTGTATTTTCACAATGACCTATATTAAAGGAGTTAGGCAAACGTAAGAGAAATTTACTTCTCACAGGATAATGGCTCACTGTAACATAAGGGTGTCCCGAAACATGGCATACTCTTGCTTTATTTATGCCCTAATGCTTGACTGATCATCTTTCTCATATTTTGCCTTACTTTTGAAAGCACAGATTCTCTTGCCTTATTGATCTCTTTATACCTTATCATTTTTCCCCTGAGTTATTTGGCATCATGACAACAGTGTGTTGCCAAGGCTGATTTAACATCATCTCCCAAGTATGCAGCTCTGAGCTCAGAGTGGAATATTTTAAGACTGAAACATGTAACACATCTGTCAGGCAATGATACAAATACAGTCCCTTGTCAGAACTAATGAATGAGGTAATCCAGAGTATGGATAAATAGCAGGAGGAAAGATTCTAAAAACTGTATTTTGCCAAAAAGCATTTCTGAGTAATTAAATTATTTGGGAGAAAAATTATGTTCCTTTGTTTAGGGCTCTAACTTTTTTCTTTCCTTGCCAGCATGAAAGACCTTGGTGATTAGTTTCAGAGAATGAAAAAGGGGGATGCAGCAGACAGCTACAAGGACATCAGCAAGAAAAGTAGATGGTCACTTAACTCATACACTTCATGAGAAGGACATATTTCCTCTAAATTTTTGTAAAACTTGTTAATTAGGTAGTTCCCTTTTACTTGATGAGTCGTCACTATTTCTTTGCTTTAATTTTCTTTTTGCAAAAACAAAAAAACAAAAAGGTTCACTGTTTGACATGACAAGGCATGTGGATAAATACAGAAACTTCCGAGGTGTTTCAACAATGAGGACAAATGGACATCGGTCAACCGTCAATAGTGGTACCACTAAAGACCTTGAAGATTCTTCCACGAGGAGCAAATAATATCCTAAAGTTGACTGCTGCCATTGTACACACACAGGCACACATGCAAAGGGATGAGAGAGCAGAACAAAAGCACATCAGGCACAGAAGTCTGACAAGGAAAGAGGAGAGTAGAATCATGTCCCTGCTATAGCCATTGATTACACTACCGGGAAGGAAGCATCAACAATACACAGCATCCATCTGGTTATTAATAACGTGGGGTGCCACATTTTTTCACCTTTTCCTTTTTAACCATTTCTCAAATTTATATAATTCAGTTTTAACATAGATATTTAAGAGCATAAGGACACTTCCTCTCTCCCCGCCTTCTCTACCTCACACACAACTTCCCTTGTGCCTTTCTTATATTTCTTTTAATTTTTACAAGGCTGAGAGTTTTCCGTCGATATTCACAAATTTAACCCTTCACTAAGGAATTCAACAGTGTGTAGAAATCCTACTGTTTTTTGAGAGCATAGAATTAACAATTAAGCAATGGTGAAGTTCTGGAAATGGCTACTGCATACTTGGGTCCCCTCTGCTGCAAATATAAATGGAAATCAAGCACTGGGGAGCCAAGAGAAAAGTGATATCAAGTCCAATTAAACACTATCTGAATAAAAGTCCAACTAAACCCTCTCTGAATAAAAGTGATTGCTGACTTCATTTGTCCCTGGTTACACCTGGAATGAGTGCTATTTATTACACAGACTTCCACTTACGATCGGATTTCAAGTAACATTAATCTGACTCTTCAAAGCATCTTAAATTCGGTTTATTTAATCTCCATTAGTATATAAAAGGCATCTTAATCTGCTTTCCTGATCAAAATTATTCTTCAGGGCCAGCATTGTTGTACAGCAGGTTAAGCCTCAGCCTGCAGTGCATATAAGATTATACGTTCCAGTGTCAGCTGCTCTGTTCCCATTCAGTTCCCTACTGATGCCTCTGGCAAAGTCGCAGAAGGTGGCATCCATGCTTGCAAATCCCTGTCACCTCATGGTGACCACTGAGTTCTCTCTGAGAAAAGTATCTTGCCACCCAGGACTCTATTGCCTCCAACAAGTACCCCAATACAAAGCTATTCATCCCAGAATCCCCATTCAAATTGTACTTCCTTTGAGAAAACTTTATCACAAGCAGATTTATCTCCTCCCTGCTTAAGGTTCAAAGAAACACTGTCCTCGGGGCTCTGCTGGTCACAACTGTTTGGTGCCATATTTTGTCCTAAGGTAGATATTTTCTACCAACCGGCATTCCAGTGTGTCTAGGACAGGGAACATGACCAGCTACACCTCTGCTTCCCAGAGGTTAGACACACACCTATAACAAGTTTTTCAGTCAGTATATGATCATTTGCTGGAAGTTCAATTATTTCTAAAAGTCAAGTCGATAGTGATTGTTCTCCAGAAACTCACAGATTATTTGAAAAAAAAAAAAAACAGTGACCAATATAATTCTTAGCTTTATTGGGTAAATGTAAATTGCATTATATGGTTATGAAAACATGGAGGTAAGAGTCTGTTACATTTGTCATTATGTTCCTGGGGTCTTAATGGCTAGAAGACAGAAAGGGAGTAATAGAAAATGTGTTTCCTCCACTCCTTTTTTCGGTAGCTCTCTGCCAGAACAGCTGGCAGCCTGATGCCCACAGACCCAACCATAGTACCTGGCTTATGAAAATAAGAGTCTATACATTGATTTCACGCTGGACTGGTCATGCATGTTGTCAAACAATGTATAGGAAGTGAATGCAGTGTACTGGATCTAACTAAATATGTATAACATTTTGCTTGTTACAGAAATGCAGAGGGTAGAGAGAGCTCACAAGATTTTCTGCAACTGCTTTCTGTTTGAAAATGAATCGTTGCGTATTTGGATTAAAAAATCATTTTACTATATGCCTTCAGATTTAATTTTTAAAATATTGATTATATAAGTTAAAATAACGATCACCTTTCAATGCCCAGAAGTATTTCATTAAGTAACATATTTCTTAAAATCGCATTCTTTGGTGGACATGTGGTACTCATATGACTATCCCAACTTAGCTTTGGATTTTATGAGTATTTGAAATAATATAAACCCCAATCAATTCAACTGCCATTTGTGAGTGATAAAGGAGAATATCCATTCTTTGCTGAAACAGACAGCTATTTCAATCAAATACCAGTGAATCCAGCAAAGGAAATTATTGGCACACGGAACAGAGAAACTGCCAAAGTGAAAGACAGAGCATTTGCTAGGGACAAGGGTGTCATTATCTTACTCATCCAAATGTTGGTGCACATAGAAGCATCTCTCTCCCGTCTTTCCCCTCTCTCCTCTCTGAGGCAAGCCACTCTACTCACACATCTCATATAGCAGTATTAGCCAATAGCAACTAGTTTGGAATTCCTGTCAATTTCATCAGCTTGTCTTTTGGACCATTTCCTGAAAAGTGGAAAACCTGTTCTAATCTGATAAAATTATACATCAGTTAGGTGCCAAAGTCCATGCATCCATCCAGTCCTGGCTCAAACCTCTCCCATAGCTGTACACATCACAGGTCATATTTTGATAGCGTCTCACAATCCATATTTTCCTATTTCTCCACTGCAATTGATTAACTGAGTATATATTTCTAGGAAGTAGTCCCTGATTCATAAGTTTTTTCCCTCCAGGTTGCAGTTTAATGCTACCTTAGCTACCTCCACGTTTATGCTCTCTTAACTTCATTTAGTATGAAATATGGGTAGGTCTTCCTGCTAGCCCAGATGAATGAGATGAAAGAAGCCTGCTTATGATGAGAAGATATCAATCATGAACATGATGGCTGCTCTTCTGAGTCTGTTTATACTTCTGGAAAGTTTTTTGCTGTTGAATTCCGTCAAAGATGGGCGAAGCATTTCAATTGACTACTAAAACCCCAAAAAAGAATGGATGGGCTCTTTTTCAAATAGCTTACACAATTTTGTTGTCTTTTTTTTTTTGAAGAAAAGGGATAAGAATCATTTTCAATAAATATCCTTCATAGACAAGCCTGTTAAAATTATACCACCGTCTTTCCAAAAGCCTTCCTTAGTTATCAGCATAGCTGAAGACTTCCAGTTAATTTGAAATTGCATGTTCTATCCTGTCAACACCAGATCACACACACACAGTATTAAAAAACATCCAGTGAATATTTTGATTCCTAAAACAGAGGAATCGTCATGTTCCATCTTTCTGTACTTAGAAAATATGTCTTTCTTATTAGGAATTAAAAGAAAAGGTTTACCAGTCATTTATGATTTAATCTTAGATTTTATTCTTTGGGAATGCATGGAAGAAGACATAAAATATTAACTTAATAAGAGAGTCTAAATTGACAATTTTCCCAAAGGTTGGTGGTACCAGACACTGGCACTCATTCTTCCATCTGGGTATCTCAAGGACATATTCCCACATGAGGATCCAAGAGGAAAAGTGTTACAGAACTAACAGATGGGCTCCCCTTGCCTAGACCAGCCTAATGGAGCTTTTAGGCAATTTGCATACTAGCTGTCAGTGACACAGGTGTTATGTCAAGGACTTGAGTGAAGCAGAGAGAAGCCTTGTATGGGATATTACACTATGATTGAGTTAGGATTGCATTTATTTGTGTGCTGTGATAGGTGATACATTTTTAGAGACTGGCAGCTTAGAGATGGCACTTTTTTTTTTTCGCTCTCTTCTGGATTACAGGACAATGTATTGCACTGCAGGTTCACATTAGAACAATTTCCAGCCAATAAAAGACCAACAAAGAAATTTTGCTCTGGTTATTAGGGAATCATTTGAAAAATAGTTCTCATGAGTCCTCATTTTTTATTACACACACACTGCCAACATTGGCTCTTCACTGGTCCTAGATTTAAATGTTTAAAGAATGTTGAAACGTCAAGAACTGCCTGGGAATAGCACTATCTTAGTATCCAAAATAAACGGTAGCTGCCAAAACAAGAAAACTCCAGTTCCTCATCAAGTGATGAAACATGTTCCCACTAACAGCATAATGCACTCATGATTGTGTGCCATAAATTGAATACGTACCCAAAAAAGTCATTTAAGTAGAATCCTATTATGTATCATATGCACACACTTCTGCAATTTGCCTTCTTGAACCTGACCACATAAATTACTCGCCTCTTTTGAAGGCAGGCAAATTGGTAATTTCAAGTGAACCATGTCTTCCACAATTCATGCTACAGCCCAGAGTCCTTCCACATTACCTCTGGGCTTGGTTATTTACTTGCTATAACCAGTAATGCTCACAAACATGATGCAAGCATGAGGTTGATAATCATTTGCACATTGGAAGTTATTCTCCTAAAAACATCTTTTATATTACATTGTAAGGGAAGAATCCCAAGTAGCATAATTTTTTGATACTGATTTACCCAGGCAAGTAAGGGACAACATGATGTAATTAATATAGGGGAAGCTGGGCTAAGAGGTAGAGCTCAGTAAAGGTGCTATTCATTCCCAGAGCATTCTGGAAGAGAAGCTACATGGAGAGATCTGAAAACAGGAGACATCACTTAAGGAACTCAACAACCAATGAGGATGAATCAGGATGGGGATCTGAAAACATGAACATCTCCTAAGATTCTTTACCTAACTCGCCTTGATGGAGATCTCTGCTTTTACCATGTATGCCTTTAACTAGGTCTTTATGTTTCCTTGAAATTATGATAAGTATATTGGTGAGCACATCTAATGTGCAGCCAATGCACAGCACGGTCATAAACAAAACCTCTGCAACAATTTCAGGACAGGCTTCCACAGGAACAGGATATGTGATTTTGGAGATGTTTTCTGAGTCTCAATTTCCATGTCTGAAAGTTGAGGACAGCCATGTCAACCTCCTCTTATTCTGCTTAGGACTGAGTGAATTGAGCAGCTGTCACACTTTGGACAGATCCTGGTACTCAACGAGTACACAGCGACTGCCAGACATCGGTGCCTTTGCAGGTACTCATTTTTATTACTTACTATTGAACTAGACTGAAATCTACTTTGGTCCTACCAAGTAATTCAGATGGTTTCTGCCTATCAGAGCAGGAGCTGTGATCTGTAAGAGAGAAACATATGGGCAAAAATTCCATAAATGAAAATTTTACGTCATGATCACGTTGAACAAGGCCAAGGCCATTTCTTCCTTGGCAACAGGAGGCAGGTAATAGCCAAGTGACCTTAAACAGTCGGAAAATTTCGCTTTAAACTTTCAAATTCTGAACATTTTAGTTTCAACTAATTAAATGGGAAAAAAAAAAGGAAAACGCAAAGGAACAGAATGACATTTAACTGTTTGTAACTGAAAGAAATCAATAAAAAGTGCAAGCTCAATTTAACACACCGTAGCTATTAAACTGAAAATGTACATTTGTATTTTTGAAACACATTTAAGGGTTTCAAGTGATAGTGGCTATCATCAAGCCAGTCTCGGGTTTACGTTTGCTGATGTACTGAAAGGCAGGGCAAAGAGACAGCTTTTAACGAGGCACGTGTAAGGAATATTTGGCTTGATTTTTCAGGGGCAGTTCATGATATGGTTTAATGAGCCAGGCCACCTTGCATCAGGGACATAGAGAAGGATGTGGACTCCCGTGTAGGGAGTCACAGTGGTTTGAAATGAATGTATCACTCTGTGTCAGTTTCCAAAATTACAATCACAGCTTTTAGTGCAGATTTCATTTTTAATAATCTCCTTAAAAAGCACTAAAACATATCACCCCACCGTGTAATTTGTTTCTTTCACACTGATGGCACTCCCACTGTTTAAAACTAATTGCTTTTTTACATTATCTTAAGGTCAGGCGAGACAGAATGAATTTGGAGACAGCATAACTGCGAGGCACAACTGTTGAACACATTAAGAGCCCATCGCAAAGCGGAGTGAATATCTCCTCAAAATTGCACTGAAGTTGTCAGCTTCAATTTGCCTGTAGCAAATTTCACCGTGACTGACAATCTAACTTGAAGGTTTGTTAAACATGGTCTCATGTTTATTTGCAATTCTGTGAAAGGCAATCCAGAACGCAGGCTTATTTTCTAAATGCAACAATTAAGGTAGGCAGTAGGAACAAATTTGGGTTCAGGTGGAATTTTTCTAGGAGTATGAAAGTATTGTTGTCATTGAATATACCTCTTTCAAGATGGCAGGTATATTTAAAGCTCTGCCATTCACCTTTTCCCAAGAAAGGCATACAAAACAGTCCAAACAACAAATCAATCCTCGGATCACTGTGTACATGTTGGAATTTCTTACAATACGGAAGAAATTGCTGAATTTCCTCCCTGCCATAATTGACAGAGGAAGCAGACAGTTGAATAATACCTCTACAATTTGCAGATCGGGTTAAACAAGCTATGTTTTAACAACTTGGAGTTGCACATGTGTGTGTGTTTATATGTGTGACTCATTCATTCGGTTAGCACACTCTGTTCCCTTTGCTCCTTAATCCACGGCATGTTGTGATCATCTGTTTGGCAAATGAGTCTTCCAAAACATCAAAACTCAGTGACGTTCCTTATGGAGCTAATCTACCCTGCTGTATCACAAAACCAACACAAAAAGGGGGAAAAAAATATTTTTATAAAGGTTTCTTAAGCATGAAGACTTGTTGAAAGTATGACCTGGAAAGGAAATTTTGGTGAATGCTCCTTTACATGGGCACATGATTATCTCCAATGTCTGCAATGCAGCGCCTAAAGTTTAAATATCTCCGGTATCTGTTGTTTCAGAGAAACTTTGGACCTTCTGGTATTTTTGGAGTGAGACTGAAGGTATCTACTTATCTTTTTTTAATGAATCTTACCAGATCATTCCATGAAGATTTCAATTCATTTGCAAAGAACCCTTTTAAAATTATGGAGAAACTATGTGTGTGCTCTAAAATTTAAAACATAATTCTTAGGCATCATCATTTAGCCATATTTTAATTCTAGGATATGTTTTCTCTAGTCTTAGCTGTATTATCATCCTGTCAAGGAATACAGGAGTAAAGGAACAGTAGAGTGGTACAACTTCCCCACAGTCCAATTTCTTTGGACATTTACAGTGACAATTTCGCTGTCGTTGCAGTTACATATTTTTCATCTGAGGGGGTAGGTCAGAAGAAGAAGTTCACAGGTTCAGTTCGTAAGCACTTTGTCACCTCCAGAACTGCCCTATTCGTAATCCAATGCTCATGCTTCCATTACTTGAAGCACACTGAAGAGTCAAGGCTCCAGGCTGGCCTGTCTACTCAGCCTCATGATACCACAAAGAGCAGATGGCACAGGAGCTGGGCGTCACTTGGCAGGCCCCTGGCTACCTCAGGCAGGCATGTTTTTCCTCAAAGTGGTTGATTTCAATAAAAAAAAGAAAAGCCAATGACTTTCTAGTAGTGCTAAACTTAGATGAAAACCCTGCAAAACACAACACTTAACACTCAGCTAATTCCGGCTCATTGCTCATCTATACAAGTGGAACTTAACAGAGACCGCTAGATAACACGCTGAACATGTGATAAGCGTCTCCTAACCAACAAAAGAGAAAATTTGATCAAAATAAAACATGTAGTATCTTCCCACTCTTACAAAATCCTGCAGATAGAAGTAAATTGCTCACCTACAAAGAAGTAGCAGAAGTAGAATTTGAAATTGGCATTACTCTGTGTGACCTGTAGATTAGTGTCCATGATCACATTTTAAGAGATCTGCAACAAGATCATTTACAGACATTGGGAGTGAGGACCCAATGCTCCTGACAGTTTGACGTTCTCAACTCACCCAAGTGCCTGGTTTCATCCCAGCCGATCATGTATGAAATATAAACAAAAACTGCAAATGAACTGCTGGAAACTGACTCTCTGAATTCCCAGGTTCTGATCCCCACAGAACTCTGACTCAATCAATAATGATATCAGGCATAGATTCACCAAGAACAAAGAAAGATACAAGTCATTCAGATTTCTGTTGCCTACAAATTTCATACGAGAAAAGAGAGAAATCATCCAGCATAGGGAAATGTATCATGTTGTCTTTAGGATAGATTCATATACTTTTAATGATTTATTGGATGATTCATTATTTTCCCAAATCAAATCCTGGGGTAAGGAATTTGCTTCCTTGTTGATAAATATCTTTAATCTCATCCCTGCAATCATATTTCAGTGGCAGATAAGAAGTAAAAACGATTGTCATTCTCACAAATTCAAATGCAACATATTGTTTCTTCCACTTCGTCATTGACTTTGTAGAGAATATCCAGTGATCCCAAGCCAGCCCTGCAGACAGAGTTTGCAACCGTCCGGAACATCCTTCTAGAAATTTCTTCTGCAAGTCTGGGTGACTCACACTGAACAGGTCCTGTAATTGAAGGTCCCTTTCTCACATGCCTGACTGTTAGCTAACCAGGGGAATCTGGCTCTTCTATCCAGTCCTAGCTAAGACACTCCAACGATATTACTTCTTTCGGACACACTTACACTTAAAGCCACAAAAGCTGCATCACACGTTCTGCTCTAAATAAGCACCTTAAAACAAGGGACCAAGAAATGCATTTGTCCACGCCACATGGATTTCTTTCCTTTGACTCTCCTGCTGAACCTCGGTTTGGAGTTGCCCACTTTTCTTTCAGAATAAGGAGCTGCCACCGGCTCATGAACTACAGAAAAGTGAGAGATTCACTTTTTGTGCCTTTTCTGTTTGCTTGTTTCTTTATAACTCCTTGAGATCAAGCTTATCTGATTCATTATAACAAAATGCTCAATGTCTATGCTTTCTACTCGCCTATCTTAAAACATTCTAGAATTTCCCACACTCGTCTTTTGTCCCTAGCATCAAGGCTTTGCACAGATTAAACACTCAGTACACAAAGTGTAAATACCAGATAACTACTGTACGAGATCGCTGAGCCTTTGGTCTCCCTCTGCTTGTAACTGCTATGTTGTTTTATGTCAATAAATACTAGTTCATCATCCTAGACCTCAATTTGAATTCCTCTTTATCAACCTAGCTTGCACATTCTTTGGTGTAAAGTCTACTCCCCAGAGAGCAAGCATTAAACACCTTCTCCCAGAAAAAAGAAAAAAGAATAAAAAGAACATAAATACAATGCCAGTCATGAATCAACCCAGATTTTAGATTTTAGAGACAGGACAGGGTATAACGTTTCCAGAATCAGCTGTAAGTTGTAATCAAGAACATCTTTTTAGCAAATCAAGATCTGTCCAGGAAGACTAGTACTGACAATTCATTACCACTATTAAAAAAGAAACAAAAAGTGCCCAGTGCAGTAGACTAGCAGCTCAATTCTCGCCTTGCATTTGCTGAGATCCCATATAGGCACCAGTTCTAATCCGGGCAGATCCACTGTCCATCACCCCGCTGCCTGTGGCCTGGGAAAGCAGTGAAGGACAGCCCAAAACTTTGGGACCCTGCACCCACGTGGGAGACACCGAGGAGGCTCTGGGGTCCTGGCTTCAGACGGTGCAGCTCCAACCATGCAGCGGCTTTGGGAGTGAACCAGTGGATGGACAATCTTCCTCTCTGTCTCACTCCCTTTCTGTATATCTGACTTTACAATAAAAGTAAAGTAAATCTTGGAAGGATGGAAGGAAGGAAGGAAGGAAGGAAGGAAGGAAGGAAGGAAGGAAGGAAGGAAGGAAGGAAGGAAGGAAGGAAGGAAGGAAGGGATGAAAAGGTCAAAGTACATCTCACAACCTTTATATAATTTGATTCACATTTTTGGTTTCTTAGATCATTGCTTCATCTGCCCTTTCAAGGAACATTTATTGAACACTAATTCTGCAGGGAATATATAAGCAAAACATAATATATGGAAATACTGTAACAGAGTCCTAAAATCAGCAACAGACTTGTTTGTGTATTTGGATTTTTAACTCGCACACATTTTTACTCATTTCTGCAGAGGAGGTGGTTCTCTTCTGCTTCCTTGGTACGTGACACTGCAGATAACTTCTTCTTTGGAACATATTTTCACACAGTGAAGGCGACAAAGACGACACGCAGTCTGAGGGCTGTTATATTTTCCACACACAGTCTGGAAGTTATGGCATTTATTACTCTGCCAGGCATAAATCCAGAAGCAAATCTTCCATCTATTACTAAGGGTTTTCTTTTGTGTCTGCCAGTGTAAAAAGCCAGCATACTGGCAGGAAAGCAGGAACAGTGAAACTGGCCATCATCCACGGGTCTCCACAGCGAAGAAAATCACTACGACACCTGTGCTGTGAACTGAGTCACAGCGCAGACGGCTCCGCTCACACTGCTCTTGGCTAAAATGCTTCATGCTCGGGCGAGGGCTTCAAACCCTTTTTTTATATATATATTTGAAGTACTCTCCCATTTTTCTAGCTTTAAAAAGTTAATTGTTAAGCCATGGTCACAGGATAGGAAATAGATGTTGTAGCTATCCAGACTGGTGGGAACATAAAAAATTAACACTCAAGCTTGTCTGTTAAGGGAAATTATGTGTGTAGCAAAGGCTGAAGAAAATGAAATTCATGTTCAGTTTCGCTTATAAAACAATATTTGAAAGGAAGCTAGACTCTCCACCTTAATCTTCATTTGGAATATCCCAACGATGCCATTCCATGTATCACATATTACGACACAGAAGTCATTATAAGTGACAAAATTAAAAGCCACCTAATACTGCTATATCTTCCTTTGCTAAAACATGTCCTAGGTTTAAAACTAAGCAGTTGGAAGCACAAACAATAACCCTTCCTATTGGTTTGTACCAATCAAACCACTAGACATCTCATGAGGAACACCTGTATTATTCTGAACCCTCCACGCTTCTGAAACATGTTAGGCAGAACACGCAAAGGTTAAAATGCAGGATTCCCTCGTTAGGCTTTACGCAGGAGTAGACACAACAGCCTCCTACACTGAATCACTGATTTGATGGTGTCTTACTAAAACGCATCTTACACAAATGTATGTGACACGGCATTTTAATAATTTGCAGTCAATGCCAATTATTTTAAGAGTAAATGATATTCCCAGTATTCATTCATTTGATTATAGATCATGAGCCTAATTATTAGGACAGATAGCCAGTACAAATACCTCTGGTCAGTAATTACGACTGCACTTTGCTCCTTTCTCCCTCGTATCATCACAGTAATTATTGTCAAAAGCAGCAACTGAATCTCTTTTCCTTCTCCCACATCATTTGCACCACATCTCTAGCGGAGGGAAGAGCGCCATTGATTGCATCAGTACCCTAGGCAGAAGCTTTACATAGTCACTGACACTACAGTGAGCTTCCATGATCCTATTGCTCCAATAATCACCGTTCATCCACACTGAACGTTCCAGACCACAGGCACCCCACGTGTTATCCTCCATGCTCCAGGCAAAGCAGTTCACTTAATTCTTCCTTAGACATGTTACAGCTTCCCACTGTCAATACCACCATTTCACGAGCAAAACTTAGAAACACCGAACAAGATCCATCTTACGCTAGGAAATGCCGTAGGAACACAGGAGAACTCCCTTACTTGGCCGATTACATGTGCTTATCTCTTTTTTCCCTTAGTGATTCTTTTTATGCTCTACTTGGTGTAAGCTCACTGAGTTCACGTCTCCCACTTGCAAACTGTAGGCTTCCTGATGGCAGCTGCTTTTCCTTTGTTCTCCCTCTCTTCCTTTTTTGTTTCCTTGTGGTAAAATATGCATAGTATAAAATGCACCAAGTTTGAATATTTTAACTTGGCAATTCAGTGGTATTAAGTGTGCTCACCTTGCTGAGCAATTGCTATACCTTCCAGTTGCACAATATTGTTCTTCTTCTTTCCAGCCCCTTACAAATATACTTCCACTTCCCTTCTATAAATCTCACCACTGTGGGTAACTCATGAAAGAGGTGTCATCATGCTTTCTTTCTTTGTGTTTGGCTTTTTTCGGTTAGCCTATGCTCTTCAAGTTCGCCATATCGCACCATGTGCAGAATACCTGTGGAATCACCATGTTGCCTTTGTGCATGAGAGAGCTCTTACACAGTCCTTGAATTAAATTCAACCATCTGTCTTAGATGACTTACACTTACTTGCATTATAGGTTTACCAAAATTTTCTCCCCTAAATTTCTAAAAAAATTCACATTTAAAAAAAAAAGTTACAATTGTTGATCTACCTGGATATTATGATTAGTGCACCAAGTTTTCTGCTTCTGAATCGGCAAAGCCTGTCCTATGTTTGCATCCCATTATCTTTGAAACCTTAATTTCACAGCCTGATACATAGATGTGTGTTCTCAAAAACTGCAAAGAAATTGTCAGTGGAAGTTTCAAAGTTTTTTTTTTTTAGTGCCAAAATGAGCTTTTTAGTTTTCTAGTGATTGTGTTCTGTTTGAAACACAAAGTGACAAAAAAAAAGAGACAAAAGAGACACAAAGACACATCTTCCATTTCTTACTTCTCAAGTACCCACACCAGGTAGTATAGAGTTGGACCAGGCCTTAGCCAGCTGAGTCTCCCGTGTGAGTGGCAAGAACCTAAACACTCGAGCCTTCATTCACTGAGTCCAGGCACGTTAACAAAAAGTTGGATCATCAGCAGAGCAGCAACCCCAACCAGGCAGACTGACATGTCCCAAGCAGAGGTTGAACATTTTAGGCTACAATTCCTGCTCCTAAACTTAATTTCATTTGTCCTCAAATGTTTTCATGTTCCTTTGTGTATAATTTACTCAGTGGAATCGCTTTCCTGTTTAAAACTCATCCACTTGACAATTCTAGAACAAACCTAGTCCTTCATTATTTCCCTAGGGTTGTACAGATGGTTAGTTGACTGACCTACCAACCTTCAAACTTTTCCTCACTCTCGGTAGTAGCGCTTTAGCTCAGTGTAATTTAAGGCAATTCTGGCCAACAGGGTGTAACTAAAATCTGGTTGAATGAATATTTATCAGGAAAAAAAATGGTCATTCAATATAGCATGTTATTTAATTTCATGGTGTTGCAAATTGTTTAATTTGTTTAAATTGTTGTTGATTTTGTTTTATGTTTCTTCATTTAAGGGTATGTATAGTAACTGTGTAATTGTATCCAGATGTGAAGATACAATGTAGTATGCATCTCTACTTCTAAATGGAAGATGGACTCCTAATGAAATTATTAAATATATCTTGACAATGCAACGCTGGACTGTCTCCATTATCCACGCCTACAGTGTCAAGATATACATAAATAGCAATATGATGGACTTATGACTGCTTAGGAAAGACTACACCATTGTAAAACCATGGGGGAAATCAGTGGTGAGGAGGGAGCTTGTGGGGGGGAAGCGGAGGTAAGGGAAATACCAGAGCCTTTGGAATTATATCATTAAAAAAAAAAAAAGTACTTTTCTAATCAAGGTAATACTCTCAGCTGCCACACAGCTTCAGCTCCTGTTCTTTCCCCCTTTGGCTCTCATTTGGTCTTTAACAGGGGCAGGATGTAGGCTGTTGATATAATCAGGTCAGCAGGCTGGAGGTTCTGCAGCTATTTTGAGACCCTAGGGATAAAGCCAAAGTGAGCAGCAGCTGAACTCTAGACAGTTCACAGCACCTTCTTCCACAAGAGACAAACAAACCTCAATCTTTCAACCTCCTGATAGATGTGTTTTATTTGTAGCCTAGAATGAAAATATATATATATATATATATATATATATTTCTTAATCAGAATGCTTGGTTAAATTGTTCCTATGCCCACAGATGCAACAAACTGATTTCTGTTATTTAAAAACATTTCTGAATTCAAGCTCCTTATTATCAAACCATTACTGATGGAATCTTTGCAGTAAAAGCATGTAAAAATGGCCACGTATTTATTTATGTTTTTATATAAATGTGTATATGTATATTCAGGGCCACTGCTGTTTGAAGTCCAGGCTTTATTTATGTGCCCCATCTGACTATGCCCTACCCTTGATGAAAGGAAGTAAAAATGTTCAGGGACATTAAAAAGGGGAAGAGATAAGATGAGAAGGAAAGAAGCAATGATTTTTCCAAAGCTCAAATGTGGCCAGAGACATTGCTTGGCACGGGCAGCCTGGGCACGTGGGGAACAGAAACCCATTTCTGAAGAAATCCACAAAATGTTGCACAGTCTCAGCACACACACAGTTGCCAGATGCACAGCAGAAAACTGCTAGAAAAAGACCAAAATCCTTCTCTTCAAAGCTGAGTTCCCTTTTGTAAGAGTTCTCGGGCATTAACACGCCATAAAGAAAAAAGCAGGGTGGTTGAGATTTGTGGCTCTTGGTTTTATTACTGTCATGTAAATATTTCTTGGGTCACTTCACGATGGCAACACGTGATATTCTTGGATGTTCGAGGGGGTCTTTCCAGCACTGAGAACACTTCTTCACTGCAGACCCATCTTGACAGCCTTTCTAGAAGTCTTAGTCACAAGTAGTCATGATGGTAATAGCCATGTGTTCTGCCTGGAATTCTGCCAGTCGGGAAGATCTAAGGAAGATCTTTTCATCTCTAAAGTAGAAGAATTTTCAAATCACAAAAATAACTCTAGCTTTGGGCAAACCCCAAATCTGGTTATTATCAGTGAAAAGACTTTCATTGATGCCAACAGCTGGCACAGAGTTCTATGAATTGCCATTGATGAGACATTGGCCAAAAGCAAGACATACAAAGAGCCAGAAATTTGTCTAACTTGTTCCTGAGTCCCTTCACATAATTTGCACCCATATGCTCTCGACTGCACAAAGACCTGGAAAGGGTCTTTAAGCTGAACAGGTGAATGCTTCAAAAGGTGACATTAAAGAAACAGAATTGCTGAGTAAAATGACAACACTATTATTTAGGAAGCATTCCCACCCCCAAAGGAATCCTCAGAAACAACACTGTTATGACCTGCTTCTGCTGCATGGGAACTGTGGGGTTCAGAGAGCTTGAGTCCCTCGCTAAGGAGTGGTACAAAAGGATTCTAACTTGGTCCACTTGAATTTGGAGCTTCCACTCTTACAGCACTGCAAGAAGCTATGTGCATAATTCCCCTAAGCTCATGAGAAGATTTGAAAAGCAGTCTCTCCCACATCCTTCCTTCTTTACCACAGCTTACACACTTAGCCATCATGGAAGCATTTCTTGTGTTTATTCTGAAATAGGTCCTGGAACAAAACAAACCCTGTGGTTATGGAATCACCTGCTTGCAGCTCACTTGTGGCTAAAATAAAAGGAATTAGGGAAGAAAATAGATGTAGAGCAAGTGTGTGTGTGTGTGCGATGAGGGGGTGGAAGGGTAAAGCAGGGCTGAAGAAAAAAGAAGGGAGGCAAGTGAGGGAGAAGATGGGAAATGGCTCCCTTAAATGTTCTGCTCATGGACCTCTCCCACTCCTCCGCTGCCCTGGCAATCTAGAGAATGACATTTTATTAAACATGCTAACTTGGTCATGGTCAAAGTTGTGGAGGACCAATCAACATAATAATCATTTAAAAACAAGCACAGGTTTTGACTTTCAAATTGAGATCAAATTCATTCAAATTTGCGTAAAGTGATCTGAAATCTTAAGGAAGCATGTAACCAGTCTTTGTAAGTTCAACCGCGAATGCTAGGAAACATTTTACTCAGCCACACTATGCCTTAAGAACTAGTAGACTTACACTAGTAGATGTCCAAGCCTGGGCAGCCCAAAGCTTAGAGGCAGCACTTTACAGATAACACATAAACTCCACACCTGCTAAGCCAATCCGGCGACTCCACATTTAAACATGCAGTTAAAGAACACCAGTGGGTTAACTCTGTACTTCTCCCTTCATCAAATGAAGTGCATATTGCATTTGTGTTCCTAACACATATGGGGCGCAGACATTTTAAAATGAATGATGCCCAATTTCATTATTAAACACTCAGCAGGCTTCAAAGACAACTGCATTTCATTAATAATAAATAATAAAAATGAAAATGCAGTAAAATATTAACATATCAAACACCTCTGTATTGCTATTTTTATGCACAAAACATCTTACCTTCCCAAGAGACTAAGTCCCTGTTTGATTGTAAGTTAGGCATTTACTAAAAACAATAAATAAGCTGTCTCAGGCAACTCAAATAAACAGAATCTTCAACTGCTGTGCCTCATATTCAAAAGCAAATTATTTGAAAGTAATTTAAAACTTAGAAATGGCAAAAATACTACAAAGAATATTGAAAGTATTCAAGCACTCATTCCCTAGATTCATCTATTACATTTCCATCAAATGATTTAAAATACATCTTTCTGTGTGTCCAGGTTTAGAACAATCTGTCCACCAATCTTTGAAAAAGGCAACAAAAACAATTTTTGTATTAATGTATTTAACATTGAATTGATTAAGTCATAGCTCTCTGATCCTAAAAGCCATGTTATATTTTCTGAATAATAAGGATATTCTCTCATGCAACTATAACACCATAAATCTAACTTTGATACAAGAACCCAGGATTAGTGTATCAATTTTGCCAGTTAATCAAATAATGAGCTTAGTACCTTGTCCTTCCTAAAACACCAGAACCTGGTCCAATGCTCAAATTTTCATGCCTCTGGCTTCCATTACCTAGAACTCGTTATTTGTTTTTCCTTTGTCTTTCGTGACAGTAGTGTTTTTGAAGAATATAGTCTTGTCATTTTGCTTCACTTTGCTGAACAATGCTGTGGACTTTGGATTCACCTGATGTTTCCCTGTAATCAAATTCAGATTGTCTATTATCCCTACCTAGAATACACACGAGTTACGATGCGCCCTACTCATCATGTCCATCTCAACACCGGGTCCCAGAGCTGTTCAGCTTGTTCACTGCATGCTCACTCCCCCTTTGGGTGACTTAGGATAAAGAAAACCATTATGAGATGCTTTAGCAAAATACAAGGATCTCTATTCACATCAAATTTTATCCTTAGATTTAGCATCCAATAATAATTATTTGATTTCACCATGATTATTTTCCAGTTCCTGCTTTCCCCCATAATTACTTCATTATTTGGCTAATTATCTATGTGGGGGGGAAAATGCAAGAGCAGAAAAGATATTCAACTTCAAGAGAAAAAGTCTTTTCTGCTTAATGTAACACGATCATAGGCAAATCATGGTTCTCCGCATTCAGATTTTATCATTAAAACAGTGCCAATAAAAAATTTTTGAGGAAATTAAGACAACATGATCTTTGAAATCAATATTCACTTGCTATGTATGAAGGTTTGTGTTTTGTGAAAACATAAATTTCTATTTCTGATAGTCATGCTTTGAAATGTTTATAGCCATTACAATAATGGAGGCTTTCATACTCTCTGGTATTATATGATTTGACACACATCAACTTACTTTTGCTAAAGGAAAAAGCTGTGCATTGTGTAAAATATGCATTCTCATTGTCACATGAGGATTTGATTCTAAGTATTTTTTTTCGAATACTGAGCAACTATTTCTCCAAAACTCTACATTCTGAGCGTATCATGATGACTCAATAGCTAAATCCTCACCATTCAAGTACCAGGATCCAAAATGGGCACTAATTTGTGTTCCAGCTATTTCTCTTCCCGCCCTGCTCTCTGCTTGTGGCCTGGGAATGCAGCAGTAGAATGCCCAAAACCTTGGGTGGGTCTATCCTGTACCTGCATGCGAGACCCGCAAGGAGCACCTGACATTGAATCAGCTTACCTCTGGCCCTTGCAGCCATTTGGGGAGTGAATCAGCTATATGAGTATCTTAGAATTGTAGCTATGAAACACATGAAATCTGTTCTTTTTATATTAATAGCAACAAAAATCATATTTCTATATGTGTATTCTCCCCTTTTCTGTTTATTTTTTCTATCTTGAAAGGATTTTTCCATAAATACCATTTCTTTAAGCAGATAACGTCACAGATGTCTGTCTCTCTTCACAATTCCAGAATGGAACATTATAATATTCTTAGATCCTATTTCCATGGATATCTACTTTCAAGATTCTCAGTGCTTTAGGGTATTCAACATTGTTCATTCCACATCACAAATCAGAAATTTGTGAGGTGTCAACATTGTAGCGCAGTAGGATAATCCACTGTTTGCAATGATAGAATTTCGTATTGGAGTGACCAGTTCAAGTCCTGGGTGTTCTGCTTCTTATCCAACTCTCTGCTACTGCTCCTTTGAAGGCAGTCTGCCATCCACATGAGAGACCCGGATGGGGCTGCAAGCCCCTGACTTCGGCTGGTCTGAACCTGGCCCTTGTGGTCATTTGGAGAGGAAACCAGTGGATGGATGGAAATGTGCTTTTTATCTTTCCCTCAAAAAGAAAAAAAGAATGGAATTTTGTGAATGCAAGTTTGTCTGAACCTTTTATTCCAAGGATCTCAACCATCTTTCTCTTTCCTCCAAGTCTCCTCATATTACTTTCACTGACATAATTTGGGTCACCACCCCCAGGAAAGTTCAAGGTATATAGCTAAAATTATACCAATAAAAATAATAGCTTTTGCAATTGAGTCTCTCTCCATAAACTCTCACCAATCATAATCTCAGCCAATCTCCTCTCTACGCTTTTGCTAGTTGAAATCCTCTTAGGATTGTCACAGCATGTCCAACAAAACTTCAAGAGCAAAATCAAAACATTGTCCTTGATTTTTCCCTTTGGATTTATATCAGTTGTTTTAATCGACTTGCCACATGTATTTTCTTCAAGAAAAATTCTGCATTTCTCTTCTTATTTGCTCTATAACTTCAAAACTTTTAATGGATCACCTGTTCTGACATGTTTATATTTGATAATCTTCCATCAGCTATTGTCAAAAATTTTAACAAATGTGATGAGGTGGAGCAGGTCAAATCATGGTGTCATATGCTGAATCTGTTGGTTTGAGAAATGCTGACTTAAGCACATTATAGTGGCATTCTCTACTTCATAACCTGTTAGGATCTACAATAGACTTACATTCTTTGTGGCTCTATGGAAAAGTTCTATGCAATGAACAAAGGCACTTCAATAATTATTTGCAGAAAGGAACTAAAAGTTTCATGTATGCTGATTTAAAAAAAAAATTCAAATCCATGCATTAGTAATCCACATCACAAATTTTTTCCTGAACATTTTGGAAAACTACTGAGATGTCTGAATTTAAACATAAGTAACTTTATTTTCCTAAAAATAAACTATGATACGAAAATGCATTCCTAATCATGACACAGGTTAATAGAAAGCAGTTTCCTCAGCAATACACTTAAAATATTCCACATTACAACAGAATTTTTGAACTTATGAAATAATGTTTTTGCAGGCATCATCTGATAAGCTTAACTGAATATACAACTTTTTATTTTCAAAAGACAAAATGCCTCTTTAAGAATGTGGCGGCAGAGCATTTGAGGGAAAACATTGTGTCAAAATCATGTTTGCCAATTCTATTTATATAGAACAGCGACATTTTTTTTCCTGAATTTGGAAATCCCCAAGCTACATGCAAACACAGGAAAGGTAGAGGAGGGGGATTCCTGCAATTTGCAATTTTCAAAAGAAATTTTAAAATCCCCAAAGCTTTGTTACTTATTCAGAATGGAATTTTACACGAAGTCATGTAAACATAAAATGAACATTTTCTTATTTTTAACAGGATTGGTACCAGGAGTTCTTTAAGATCCCTTAAAAGCTTTCGAATCTCAGCCATCAAGACCACCAGCTAACAGTTTCTTCCCAAAACCATCATACACAAGCACACAGCCTCAGCCAAGTGTGATGGTTGCTTTCCACTGCACTATTTGCCCTCTTTTGATCCAGCTGCAGCCCCTACCTTCTAACCTCCATCCCTGAGGACCAATTCTGGAGTCATCAAGATCACAGACACAAACCTCATGACAGAGCGCTCGCCCACACCCCAGCATCACAAGACTACAGAGCTCGTTTAGTGGATGAGAATGAAGACTTCGACCAGATGAACGGCGGGAGGTGACTGCTCTTCTTCTACGGGGGAGCTGTCTTCAGCCCTCGTGGTCACAACTAGTGTTTGTCTGTCACCATGGCAGACACTATTGCTCACTGTCAAAGCTCAATGTGATATTCATGTTTTGATCAGGGGAGAGTTGCTGAGTCAGGCCTCTGTGCTGTCTGCTAATCTGAACAGGGTAAACAGGAGGTATTTAGGGGATCCCAGACCAATACACATGATGCTAGAAGATGCTCAGCAGGATGTGTTCTTCCCCAAATTGTTCACTCCCTGTGATAAAGATGTGAATAGACACAAAACACAGTGCAGTCCTGCTGCTCAAGACTGAACTTGTCCCTCTCTTTTTTTGTTGTTTGTTTTCTCATGGAATTTATAAACTTGTCATATTGAAGCTGCCATCACTGTTACAATGTCAAGGGTAAGCTGACAATTTTTTTAGAAGCCAACCCAAAAGAAAGAACGAAAACAAGAACCAATTGCTTAAAAAAAAAAAAATCCTGGGAAATGAAAAAGAGGAAACCCTGAGGGTTTGGTCTACTTCGTGCCTTTCAATGTTTGTTCTTGGCTGGAGGGAGTGCCAAACTGGTTCTATTGCTATCATTGGTTATATTGCTATTCACTACTTTTTCTAGAAAAGGAGTTAATTAAACAACACCCTTAGATCTCACCAAATCAAAAGAGGATAAAATTTTCAGTGAGGCATTATTCCTTCTATGCAGTTCCTCTTTAATGCTGAAACCAAGATTACATGGCACTGCCTGATAATACAAGCTACCACTGATGGGGAACCATGCAAGTAAAGCAATTCATTAAAATGATATCTCATTAATAGAAGTAAAGAGTATTTGGCTTACACTGGCGCTATTGTGATGAAAGGGGTGAATAGCAGTCAGTGTGTCATGGATTCTGAAGTTTGGGTACCCGATGCTTAGTGATATGATTGTTAGAAACATCTAAATACAGATGGTATTTTACGATGCAAACTTTGATAAGCTCATCAGAAAATAAATGAAGACAGGAAACCCAGAACTCTGGACCCCAGTACAGACACTCTTCACGTACGGATATGGGAGCACCGGCCTGGAGGCTGAGGAACAGCAGCCCAGAGCCAGCAGGAGGCTCCAAGAGAAGACCAAGACTCACAAACTCGGTTTGAAGAAACAAAAGTTTATCAAGTGCGTCAACTGTTCCCAAGATCGAAACGTCAATGAGGACTTGGAATGGTACCTTGGATTGTGCAACACAAAAACATCTGGAGACAGGACAGAAACCAGTGTGATGGAATGATGGGGAGGAAGGCAGGATCAGAGTAATGTCACCAGATTACAGGAAGTGCAAATCATGAGTAAAACTCTCCCTTAGAAATCTGACTTTAGATAATCACTGAAAAATGGGAAGCAGAGTTATCAGTTTTTTCTTTTTCCTTTTTTTTTTTAAGATAGGAAGCATTATAGCATGTTGCGTAATGACAAGAATAATTCAGTTGAAAGGGGAAAAGTAAGTGATAAAATGGCAATTGCTGCCACATAGAGGCGAAGGAGTATGGGAACGAGTGCATGGGTAAAGGAACTGACATCTTTTAAGCCAGTGCGATTCACTCACAGTGACAGGAAGGAAAGAAGAGGATGAGGGGACCGAGGTGGGTGGTGTGGACAGATTCGAAAATGTTGTAGAGAAGCATTCTGAGTTCTCTTTAGATTGCTTCTATTTGCAGTAACAAACAAAATTATCCGCTGGAGGAGATAAAAGTGACAGTGTAAAAATTAGTCCTCTGGCAGAGTGGGAGAACTGAAAGGCCAGGAAAATAGAATAGATTGTGCCAAGGGCACATCTGAGGTTGATGGCTGTGACAATAAGTGACACTAGGTCAGCAGGTAGAATGTTTCCATCGGCCCTGTGTGTGTGCTTGCAGGCAAAAGAAGAGTCTGATTTTACCAGAATAATGTAAAGGCGGGAAAGAGAGATGAGGAAGTATATCAAAGTAAGAGTGTAAAAACGGTTTTCCATGAAATCTGACTACTAAGGAATGTGGGGACACAAGGAGAATTAGCAACACAGAAATGGTGATTAAAGGAATTACACATACTTCCTCGAGAAGATACATTTTGTGAGTGTTGAGTTGAGAATATGCAGAGTAGTAAGCTAGAAAAACAAAGAAGGGATTACGCAAGAGTAGACCTCAGAGACTGCGATTATGAAGGGCTTCTAGAAACTGATAGTGACAGGATCCAGGTTTAGTAAAGGAGGCGTGGCTGATGTAGAATCAGAAAGCAGATCACTGGAGAAGAGGTCCCAGAAGTGAGAGACTGGAAGACTGCATACCCTGAGATTATGGCAGGCTGAGTGTGGGCTCAGTGAGCACCACGTGCAGAAGTGGCAGGCAGCACGCCGTGGCCACCCAGGGGATTGACAAATGGGGTTTTAAAGGAGAGGAAGTGAGACTGTTCTGATACAAGCAATGAGGAAGACTCTTTGGTATCTGTGTGAAGTGGCTATGGAGGGAACAGTGGTTTCCGCATGATTCAAATTGGAGCAAAGCTGTTTACATAAAAGTTCAACAAACTCCTGAGGTTACAGGAGATTTTGAAGATACGCCTGCGGAAAGGCTTGGCCCTGTGGGTCTCTTAAGCATACAGACCCAACTCTGGGATTACAATCTGAGCTCTAAGCCAACACTCCTGGGGATCTTGGAGAAAAGGGATTAACCACTCACGTTCATGATCATCCTCAACATGTGTGCTCATTTTAACATGTACTCAAGAACCAAATGGCCAAAGAATCTGACTCCTGTTTCTACTCCCTGTCTTTCTGAAAGGCAGTCACTGCAGGCTGTCCGCCAGCGCTGTTCTCACTACTAAGGAATATCTGTTATTTAGACTCTCCCTCTTCACCTTCCTGTCACACCCAAGACAGGAAGCAGGGTATCAGATACAGGGAGGTTCCTTTGGGAACACATTTTTTTTTCAAGAGTTATAAGATCGTACGTCTTTGACTCAAGAATGCTGACTGGGATAGCTGGAACTGGGGTGAAAAGGAACATATGCTAAGACTTTTTTTTTTTTTTTTTTTTACCAGAACAAAGTAATTCGAGCCAAATGAAAAGAATCTCTCTCCTCCTGAGTCAACAAGGCTGAGGGATGCAAAGGCCACAGGGGAGCAGGCACTGGACACAGACACAGGAAGCTGCCCGTTGGTTTGAAGGCTCCAAGCCTGGGAGACATTTCTGTCTCTTCTCATGCTTTCTGGTTTAGGCTCCAAAGCATCAACGTGGAGCTGCATGTGCTAATTTAATCTAGGAAAGGCATTGCATTATCATTATGGGAAGCAAAATTTGTCACTTCTGTTCCATGCAGCACTGAGTTAAACACAAGTTTCAGAGCCCCCAAATAGTAGCAGGGGACCTGTACCTCCCACTCTTGGACTCCCTCAGAGGTCATTCACAAGGCAAATGTCTGCTCCTTCCTGACTTGTACCTGTGTGTACCGTTCAAACAAAATTAGAATTCCATCTTCAGCTTTGGAATCCTTCCCTGTACAATGTCATTGTGACCGCTACCTCAGAGTAAAATTTCACTTCAATCTTTGGTGGATGCAAATGTCCTTTTTATACAGCCCCTTGTGCCAATGCTTCACATCCTTTATGCTTTCCCTCGTTCAGTCTTTACAGTAGTTCCACAAGTTAAGTCACAATATAACCCACAAATCATAAAGGCGCAGAAACACTAGAAAGTCATCATACCAGGTCATATCGTTAGCAAGTAGCTGCATCACAGTGGGAATATGGATAGCTGTCTTAGCTCCAACAGTACTTGGTGGAGTACAGGGAACAGGAAGCTAAGAGGACATGACCTTAAAGGAGCTCATTGCAGAATAAGGCATTTTATACTCACAGTATATACCCTCTTAACCCTTGACTGCTGCACTCCACCCACACAGAACAATTTGAGGCAGAACCACAATACATTTGACTAGCTCTCTGTGCTGACTTTTTAAAAGTATGTTTGTGGGTTCTGGTGCGGTGGCCAAGCAGCTAAAGTCCTTGCCTGAATCCCATATGGGCTCTGGTTCTAATCCCTGCAGCTCCACTTCCCATCCAGCTCCCTGCTTGTGGCCTAGAAAGCAGATGAGGATGGCCTAAAGCCTTGGGACCCTGCACCCGCATGGGAGACCTGGAGGAAGTTCCTGGCTCCTGACTTTGGATCAGCATAGCACCAGCCATTGTGGTCACTTGGGGAATGAATCATCGGATAGAAGATCTTCCTCTCTCTCTCCTCCTCTCTGTATATCTGCCTTTCCAATAAAAATAAAATAAATCTTAAAAAAAAAGTGTGTTTATGGATAAAGAGAAACCCTTCTTGGCAAATTAATTTATAAGCGTCCAGAGAGAAAGATTAGCATTACTTAAATAGCTTTGTCCAGACTTTCTATCATATTCAAGGGACAATGAACTCCAGGAAACATGAACAGTCAGCAGATGCACACCTGTATCTGAGGCAGACTGGGGAAGGACCAGTAAGTATCGTATCTCCTTTCTTTAAATACAAGAGGAGACAGGCATTTTCAAAAATGGGGTATTTGCTTAATACCTAACTTCCAACTCCTGCAATTAAAAAAAAAAAAACTTAACTCTGGCTTATTTATGAGATCAAATAGTAACTACTATCTTAGCAAAGATCAACTTCCCATAACAAGTGGTATCATCAAGACAAAAGGTATTGTTGTTTTAACAAGATATATCATCTCTGACAGCTAACCCTGGAGGCTGCTTATGTGTCCTGAAAGACCTAGGTACAAATGAGGAGAATGGGTCACGAAGATGTTCCCTGACAGTTACACATTATCCCTTGAGTAAGCAAACAGGTTTTTGCCTGAGTCTTGTTTTGTTTTCTCATTAGAGGGGCTACATAGATCAGTGTGGGTGTGTACAGTTTTTCATTAATCATGCCCAGACATTAACTTGCTTGTATAGGGTTAGTAAAACAAAGAAGAGAAAAATAACAAAATGCCAAGTGGATCTTTCTAGATTTGACAGCAACATTAAAATTGTAAAGAATATCTGTAAGTCACTTTAAATGGCAACAGGCTAGATAGAGGATATAAATGGTGGAGTTGGGGGAGTGGGATGAGAACATGTTGTCACAGGCTAATCTTGCTCAGGACACCTACATGTCAGATTAGATTGCCCGAATTTGAATCCCAGCTCTGTTCCAACGTCAGTTTCCTGCTAATGCAAACCATCAGAGGTAGCAGGTGATGGCCTAGGGTTTAGGTCCCTGCTACCTATACGTAAGCTCTGTGTTGAGTTCCGGCAACCTGGCTTTGCCCTGTTGCTGTTGAGAACATTGGGGAAGTGAATCAGGAGATGAAAGATCTGCTTCTCTCTCTGGATGTGTCCATTTTTTAAAGAAATTGATCTTATTACTGGGGAAAATTTCTGAATGGGCACATGTCTAGAGTTCATGTTGAAACTAGCATTATATTTTAGTAAATCACATCCCAATCTAAATATCACCTCAAAGCCAAGACAATCTACCGCTTCCAGGATCTCATGAACACCGAAGCCATTCAATAAAAACTGTGAATTTTCAGTGCCCCAAGTGTTAACAGAAAAAGTTTGAACACTTTGGATGATTAGTTATCACATATCCCTTCTCTTGCTGTGCAGATAAGGAACAAACTTCTTTAGTCAGGTAATAAATAAATGTTAAATAAAAAAGGAAAAGATGAAGTTTTGCAACATTGAAGATGAAAAATGTGTGAATTGTAAGGGAGAAATCTATTAGTCGCAAATCTATTGTTTTATATATATTTTGTCACATACATGGGAAAATTCATGTCATTGTGTGCAATGGACTTAGTGTTTCTCAATTCCCCTCTAACAGCCAGTAAGCCAATGACATCCAGCAAGCGTGAATCTTCTGTCAGGGCAACTTACAGCCTTATCTGTTCATTGCTTCTGGCGACATCATGAAAAGGAAATATTCCCTTTCAAATATTCCTGTTACCCCTGTGACTTGCTTGCGGAAACACCTGGACCCGGTGAGCACGGCAAGCCTTACAAATGTCTTTATCTGGGTTATGATTCCATCCAAGTGGCAAAGAAATGCTTGCTGTTGGCAATATTTACTCACTATAATAATTTTTATCCTGTATTTCTAAACCTCCAACTATGGGTGAAGGGCAGAGGGAAGGAAAGTTTACAGAATGTAAAAGGGAAGAAAGGGGATGGGGTGGGAAGGAAAGATGCTATTTCTTCACTAGGTTGTGGGCCCTGTTCTCTTACAGGTAAATGAAAGGACTCTGGTTCTACGACCAACTCAGTTTATTAAAGGATGGGGCTTGAATAACCAAACCAAATGAAACAAAACAAAAAAGTGAACTTTTTACTCCCCCCTACCCCAGTGCTCCAGCTGCATGCACATCTGGCGTTTGACCTGGAGAGTCTTGAGCTAAGGGAGAAGGATAAATCCCAGTAGTTGCAGTGAAGGGGACAAGGGTGATAGGACTGAAGGGTTATCACAACAGGTCTTGAGATAAAGACTTCTGGATAATATGCTGCTGATATTGACTTTCTAAATAATGGCTAAGGGCATGACTACAATTCCTTTGATATCTTCCTCCCTCAAGATAGCTGTTCCCTTTCTTCATACACAAGGTGGTCCTGTGAAACTGTGCTAGGCGGTAAGCCCACCCACTGGCGACGACATCAGAGAGTCTATGCAAATCCCATCGTGGACCCATTTGTTGCAGGTTGGTAGACTATGGTTAGAAGATTATTTTCAGTATTATCTTAACAGAGAAAAATCTCCCGGCCTAGATAATAGCTTGCTCAAGTCTTCTGCATCGTGTGAGCAGACTATTGCTGTGTGCTTAGCACCTGTACTCCCTTGCTATCCCAGGAGCTGATAATTTTTAGAAGTGTTGCAGAATGACCACAGCAAGGTGACCATCATACTGTGGCAAACAAACTAACACCTTGGCAGCCTCACGACCCCTTCCCCCCTTTTTTTCTTTTTACCTTTGACTTAATAGGGCCACAAGCTGACAAAGGAATGAAATGTGGTTCCACAATGTAAATTGCAAACAATGCATTTTTGCATCTGATGGATCTTGTGGCATATCAGAAGACAGAGAAGCAAATGGTAGCAAAGTTTGTGTCTCAAAGTAGTACTGTTTGAACTGCTCAAGGTGAGGTACCATTTTTTTTTCCTCCCAATCCATCATGCACTGATAGGTATTCCTGCAGGTCATGACACACAGCTGTTCATGTCACAAGCAACTCAACACTCTTTTGACAGTGCTGCATCTGCTTTTAGCAATAAGATAAATCCACCGACCACACCCTTACTGTCATGTCTGCAATTCTTTCAGTCCAATGACACAAAAGATGAAGACTGGCATCAGTCATTTGCACAATACTTTTAATGGTGATGACCATCTGTATGGAAATTGAAATCTCAGATGGCTTTCCCATGGATGAGTTATATATGCAATTAAGCATATCCCTTTGTGCCTCAGTTTCCTTTTCTATGAAACTGAACCAAATGTAAGACTTTATGGATAGATGTGAAGATTTCAAATTAGAAAACAGATGCAAAGTAACTTAAGACAACCAGAACAATGCCAAGCATGTTATAATCACTGTGTGCTATATTTTATACTTACTCTGCCACTTTAACCTATTCAAATTACTTTGCAATCATCAAAATGCACACAATACCATCTGAATCTTGTAGAATACAACAGCACTCTTTGGCACTTGTCAGTATGAACCATATTTATTCTATACTAAATATGTGGGATATTCATTTAGGAGCCGCAGAAGAAGGAATGGGGTTAGTCTGAGGATGAAGACCTGACTACCTCACATTGGAATGTCTGAGCTATCCCTCACTCTGGCTGCTGACTCCAGCTTCCTGTCCTGAAGACCTTGCCATTTCTCAAGGAATTAAGTTGTTCCCAAATGTATGGAAGCCCTGGATCATGTTTCCAGTTCTGAGCTAGGGTCCCAACCCAATCAGCCCCCCATACTTGGACATTCAGGTATTTAGGAAATGAACCATATCACTGAATTTCATCCATCTCACTGCCTCTTTTTGGCTCTTATATTGAAAAAAAATAAGAAGAGTTTGAAGGAGAAAAACAAACAGAGACATTTCATGAGCTGTATCATGTGTACAGTCGCCACTGTGGCACTGCAAGTTAAGCCATCACTTACAACACCAGTGTCTCAATATTGTGGTGCACATTTGAGACGCAGGTGTTGTGCTCTTGGTTCAGTTTACTGTCCACGCTTCTGGGAAGGCAAGAGAAGATGGCCCAAAAGTAAAGCTCACCCATTATTATGGGAAAGACAGATGGGTTCCGGGTTCCTGTTTTAGGCTGATGCACTTCTGATTATTACACCCTACTGGATAGTTAAACAGTGGATGGAAGATGTCTCTCTCTCTCTCTCTCTCTCTCTCTCTCTCTAACTTTCAAATAAATTTTAAAAGTAAATTAACAAAATTTGACACACTCCATACATGACAACCCATGTCCTTAAGTTGTGTGTATGTGAAACACACAAACAAAAGGAGACTTGAAAACTTGGCCGGCAACACAAAGACCATCTGGAATTCTATTGTGGAAGATTCAAAGAAGGCTACAAAATGTGCAATGGAACTTGAAAGAAAATCGCCCGGCAGAAAACGCAGACATGATGCTCTGGAGGCAGAAGAAAGTTAAACTAGCAGACCCTGTTTAAAAAAATCACAGAATCAAATGAGAGATGTTATCCTAAATACCGGTTGAGCTGGTTTAGAAGATATGTATGCTTCTGTACAAATATATTTTGACTTTACTCATTTTTATTTTCATACATTTTAACTGTGACATGACACTTGATGATTATGAACAATCCCTAAAAATTATTTTCCAGTTTTCAATAAGATTTTGCTTTAGCAAAACAAAATCTCCAAACAAATCAGATCGACACCTGAAAAAAACATTTATTTCAGGAGAGAAGTTATGATAAATATAATCACCAAACACATGTATTTGAATGTTGGTCTTTACTTACAATGGCAAATATCACTTGGAGAACCAATCAAGTCTGAATAATGCTTATTCTTAACATATTGTTTACCCATTACTATGTCAATTAATTCCATAATGTTGTATATTGAAACTGAGGCCTTGTTGGGGCTTTTAACCGACCGGATCTTTACTCTGTTAGACCTATCTTCAGACCATAGAAGGTCTCCCCAGGAGGCCACTGAACTTATCGGGACAATAAGACGCTGAACTTTATGCTAGGCATGTGTTTTCAAGCAATGAATCTCAACTGAACTTGAACTATGGTTATGCAGCAAGGTGGAGGAATCCACCATGGGGGGAGGGGTATGGGGAGGGGTGGGGGGAATCCCCAGCGCCTATAAAACTGTACTACATAATACAGTGTAAGCAACAATAAAAAAAAAAAAAAAAAAAAGTCTGAATAATGCTTTACAGCTACATTTTGAAATATTCTTCCATATTATCTCAGCAACATTGTCTCATTGAATCCTCACATACCCGTGTGTAAGAAGCACACATTTTATCTCTATTTCGCAGACTATGCAGCTGATCTCATGGCATCAAGGGACCTGTCCAAGCCTGAAGAACTGGTTAGAAGCAGATCAGGAAAAGACCCTGAGCAGTTTTTCACTGTACCCTGAAGAATCAGGATTTCAGTAGGTTGAAGCTGTCACTTGAAGCAATATAAACAAACAGAGGCTGGTCCAAAAAAAAATATATATATGACAAAACTCATCTTATTCTAAGTCAATACTTGCTGGAAAACCCATAGTTTAAAGAATTTTAGCACCAATCTGAGGTCTGCCCATATTTTTGCTGCTGTTGTTAGTGATCCTGATGATACCCCTAATACACTTGTTAACAATAAGGAGTGCCTAGCCCAGTGAGACAGGAAGACAGGAGTCTTCCCAAAATCTGTCAGGTGCAATTTTCTCTAAGCACAGAGTACAACTACACCCAAGACGGATCACCTGGTTATGGTGACTGTTAGACAGCTGGACACACAGCCCGTTGCAGACCAGTTAAACTTCTCTCTAAGTCTTTTCATGGAACTCTGGAGAAAGAGTGCTTCTGTCATTTGGCAGAGAAAAAAAAATGATAATAACAATTCTAAAAGTTATTTCATTTGGAAGCTGGAAGCCAGCACGCAGGTCGGGGAGGAGTCTGAGAAAGTGAACGCAGGTGCTTCATCTAGGCTGCAGGGGAAGGACGTTGACAGGGAGGTGGGAAACAAAGATAGTGATTTTTGTTTGTTTGTTGGCTTTTTTTTGCTGTTTTCCCTGAACTGTAATTTCAAGCTGGACTCTATTATTACTGGAGATTCTTTCAACATCCCTACATCTAAGCGTCACCCAATACAAACTAAATCATACACTCCCTGTGTGTATCTGAATTCATCTTCAGCAGGTTATAACACATCTTCACCAAAGTTGAAAGTTAGATTTACAGAGAGAGAGGGAGACAGAAAGAGAAAGATCTTCCATCCACTGGTTCACTCCCCAAATGGCTACAACAGCCGGAGCTGAGCTGATCCAAAGCTGGGGCCTCTTACAGATCTCTCATGTAGGTTCTGGGTCACAAGGCTTTGGGCCATGCTCTGCTGCCTTCCCAGGCCATAAGCAGGGAGCTATACAGGAAAGGAGCAGCCAGCATACAATCTGGTGCGTATAAGGGATACTTTCACTTGCAGGTGGAGAATTGGCTAATTGAGCTTTTGTGTAGACTTGGGAAACAGTTTGCAGGAAAGAAACAATGTGACCGGGCTTGACTCTGTAGCTGCTGAAGTCCTCACCTTGAACGCACTGGGATGGGTGCCGATTCTAATCCTGGCAGCTCCACTTCCCATCCAGCTCCCTGCTTGTGGTCTGGGAAAGCAGTTGAGGATGGCCGGCGCAGCACCGGCCATTGCACTCACTTGGGGAGTGAATCATTGGACAGAGGATCTTTTCTCTCTGTCTCTCCTCCTCTCTGCATATCTGACTTTATAATAAAAATAAATAAATCTTTAAAAAGAAAGAAAGAAAAAGATACAATGTGACAAATCCACCTCCAATCACCAGGATGTAGATTAATAAAACAAGCTTTAAGGAAAGGAATACCCTGACCATATTAACTATTGCCTACCTTCCAACCTCATTTTACCCTCAGTGGAATGCATTTAGAATAACAAAAGTCATTCCCCCTCATTTCCTGATAATTTACAATTACCAAGTAATCTATGGAAGTGATCATAGGAAGAGACAAAGAGGAATATCCCTAAGTTCTAAAATTCACTGCCACGTCACCAGAAATAATACAAAGATTTCATCCAGATCCTAACATATATTTCCTGTGTCTCATAAATCTATAGTCGCAGATGCAAACGGAGCTGCTCTGTGGAGCACCACATTCATTGCCGCTTTTCTTAATAAAATTCTCACATTGCCAGCTGTTGATTTCTACTTTTCATGGAAGCCAAGGGTTTTCCTGAAGCCCTGATCTTTCTTGTCCATGGTCAGTAACTACATATACAGCACTAGTTGCCATACAGACATACTCCTTGTAACCCAGAGTACAGAAACTAGCAAAGCACAGTGAAAATCATCATGGAGTGATGAATTTGATGAGAGCGTTTTTCCCTTGAACTGAATCATCAGTCCCTATAGTGTAATGCTGAATATTATTTCTGTTTAAAAACTGCCATACAAAACTCCCAGAAATTTACTAGCTGTAACGACCATTTTGTAAGTTAACAATCTTTGTTATAAATTAGCTTACATTTACTGAAGGACTGTTTTTGGAGGTTGTAAATGATCAAAATTCACATTTTTAGCATCCTGTTTTATGGCTGAACTCTGCCATTTTGGGTTGGTTGTTATATTCATATGGAAGGAGGTCAAGCAGTTAGAGTTCACACACTAATTCATTTTCCTTTCCCGGAAAGCCCACTTGGTGTCTCATTTCTGCCCTGACAACAAACTTCCTTCGTTAGTCAACTTGCAGAGCATTCTGAGTTTTTAGCCTCAATGCTTCAGATCTCATGCTCTGATGCTAACCGCCACGCTGCCAGCAAAATTTTTAAGGCTTGCTCCTTTCACTGTGCTGGATACTAAGGCACCATTTGATTTGCATCATTGTGCCTCCAGCTCTAAACGTTCCAGTCATCTTTAATGCAAAAAAGGCTCTGATTACTCCTGAAAACACTCCTCCATCCTACCCTTGCATTTTGAAACAACAAAGCCTAGGTCATTTCCTGCAAACAGGCTCTGAGAAAGCAGCTAGATGAATATCAGAAGCACATTCTTCTAAATGACAGGAGGCTTTCCAAAGGGATCCCTCCAGGCTCCATTACTTGACACTTTCCCTGCTTGGTTTCCTATGCTAGCATTCCTTTCCAGTTTCTAGCAAGGCCTAAGGACCTCAACCCCGATAGCAGCCTGCCAAACAGTGAAAGTGCTCATTATCCTCTCCTCAACCAACACTGCAGATTTCCCTCCCACAAGGTCAAGAGGCCAAGTCAGATTCTTGTTTTCCTTTTACATCTTTTAGCTCATTCTTTCAACTTGTTTCACCTCTATTCTCTTTCTTCTGTTAAACAAAGATTATTCTCATCATGTATGTGTTGTCAGGAGGTTGGGGAGGGCAACCCAGCTGGCATTACTGAGAAACCAATATTTCTTTATGGAAAGAATCCACCCTCATCCCCAACACTTCTTTTTTTTTTTCCACCCAGTTTTAGAAGTCATTGCTTTTCAGGATAACAAGACAGAGAATTTAGCAGATAACACATCATCAGTGGGTTTTGGAAGCAAACCAACAGAATTAAAGATCATCAAAAAAGGGGAATATAACACCACCAACCCATACAGGTAAGCTCTTAGGCACGAACAATCCCATACACCAAACCAAAGAGTATTCCAAGAACTCTTTGTGGAGTTAGAAATCAGGAGAACGTTCTGAGTGACAGTGTCTTAGAGTTTTCATACTAGCTTTGCATTTATAGTTGGGTTGTCGAACGTATAAACACAAAACAGAAAGAGGTAAGTAACATAATTAAGAACTTATTATAGTCCCCAAAATGTTCCTATTGGCTTCAAGTGTATTTTTTTCTCACTGAAGCATCACAATAGGGCCATTACGGTTCTATTATCATTTCTAGTTTATAAATGAGTAAACTTGAAGACAAATGGTTTTGTCCTCAATTTATTGTCCTCAATGGTAACTCTAGGCAGCATAGACATATCAATTAATAGCTTCTCTTTTCCATCCCAGAAGAAAGATGTGCTTGGTCTCCCAGAGACATCTATTATTAAAGGAACAACAGTAAAATTGAGAGGGTGAAACAGAAAACCTATGTAAGAAGAATACTGCAATTAAAAAAAAATCAAGTGGGATTATTTCTTCTCTAATCGGTTCAAGAAGACATTACAGATTTGCCTCTGCAAAATGTCATTTTTTTTCTTACAATAGTTAAAAAATCTGGTGGATTGCTCAGTATATATTATTCTCTTCATCAGAAGGGAAAGAAAAGTACACTTGGATTTGCTTAATGGGTTATAAATAAGTCAGCCAGGAATTACTAAAGACTGGAACCAATGTTTTGCCATAACAGGCTAAGCCTTCACTTATGACAGCAGCAGGACATACTGGCAGTGATTTGAGCTCCAGCTGTTCCTCTCTAGATCCAGCTCCTTGATAACACACCTAGGAAAGCTGCACCCAGCAGAAGATAAACCAAGTGCTTGGGCCTTTGGACCGACATCGGGAACCAGGAAAAACTCCAGATTTTAGGCTGCCCCAGCACTGACAGTTGCAGCCATTTGGGAAGTGAACCAGTAGATGGAAGATTTCTCCTCTGTCTGTAACTCTGCCTTCCAAACAAGATTTTAAAAACTGAATCTTTAAAAACAAACAAACAAATAAAAAATGATTAAGAAAGAGTTCAACATTTTAAACAAAATGAAAGCGATGTTTTGGTAAATGTTCATAATGTGTCTGATACATTTCCATGGCATCCTAGGGGTAACCATTGAAAGACCGCCTGTGCTTCTGTGGCCATCCTCTCCACCCCCGCCACCCCAACTCCTCCGTGGGCTACTTTGCCCATGCTTATTATTATTTTATGACCGAGAGCGGTCATGTTTGGATCCATCATTATCGAACAGAGCATCCAAACATGCTTGCTACTTAAAAAAATATTCAAAGGATTAATGAAGAAATGAATTGAGAGATCTTTGATAAGTGAAAAGGATGTAGTAGAACAACTCAAAAGATCTGTTTGTAAATGGAACTGATTGAAACACTGGCCAGTGCGCTAAGCTCTGAATTAGTCATATCTACTAGCCTGACCTTTTATCCTCCCTACTTTCACTCTGGACTTCTCCCAAGGAACCCAGATTAAATTTAAGCCTTCCTGGAACCCAGCAGAACAAAATGACTTGTGCCATTTCTTATCTTTTCAAAATATAAAACTCTACAAAGACACAGTCCCTCATACACACTCACATACTTGCCTGGCAGTTGAAATGCACAGCTCCGCTTTCGCGGCATCAGGAATTCGCCTTCCCGTTTGGCAGAACCAGATGCCTCTGTTTTTATTTCAAAGATGAAGTATTGAAGCTGACTTTCACTTCCTCCTACCTGCCCCACCTCAACTTTTACAAGCACCAAGTAACTCTAAACTCTAAATGTGTAGATTCCTAGATTGGTGGCAACAGGGACAAAGTGGTATGAGGGCAGACATTTCATAGAAGATATTCCTCCTGGGACAAAACCATCTCCATTTTCACAAGGAACTTCAAAAACCCAGATTCTTGGGACTGCCTAAAAACAAAATCAGGAACATAATGTCAGGAAACATGGCATTCAGACCTCTTTATACCAGTCTGAAGTCTCAGTTCCTTCTACCAGAGGCACCTACTGAAAGTAAGAAGTGTTGCTAAGACTGGTGAATTTCTGCAGCTTCTGTCATGTAGGATAGCTTCAAATAGCCATAAATAAATAGCATCCGCATCCCTCCAAATAAGACTGAATTATTATCAAGGTCTTTCAAATGCCATTGAAATAATCTATACAGTATGGATTGTTCCCTATATGCCTCTGACTGAATGCTATTCACTGGCTCTCCACGAGGGGACAGGAATGACAGCAGCTGTGTCATCTTCCCGTGCTTTCCCAGGCTCATTAACAGGAAGCTAGATAAGAAGAAGAGTAGCCAGACTCAGACCAGCTCCCGTAAGTGATGCCTATTTTGTAGACAGTGGTTCCACACACTATGATATCACCCTGGCTCCTAAAATTCTCATTTAAGACATGAGATGCTGGATCTTATGAACACATCTCATGGGTTCGGCAAAACACCACTGAAACGCAGAAACAGCATCACGATACACTTGTTGCCTTTTCTTGAGAAAAGTCACTTTAGAAAAATTGGAAAAAAGCAGGTAACTGTACTGCTCTAGTCGTTTAAGTCTGTTCACACGCTAATTAAAAGGATTTTTCATAAATTTTGTATCTTCAGGCCTGTTTGTCCATCATTCCTGAATACAGAAAAGAAAATCTCAAAGCCCATTCTTTTTGGTTATTTGATGGAGAAACAAAATTGTAGACCTCAGGAAAAGAAAACCCAAAGGAAAGCTCATGCCTGCCTGGTACCTTCAGACTTATCAAGTCAGATCCATTCAGGTTTGCCATTGACATTTCAGCAGAGCTGGGTCTATCCTGAGAAAAGTTATATTTGTAAATCAGCGGTATTGGAACTAGCGATAGGAATGGTGGCCTTTAAAAGTTATCACAATCACCATCATGGGACAGCTTTACCAGACATAAGGAAAATATCAGCTACAATTACATTCATTTCCAAGTGCAATAAAACCATTCCATATTAGTCCCCAGCTTTCCCTTTCTTTCCTATCATGTGGTTCTCTGGCTCACTGTTCCCAGCAGTCTTCCCTCTATCTTCTCTCTTGATGCAACTCCCAAATCAAGACACACAGAAAGGTACCTTCATGCGTCCGTCCCCTTCATTAGCTCAGCTTCTGTTTCTTCCTTAACACTCTACCCTCACAGGCACTGTGTGTGTGTGTGTGTGTGTGTGTGTGTGTGTGTGTTTCAAGGAAGGATGATCTAAAAGAGCAACTGTGGCTTAAGAAATTTCACCTTCTGTAAGTTTAGTAAACATTCATGACATTAAAGAAAAACTAATACAAATTTGAACGTCACGAACTCATGAATCCCAAAGCAGTGATCATTTCTCTGTTCTATTTTAAGTGAAAATGAGTTTTTAACAGACTCTTGTGAACTGGCATTATTCATTCATGATAGAAAACATGGCTTTGAATGCAGCTGTTGGAATTCACAATGTCATTCAACAAATGTTTTCTGAATAATTACCAAGTGTGAAGCAGTGTACAGGGTATTGCAGGTAAAGGAATAACAAGTTTATTACCTGGCCATACTTCAGTGAATATAGATCAAGCTGTTCCAATTTCAGCCTTCCACAGAGCTAACAGGAAAATGTAGGCAGTCAGCAAAGTCCTAACAGGAGGCGCTAGTCCACAGAGCACATCCAGTCTCCTCTCTAGACTCTTTTCTACCAAATGTTGCAATATCAGGCTCATTTAGCCAACTTCCAAAGGAAAGCTAGTTTTAAGGGATGCTCTTCTCCTGACAGGAAGTGAAATAACTCAATGACTACGTAAGTACCCCAATATTACAGGGAGATAGTTTGTAATTTGCTCAGTGAGTTGTATGTCCAAAACTCAGTCTAGCTACGAAGGAAAGATGCAGCAATGGGTCACGTATGTCCTTCCATGTTGACATTTCTATCATTGTTTATGGATGTTTGAACCTATTCTCCCCAACATGTCCTTTCATTTATTGGCTAATAATAGAGGAAGAAAGCATAATAAAATAAAGTGCGCTGTTGTCCTTCCTGATTAGTAGTAATCTAGTTGTAGACAAAGAGCATTAGTATCTTTTATTTTTCTGGTTGCATTTAAAACATTTGATTAAGCATTGGGAAACAGTCTGATTGCCTCTTCAAAAAAAAAAAATCAACCTGTACTTTTCCCTTGAGAGGGTAATATGTTCTTTATGGTAAAAATATAGAAATTATATGTTTCTGAAAACAATGCGAGTTTTAAAAAGATTTATTTATTTTAGTGTAAAGTCAGATATACAGAGAGGAGGAGACAGAGAGGAAGACCTTTTGTCCGAAGATTCACTCTCCAAGCCACCACAACAGCCAGAACTAAGCCAATCCGAAGCCAGGAGCCAGGAACCTCCTCCAGGCCTGCCACGTGGGTGCAGGGTCCCAAAGCTTTGGGCCATCCTGGACTGCTTTTTCAGGCCACAAGCAGGGAGCTGGATGGGAAGCATGGCCACCGGGATTAGAACCGTTGCCCATATGGGATCCTGGCACATGGAAGGTGAGGATTTTAGCTGCTGAGCTACCGTGCCCGGCCCAACAAGGTGATTTTTGTCGTGATTTGCTTTATATAAGATTCTTCATGCAATGAAATGCAATAGCACAATAAATGTTTTTGGCATGTTCATTTCCTATTACTTACTCACGAAATACAGTTCATAAAGAAGTTTACAAGACTTAAAAAAAATTTAAAAAATACCCACATTTAATGGCATAATGGAATGACAGACAGGTTTACTGTGTCAGAAAAACTGAAATCTACACACAGGATTTTTCTAACATGTGTCTCCAATGAATGTTTTAAGGGTTATTCATATATGCAAGTGGTCAATCTTTCCACTTTGTACTTTGACCATGAATGACCAACAATTATTCTACGTATAATATTGTCTTCATGGTTAGATTTGTGGGTTGGCAGTCAGCCTTTATAGTTGTTTTCATTACATGATCAAGGATCATTAAATTTTTCTAACAGAAACTGGCTTTCCTTCATTTTCATTTGAAAATTCATACATTAAGAAACAGTGGAGAAGTTATCAAATATATATATATATATATGTATATCCCTTTTTTCAGAAAGGATGAAAGTAACAGGGAAATAATTCATTTAAAATAATACGTGTGTTAAAAAATTAGGTTGTTATTTAGGAAATTCTTGTCACAAAAGGTATCACACTTCCTCTAGTTCTTACACGCTTCAACACTGATGCTCAAAACTGGAAGCTTCTGTCATTAGCATTCTTTATGGGCGTTTTCTTCTTTCTTGTTTATTTTTCAGTTTTTCAAATAGACCAACATAGATCTCTATGGGAGCGCAGTATTTGACTGATGATAACATCGTTATCACCCAACTTATCACTTGAATAATTTAAGAGTGATTTCTTTATCAATCCCAAATGCAGGCAGGCAACAGGGCTCAACATTTTCAATAAGAAATCTTGATTTTACTCTTGCTCTATGTCTTCCCTCCTAATATTACAAATACAGGACTTTTCTTTGGATGTATTTAAAGGCAGAGGAAAAGGAAAAAATGTGAAAGGAAGCCACTATCAGGAAGAAATTACCTTGTCTCAGAGTACAGGATGAAATGAAAGAGTATAGAGACTTAACACAAGGAAACATCATGTTTGTTGCACATTGATAGCATATTTCTGCAACAGTTTAAGCCAAGAAGATCCAAATGTGGGTTGCCGTTTAAAATATTGTTTTCTTTTGGCCTTTATCTGGAGAGAGACTATATCCTGTTCTGACACTATATGAAAGAAAAGAAAATGTTCTGCCTCATTAAATATCTGAGTTGAACTACAATGTCTTCAAACAGTTTTAGGGGGCATGGTGCAATCGCCTAGTGGCTAAATCCGCACCATGCAACTACCAGAATCCCATATAGGCACTGGTTCAAGTCTTGGTTGCTCCATTTCCTATCCAGTTTCGTGTTTGTGGCCTAGGAAAGCAGTAGAAGATGTGTCAAAGCCTTGGGATCCCACACCCCTGTGGGAGATCCAGAAGAAGCTCCTGACTCCTGGCTTTGGATCGGCTTAGCTATGGCCAAGCGGCTACTTGGGTCAATGGACAAAAGATCTTTTCTCTCTGTACCTCCTTCTCTCTGTAAATCAGCCTTCCAAATAAAAATAAATAAATCTTTAAACAAACAAACAAACCAAAAAACAACGGTTTTAGGGGCTGGTCCCTTGTTGTAGTGAGCTGAGATCCACCAACTGCGCCAATATTCATTCATCTGGGTTCCAATTTGCAGCTTAGCTGATCCACTTTTGATTCAGCTTCTTGCTTTTGACCTGGGAAAGCAGCAGACCAGGGCTCTTGTACTCCGGCCCCTATACTCATGTTGCAGACTCAGAAGAGGCTCCTGGCTCTTGGCTTTCCATCAGCCCTGCTCCAGCTTTTTCTGGCTATTCTGGGGGAATGAACCAGCAAATAGATGTTGTCTCTCTGTCTTTCCTTCTCTCTTTGTAAATCAGCCTTCAAAAGACTTCTTTCTTTTTTTTTTTTTTTTTTTTGTATTTTTATATACCACAGCTTTCTGAATTCCTTTGGATGCCCTTCTTTTAAAATGCAAAGTTAAATGTTAAATTTGTATGTTGTTGCTTTCTGGAATTTTCCTCACGCACATTGTTCCATTTCCAAACATTTCCCTTGGGTGTGACCAGTCTTCAAAATCTGCCCGAAAATTTCAATTCAATGCAACAATTTCCATACATATGCCTAGTTGCTATGGCATGATTTTGATATTGACATTAATGGAACCTGGAATCAGACTGTAATGCAAAATATCAAAAATCATTTCATGTGACCTTCTCTGGTAGTCATGGTGAAGTCTATTTTCATTAATTAGGTCTTATCTTTTCATTTCAGTCCTAGAAATTGAGAAAAAGGTGGCCTGCATGTAGCTATTGTAACCCAGACTCCACAAATTATTTTAGGCACCAGTGACTCCATGAACTCATTACACTAGCAAAACTTTGAAGGAAGGAAGGGGTCGACAATCCCAATGCTGCAAGCTGTAGGAAAATGGAAAAAGCATAAAAGGAATATGCACCTGAAGCTTTAAAAGTCTGTGCACAGAGAAGTTTAATTTATTATTCTAATGGCTCTCACAGCATGAGACTCTCTCCAGGAAACACACTTCCTCGCATCTAATAAGGCTGCGAAGATCAGGCTATTCCTGAACAGCATCTTTTTATAGACAGCTAAACAGAAAATATGTGCAAAACACTCAAGACTGATATCATGCACTCTCTTTAGCTTCTAGCTACCTTCACATACATTCTGCAGAAAAGAAGCCAATTGTAGTCAGCAAGCTCCAATTAAAACATTTACGTTGTTTTTTCCTAGTTACCTATGCATAGCTCACTCTTAAAGCATGAAGGAACCCAAGCAAAGAAATAATAATGATAGTAAAAGGAAGAAGAAAAGAATGTGTTTAGGATAAACCTCCTGCAAGGCTGCGTTTACTGATGAAATATGAAATATGACCAAGGTCTGCAAAAAGTAGGTCTCTCCGAGTTTGCCCCTCCCCACTTTATCACAGGTGCAAGTCTCATTTCCGCTGTAGGTTGTAAGCATAAAAGTTGACCGACACATAACTTTTACCGACTTTTACGTGAGAGTGTAATAGTTAAGGTCTTTGTCTTGCAGGTGCCAGGATCCCATATGGACTACAGTTGGTTCTAATCCTGGCAGTTCCACTTCCCATCCAGCTCCCTGCTTGTGGCCTGGGAAAGCAGTCAAGGATGGCCTAAAGCCTTGGGACCCTGCACCTGCTTGGGAGACCAAGAAGAGCTCCTGGCTCCTGGCTTTGGATTGGCTCAGCTCCAGCCGTTGCGGCTGCCTGAGGAGTGAACCATCGGATAGAAGATCTTCCTCTCTGTCTCTCCTCTCTGTATATATCTGCCTTTCCACTAAACAAACAAACAAACAAAACAGGATTTGCTAACATCACTTTTTTGGGGGCTAGTTTTGACAGGCATAGGGAGTTGCACTGGATCTCTCCAACTAAAAGACATGATTATTTCTCCAGAGAGTTCATTGGCTCAATAAATTGCCTTGAGAAAACATCCCTCTCTTGAGGGATTAGTGTAATCTAATTGCCTGACAGCTGGAGACCATGGAATTTACCACCAGGTCAGCAGACCATGGAGCAAAAGTATTTTCCCATCACCACTTTATTGAGAGAGTTATGAAAGCACAGTACACAGTAGTCATTCAAAACAAAAAGACGTGACAGAGAGGTAAAGAGGAATATTATTGAGAAACTCGCTTCTCCAGAATACTCTTACAATGCTTTTCAATGTCTGTGCCAATGCTACTCATGCATTCACTTTGTCCAGGTTGTATTTTATCAACATTTTTCTCTGGTTGTTTTACCTAGCAAGTTGCCAAATATTGGTCCATACAAAAATAAAGGTGGTTATGGTTAGAGTCACATTAGCAACATGGTTTTCTGAGGCTGAAATGAAGTTCTAGAACAAATAAAGATACTGTGATTGAAATCAGGTCAATAGTTATTAAGAGATGAGAGTGGTAAGTAAGCTCTCTGGAAGAACAGAAACTAAACAGGTGAGGATGATGACTGCAAGAACTGTGTGTGGAGCCAAGCAGTTAAGACACCTGCCTGCTGTATCAGAGCACCTCAGGTCAACTACCAGCTCTGGTCCCTGACTCCAACTTTCTACCAATGTAGACCCTAAGAGGCAACAGTAATGGCTCATCTTCGTTGGGTTCCTTTTGCCCGCATGGGTTCACCCTCTGTCTTTCTCATTCTGCTTATTTCTCTCTCTCACACACACACATATGAAAAAAAGGTATAAATCAAATTCAGATTTAAAGAGAGAGAAGGAGAGACAGAGCTAAAGAAGAAAATCTTCCATCCTTTGGTTCACTCCTCAGATGAACACAACAGATAAAGCTGGGCTGATCTAAAGCCAGGATCCTGGAGCTTCTTCTGGTTTTCCTTGTGGGTGTAGAGGATGAAGGACTTGGGCCATCTACTACTGCTTTCCCAGGTACATTAGCAGAGAACTGGATGGAAAGCAGAGCAACTGGATACAAAGTGGTACATATAGGGACGCTAACACCATAAAGTAAAGAAAAAATTAAATAAACATATAGAACAGTGGAACAGAATAGAAACCCTAGAAATTGATCTACACTTCTACAGCCAAGCAATGTTTGATGAACAAGCTAAGATCATTTCATGGAGAAAGGAAAGTATTTTCAAAAAATGGTTCTGGGAAAATTGGATTTCTGCATGCAGATGTATTTCAATTTGAAACCCCTACCTTATACTTAATACAAAAACCAAGTCAAAATGGATCAATAATCTATACCTATAATCTGATACCATCAAATTTCTAGAGTAGAACATTGGGGGAGCTTTGCGAAACAGGGAATGACTTCTTGGGTAAGATCCCAGAAGCACAGATAATAAAAGCAAAAATAAACTAAGGGGATTACATCAACATAAGAAGATTCTTCACTGCAAGGGAAGCACTCAACAAAGTGAAGTGCAACAAAAGAACGGGAGAAGATACGTGCTAACTATGCCTCTGATGGAAGTTCAACATGCAGAATCTGGAGAGCCCACAAGCTCAATATCAAAAGACACATTGCAGTTAAATACGGGCTAAGGATACACACAGGCATTTTTTTTCCCCGAAGGATAAAATACAAATGAACGAGAGACATGAAAACATGCACATGATCATTAGCCATCAGGGCAATGAAAATAAAAACCACAGTAAGGTTTTGCCGTACTCCAGTTAAAACGGCTATCAACCAAAAACCAAATGATAATAAACACCAATTAGGATGTGGTGAGAAAGATAGACTAGTATACTTTTGGTGGGAATGTAAACTAGTGTAACCAGCATGGAAGATATTATGGAAGCTCCTCAGAAATCTGCAAATAGGTATACTATGTGACCCAGCCATCCCACTCCTTAAGTCAGCTCAAGGAAGGGTTAGTTATACCCCCTTGCTAATAGCCGTTCAAATCACTGTAATTAAGATACTGGAAAAAAAAAAAGGAAAAAGAAAAAGAAAACCTTGAAATGGATTCTGAATGACAAATGGGAATTGAGCATGGATTATGCATATATTCAAAAAACCACAGTTTGCCTTGTCTATTGCCTTTCCTTGGGCAGACCTCATATCTTCTATTTTTGTTGTGGAACGTGTTTAATAGGAGCCATGAAGAAGCACGTAGATGCAGACAGACTTTCACTTTAATTCAGTTAAAGGGAAGGTTTCTGTGACACGGCAGGTAGGACGATGAGGTGAGAGAGGATGGTGGGCAAGGTCAGTCACACTCCTCATTCACATAAATTCAGCTTAACAGGAATCCAAATACTTAGAAGAAAAACTACAGTACTCCAAAAAGAATGAGCTGATGCTGGAGCGGGTAAGGGTATGAGCCACGCTTAAATCCTGGTTTGAGTTCTGATTTGTATCTACCAGCTGTATGATCTTGGACACATTCCTTAAATGCCTTTTATGTCAGTTTCTCACCCAACAATGGAATGGGGGAACACAACTATTTCTTACAATTTTTGTAAGTTACGGAAAGTTAGAAAATGTCTCACATTCTTGGCACATCACCTGAACAGAACGGCCAGCAGAGAGTCTTGGGGCCACTAAGGGAAAGCACAATTGGCTGACACCAGGATTTCTTGAATGCAAACATCCTGGTCAAGAGCTTATCCTCTTGGTCCACACCTGGTCAGCATAGCATCGTACTGCCCAAAGGTAGACTCATCATTTACTCTCATCTGAACTCCATGGAACTTCCTGAAAACTTGAGCCACTGTGAAATACACATATGATTCCCTCTGCATAGATTTATTTGTCTGGAGAATAAAGCTGAGAGCCGCAAGCTCATTCTGGGCTGCTTCTTTGGATGACACAATCTCATGCATTTTCTATGCATGAGAAACTATGACCGTGAAGGTCACAGAAATATCTGTGGGGCCATTTGTATAATAAATGAGCACAGTTTTATTTTTATGTGAATATTATATATATATAACATCCACATCTATGCTAAAATATAGACACGCAAACACATATAGGAATTATGTACACAAATAGGTTCAATGAACCAAAGAGGAAATGGATGATCAGGGCATTTTCCAAAAATAAAGTTGGGATAAAAATATTAAAAAGAAAATTCAATATTGAATCAATAATTTGTAAAAGCAGTTTTGAGGGATATTTTGTAAAAATATCTAATATTAAATAAATTTGAAAAAGTGAACCGAGTAAACATTTCAAAAACATATGCAAATGATAACCCCTCTCACATTTATCAGAAATTGGGAGAATTGCTGGCTATGCACCTGGATTTATCATTATTCAGTGTCAGCTCACGTGGCTTCCTCTGTGTACAGTGTAGGTTAAGAACCAATCTAGCTCTCATAGCTAAAATAACTATATATGTTTATCAAGAAGATTTTGCTAATAAGAAATTGCATATTATTACAACACAAGGGTTGATCTTTCCTTACCCTGGTTTATAATTTTATCTCATAGAAGTCCATATGTCTTTGGTAGTGACTTCCAAACAATAATTATGTTGTTTTAAAACATTATTGAATGTTTTTGGTTTCTTAAGTTGTGACTATTAGAATCCCATTAGCAAAATCATCAAGTGAAAAATACATAACTCTATTTGGTTTGCCGTACAGATTCCATGATGAATAATTAAAACATTCCCACTAGACTTCTGGTTTCAGATGACAGACCAAAGCATGATTGCAAAATCTTCCTTCCCACAAACCTAATTAAAAATAAGTAAAAGAATGACAAAAATTCCAAGATCTAATCAAGAAAAAAAGTACTTGCTATCTGTGCTTCTTAATCAAAACGAAGAAGGCAGAGTTCAATCCTACATCAACACTAAATTGATCCTTATGTATAGAACTATCTATTTTCTTTGAACAGTTTGCACACACAAATACAAAGCACTCAAACACATACATGCAATACGCACACACATTCAAGTACAAAGAAGCACACGTGTGGTGCTGCCAGCACACCATCACATTAAATGTGCAAATTAAAACCATTCTCATTATAATCAAAAACATAACAAGAATGTACACTGATTCTAGATGGCTCTAAACATGATACTATTTATACTATAATCAGACATGAAGGAGAAAAGTTATAAAAATAGGATAGCAGGAGATCTATTCATCAGTAATAGGTGATATGATTATGCTTAAGGACATTAAAAATTTTCAAATAAAATTCTGTTAAGCACTTAAGATAAGACGAAGTGAAAGATTATCATTTAAAAGAAGAAAATTTGCCTAAGAGAAAAGCCAATATTCAATAACAACAGATAAGATAATAGGCTTCAATCCAAAATAAATGTATATTGATTCTATAAAGAAAAATTAAGTTTGAATTATGTAGTAAGCAATATTTTAGTGAATGAACAGATAAAACATGTGTTATAAAGACAATACGACATAAGAAATCCATTCAAAAGATTCACATAACACAATATAGTTCCGACTGAATAATGAAATAGCATGCATGGGCTTATGGAATTGAACAAAAATGTTTATCACAAAAAAGTCATAAGAAATTGATGAAAGTTTTGGAAAATGAGCATTCAAGAAAGGAAAATGTGAAGTGTACTTACAACATCATAAGCCATCATGTTTATAGGTTTTTGAAAGGATAAAATATTATGTTCTGTGGATTGGGTTTACAAATCTCATTGAATATGTTAAAATTAAATAAAGATTAAAATCAAAAACAGTAAGAGACAATTCAAATATTATTTGTCCGATAATGAGACTAGCACATAATTAAGAACCATTTTCTTAATTACTGAATATCATTATATTAATTGCTAAAGATCATTATAAATGGCTATTAAAATGGTAATATATAACCATGTATAATAATAATAATTATATAGCATATGCCTTACATCAGATGTAAGATCTTCCTCTCTGTTTCTCCTGCTTTCTGTATATCTGACTTTCCAATGAAAATAAATAAATCTTTAAAAAATAAAAAATAAATCTTAAAAGAGGTACGGGGAGCTGCTGGGATCTAAATCAGTGCTAACACGGGATGACAGGCTTGCAGTCCAGTCTTGCCACACTGCTGGTTGTACAATTAAATTTCAAATCACTATGGAGAGAATTTTTCTAGAGGCAACGCGACAGAGCCTAATTAACAAGAACTCCGTCTGCATCTCCCATAAGCCTGTTAGGGTCTGTGTTTGCAGGTAGCTGGAATCAGGAGCTGGAATCGAGAACTGAAGCCACATTCTCTCATATAACATCCAGGTGTCCTAACTAGTATCATTGCTACCGGGGCAAGTACTCTCTCCTTTCCTTGTTTTCTAATTAAATCCAGTCACTTGTATTAAAATTACTTAAAATTGCATGAAGCTTAAGTTACACATAGAGGTACATTTGTACATGTATACTCAGATGATGACGTGGGTTTATATGCATGCATGGGTACCATTCTCAGAGGCTATAACTTCAATGAAAAGATACAAAGAAATGCAATATGTTTGAAGAAGGTAGGCCGAATACATTGTTTGTGTGGGAGAAACATTTCAAGTAGGCATCAATGCCCAGAATGCTCAGAAAAGGATTCTAGACTTTATTATACATATATTTTAGATCTCGATACAGCCAAAATACCATAAAGAAAGTTAAGAAAAAAAACACCCCAAAAGCGATAGGGAAGGCTGTCTTCAAGGCTATGTCAGACGATTTCCTTAACCCATGAGGAACTCAAAAAGTCCATTACACAAAGCTATGGAATGGAACTACGAAGATCAGCAAGTTTTTAGAATTATATAGATGTTTAAATAAAGATTGAAGACATACATAAATTATATAATTAAAGAATAATTTAACCTCTTGCATAATAAAATGATTGCATAACAAAACAATGGGATTGCATTTTTCAGTTGGATAGGTAAAAATTTGGAAGATTAGTGTTTGAAAGTCCAGAGATTCTAGGAGAAAATACAAACCAGGGGGTAAGATACTAGGCCATCTGTCAAGCCACTATTTGGGAAGCCGTTATCCTTTACTATGATGTGTTGTTGGGATCCCAGCTGCCTCTTTTTTCTGACCAACCTAGCTTCCTCCTAATACTCATGGAGGCAGGAGTCGTGCCTCTGCTCTGCACATGGGTGTCCTTGATGGAGGACCTGATTGTTGAAAGTAAATTAGCAGATTGGAGATTTTTCTCTGTGCCCCACCATCTTTCACACACTTTTGGATTAAGGTTTCATTTACTTTACATGAGGCAAATTAATTGAAAAGTAGCTGTGTAAGTTTCTGCACCTGGATCCAGGTCCAGAAGCATTTTTAAATATGTTGGCCAAATTTAAAACAAACTAATCTTAACTCATCAAACACCTTATTAAGCAAAATAACCCAATCATGTCGTTGGTGGAAGAAGCGATCCTTTATACCTTAGATGTAATTTTATCATGACAACTTTATAAAACCCATTACTTTGAAAAATGTTCAAAAAGCACAGCTGAAATTATATGACTAAATAAGGATTCATTGAATAGGTTTGCAAAGGGAAATCAGAACCAGTTGTGAAGGTTAATTAGGATGTAAATCATTTGCCACATATGTTAAATTGGATTCTGTAACTCAAGCACCAAAATAAACCAGACAGCAGATAGCTGAGTGAGCCTTTAGATACAATATACAGAACGTGCCACAGGCTAGCACACAGCCAGTTAAATGGCTTTAAATGAAATCAGAAAGAATGACATGAAGAAAGTCTGCTTAGAAAAAGTGCTCAGTGCTTCCTTCTTGGTTAAGACAATGAGACCTCCCAGGCATTCCCCCGGATTTGGTGTGCTCCCTCTGTATTAATGAGATAACCAGGCTGGTCATTTCCTATCGAGGAAATGGAGAGACCTACTAAGACACGGATGAGCTACTTTGCAGCAACGAAAGGATGTGCTGTCAGCTAAGAGCACCCGTGCCTTCCTCACTCTTTCTCGGGATTTGACCCCAGGAAGATCAGAAAGGAGAGTGGGCAGGCTAAGAGAAGGGGAGAAATGTGTAAGAGAAGAGACAGCACCGTGGACCCTTTCTTCCTTCATCGGTCTAGTCTGTTCACACCTGAGCTGGAGGAAGGGACACAATGGGATGTGAATCCACATTTTTATTAAAGATTGATTACCGAATAGGAACTAGATTCCGATTCCCGAATAAAGCCTCAATTTGCTTGCCTTAAGTGGATCCTGGATCTCTGTGACCTCACTTAATCAAGAAGGAAATTGGAGTTCAGCGAGTTTAAGATTATTACATTTTTTTTTTTTTGCAGGGAGTTGTGCCAATTGCTACTCATTTCATTATGAAGAAGTTGAGAGGAAAAGCCACATTTTTCATTATTGAATTGTACGTCTTTTTAAAAATAAAGACTTGTTTGATTTGAATTTCTATTTGAAGAAAGGAAGTCAAGAGTGAAAATTTCCCACGGCCTTCAGTCTACCGCAAATATGTGGTGCTATAATAAAGCCTGTTGTGGAACTGCATAAATTAACTTCATTTTCTGGAGATAGTAAATGCGGTGTTTTGTCCAACTATATACATCACGAACAGTGTAGCATTTTATAACATTCCTCTATTGTGTATATCCCTGCTTGTATATCATTAATATTTCCTGACAAGGTTAAAAAGACGAGGTTAAAAAATGGTTTTGCTTGAAATGTTTTTAGCTCCATGTCCCCCTTGGAGAATTATTTTCAGCCTTAATTAGCTTAATTGACAAGGCAGGCAAGAGATTTAAAACAAAAATACTGAGGGAAAAAAATAAGGCTATCAATGGGATTGATAAAGCAACTCTGAAAGCAACCAATGACGTGCAGACATGCAAGAACATGGAAAACTCACTTATTATTTGCTTGTTCCTCTGAAATCCAAAGTCACCCTTCTGCACAACCATGTCCCCGCCGGAGACACCTTGAAGCATTTCCTATGAGGATCACCAAGCCAGATGCTCATCCTGACTACTTCACTGCCTCACCCTAAGCAAAATTCACTGTCAAGTAAGAGATTTGCACTCTCTCCCTCTTAAGGGGACTGTCTCCACAAGTCTTGTGTGCAGAAATCAACTGACAGTTGAACTCCATGCCCGCCCTGAACTCCTCCCAAAGCTAATCGCTTCAATTGCAATTCCATCCAAATCCCTCCAGACCTTGTTTCATGAATTACACGGGGTGGAAATCTGTCCTAGCCTTGGGAACTGGGTGGGATCCATGTAATTTAATACTTCCTGTGATTCACCAAAATGCCTTTTCTCTCAACAGACTATTTTTTTCTCCTCATGAAGGTGGACATTCCATAGATAATAAATTTAATTATCAAGAATATACAAAACTAACTAAAGTTCAACAGGATTGCAATGTGTTTAGCTTTATTCAATTAAAACTGACAGCTCCCCAGACCACTCACCCCCTATCAATTTTAGTCTACACCCAGTGTGCAATGAAAAGAAGCTGTATTATTAGAGTATCTTTAACAAGTACAGACCTAAAAACATCGCATGTACCTAAACATACTATAGCACTTGGAAGAAACTGACTTGAATTAAACCTGAAAGTGTTAGAAAGTCAGATTTAAAATCTGATGCTTTAAAAAAAATTCTCTACACAATTTTAGATCTCTGGTTCAAAACAAAAAATGACATAAATTGTGAAAGTGAATGATCCCCTCATTTTTCATCTCTCTCTCAACATATTCCTGAGTTCTTTTAATTCCTTTTGGGCACCAAAGCAGTTTCTGACATCTTTTGGTAAAACTCCTTTTACATACGTCCAGATACATTAGCTAAAAATCCACGAATTTAAGGAAACATAAATAGAGAGAAAACCTGAATTTTGTCAAGAGTTGGTTTGCCATACGACTTTTAAAGTTATGGTTCACAGCTACTGAAATCTTAAGTTTGCAGGCCAAAGGAGTTCTCCTACGTGATGTTTGTGAACTCAGAGACCTAGACCAATATCAAATAGTTCTTACAGAAACTCAGAAATAGTCTGACAATATTGAGTATGCAAAGTGACCTGAATTATGCCTCTGATAATGCTCATTAGTAATCTCCAAACAGATTATTTCATAATAATTCAAGTGTTCTGAACCCATAAAACTGAATTCCCTTCCCTGGAATTCACAGTTTAACAGAAATCTAAAACAAAATCATGAGCTGGTTGCAAACCAGCTTTATTGTGTATTCCTTCCCAGAAATACTTTTTCCTTGCCTCAGTTTGAAAACGTGGACTAACCCTAGATGTGTGCAAGTGTTCTATTTCTTAGCACTCCTCACTCCAATCATTAAAATTGCACAATCCTATCATTTAACCTTAGTCAAAAGCACTTGTTCTCTGCCACAGTGCACACGCAAAGTTCCTATTCTGAATAAACCCCTACTGTAGCCATAATTCCGCATGTCTCCCATTGGTATTTTGGACAGTTGTATTCCCTCTATAGTAATCACAAGCGAGTAAATAGTCATTTCCATTGAGAGTAAATGTGTGTGATTTCAAGCTAATTCTAGATGTTTGAAAGTGTTCTGGTTTTGGTGGCACCCCTAACCCTGAACCTTATGAAAGAGACTGTCATAGCAGACTCAGAGACTCACAGGAAAAATCACCAATATAAAAATAACCTATGCTTTTCTACTTTCCCGTAACCTCTCAATAAAGGAATTGCAGGTTTAACACGGAGCTTTACTTTTCACTTGTCTCTATTCAAAAGTTGGCTGCCACTTGTCAAAAGTACAGTGAACCATTTTTTCTAATTACTCTGAAACACTTTCCTTACTCGAAATTAATCATTTTAATCATGCTGTCAACATCTATGTCAGGACTTCCATCAAATCTTTTTTTTTTTTTTTATGGCATCCTCTGGCCACAGATGATCAGGCTGCTGCCCCTTAAAACATCACTTCAACACAACACTTCAACTCAATCACTTGGCTTACAGCTCGGTGAACGTAACCTTTTGGTAAGAAAACTGTATCTGAGGCAAATAAAATGCACAGGTAGAAAAAGCTGTCTTCTAGGAGGCAGTCTTCCCAGGGAGAAATGCATTTTGCATCTTTCAAAGCAGTGGTGGAAATCAAGACGTTAGATGAACCAGAGCTGAGAGCAAGAAAGAATAGGAAAGGAAGAGGGAGGGGGGAGAAAAATGAAATCACCTCTCCATAAAACCGGTTAGAATGCACGATTTTCTCAGTCAAGAAAATTGAAATCTATAGCATTTCTTTGACACGAGTAGATAAAGCTAAGAGTTTTTAAGAGACAATTTATTCATTCTCAGATTCTCTGTTCCTTTCAAGGAAAATTATGGACAGAGCTATCAGGTACAATTCATTAACCAAGGAATGTAAATTGCTTTCCTTTAGCTCATGGGATCGTTTAAAACAATAAAGGAAGTCTCAGATAAATGAGAAGACCCCAGTCAATAGCTCACTTCCACCATAACTAACAAGTTAGCCTTGAAGGAAAACAGTGCAGCAATAATTTAACTTGTCTTTAACAAGATAAATATTGTTGCCATCAGAGTTGGTTAAATGGTGTTTGTAGAATAGCTGAAATCCAACATCTCATCATCAAAATCTTACAACCCTTTATGAAGACATCACATCGGGCTTGAATTTTTCAATTTTTAATTTTTTTTTTCAAATCTAAGGAGCCCCTCTTCAAAAGAGAGAAGAAAGACGACAGGCACATGGAGACTAAGGGCTTGAGAAAAGCACCAGGGACCTTCTCACTTCTTCGCCTTGCTCTGTAAGTGTCACAAACCGATGAACATACAGAAGACAATGGCGTATTTCCAGCACATAGGATGTTTGCACATAATAGCTAATTAATTCTGGACTGCATTTAAACATTAGCCTCAACATAGGGAATACCATTTATAGCCAGCAGAGTCCTTATGAAACTAAAAATAGTAGCCCTGATTGGGAACTTGCTCTCCACCAGCAATTCCCAAAAGAAGATTCAGAGCTGGTGAGCCGAAGCAGAACCAAGGACAATTTTGATTTGCCCTTTAGTTAAGGGAAATAGAGGCTTTCAGGAGACTGGTATCTGTTCCTCCTTTCAAGAACCACACGCTTGCTATTGTGTGTTAAAATTCTACACACTGCATTGTATCGTAATAGTATAGAAAACACTCAGTGCTATGTAATGCCCGGCACACCACCTGGTTTACCAAATGACCTCAAAAATAATCGATGAAAAAAAAATGATACCAAAAAGGCGTTCTTGTACAAATATAAAGGATTTGAGTTCTCAGATTGGAAAGGAGGAAAGACAGACTAAAAGAAGGAACCAGGAAAAATAAATGAAGAGAGGAAAGAGGAAAATATCAGTATGTCAGTTTCTACTCTCTGGAATACAAACAGGCAATAGAGCAGACTCGGGAAAGATGTCTATGTTCAAAGCCTGCACACACACTCCACTTTTCCCACCTACAAAAAGGGTACACTACTCGTTATGACTGCAGCGCTCTACTGTGGTAGGGGATTTGCGTGCAGCCTACCTTCCACCTCGTACCCATCACCTAGGAAAGCAAAGCAGGATGAGGAGAGAATGCCCTAAGTGCAAACCCAGCCTGCACTGTTGGCTACCTGGGACCTCACAGTGCACCACAGTGGGGAAGTTCAATTTACATCTCTGAACCTGATTCTTGGTTCGGGGAAGTGACTATTATAAACCCAGGTGCTTTTTTTGACAGGCAATAAGTTAAAACTAGCCTTTCTTAGCTCTTTCAATTCACGGCATTCTTACCAAGACCAAAGTGGCATTATGATGCAGGGGGACATTATATCATATTTGTAACATTACGAGCACTTTTTAATGATTTGTTATTACACATGCAAGGAAAAATTTTTCATCAGTAGGGGAAAAACATAATCTATCTTGCTTAAGAGAAACAGTTACACAGATAGGTAAATTATATTTTCAAGTAGCATATTTTGAAAGTTTCTAAGATTGCTCAGACTAAAATGTATTACTCTTCTTTGTCAAAGTGGTTAGCTAAACTTAGCAACGTTATCAGGGTGATTTACTCCCTAAACACCTACGATGGTTAGAGCAGGACCATGACAAAACCAACAAACAGAAGCTCAATCCTGTTCTCCCGGCATCAGTGTCAGAAACCCAATCACTCTAGCCATCACATACAATCTCTTAGGAGGCACATTAGCAGGAAGCTGAATTCAGAAGTGGAACCAAGACTTGAACCCAGATACTCCAAAATGGAACATGACTGCTTTAAACAGTAAGTTGGATACTCGCTCCATCCATTACACAACTTATTGACATAAAAGTTTCGGGATCCCAAGAGATACTATAAAAGAAATACTGACTTTTTTCTTTATTAAAATGTTATTTTGTCCTAAAGGGTAGTTTGAAAAGGACATGCCTTTTAGAACTAGGTATACCAATGTTTGAGCCCTCTAGATTTTGTCAATGGGCAACATAACTGAATTCCCTTGAGTCTCTTCCTTTGTCTAATTCCTTTAATCATTAGATCGGGAAATGCACACATTATTTTAGTTCTTTTGTATTTCTTAATATATTTATGCAACGGTCACTTTTAAATTCACTTAAGCATGTACCAAACATTAAATATGCCATTGCTTATTTATTTATTGTAACTCTTCACACACATACAAGTGTGCATCTATACGCATATACACCGGTATACATAGATTTATTTCCCTCTAAGGGAAAAAAAAACATAATTTGTTTTGTACAGGGTACAAAACATAATTGTTACTGGCAAGTTGTTTTTAAAATTTTTTATTAATATAAACAGAGCAGATTTCATATATTTTGTATATACATTTCTATGTAGCAACCATGCTTCCTTCCCCCATTCCCTTCTCAATCCCTCTGCTTTCCTGTTCCTTTAATTCTGTGGTTTGCTCTTCCTAATTATGGCAACAATACAATAATGGTTTGGAGCCTATGACATCTCACAGGCTGAAAATTAATGAAACATAGAATACATAAAAATCAACACTAAGTTGAAATTAAATTTTAATTGAAGTTAAAAAGTATTAAATACAAAGAGATTTTTGTCTAAATAGCATCTACTGTATCCTAAACTTGAAAAAAAAAAGGAACAAATGTATTTGATAGGGAAGTAGGGAAGGAAGCTAAAGGAAGCTATCAGGGCTAATAAAGGAACTGATTTGCCACCATGTTTGTTTACACTGCTGAAACGCTATCATACAATGATCTCAAACCACAAAAGCAAAACACATAGAGGAAACAGATTGAAGTCTTCTAAAAGGTAGAATTGGCTTTCAGGAATTTCGTAATTAAGACGAGGCTTGCTTTTGCTATAATGGATTCAGGGAAAAGGTGAGCTTCCCTTCCAAGGATATAACTTCTGAACACTGGGAAAGATTTGACATTTTACCAATCCTCACCAGTATACACTTGGAATTAATGCTATAAAGAACATGGGTGGGGAGAAGATACCCATAATTTGAGGCACACTCAACTCTCTATTTGGCTACTACACAAGGTGTTCATTCCTCTATCCTCAAAATCCTTTGTCAAGTCCAGGAAGAAAAATCAGTACATGATGTCATAGCCAAATGCACCAGCCCAACAGTGAAGTGTGTCAGACGACAGAGGTGGAAATGCATTTGGAAGAGAGTGATAAGAAGACAGGATTGGTCTCACAGGTGTGAAATTAGCACACCGTGTTCCTCACTTAGAAGGACCACATTCTTGGGTTAAATCCCTGCTGCTCCCAGCGTGAATTTTGCAGGCTTTTTCCTGCTAGGATCCACAAAGCATTTAGCTAGTACTGAGAAAAGACAGACAGACTCTAGTAAAATCTCTCCCTCTGTGTGTTTGACCAGTCTCTGATATAGGGTTGGTCCATCACTTGAACAGCACCGGTTTGGCAGAAGAAATCTATCCACAGAGATCTGTTCTCTGTAAAAATGCAAGGTCAAGTTTGTACAGGGTACTTCTTCATCTTTTCTGCTGAATTTTCCCCTCGGCAGACATATTCTTAGGTGCTAAGGACATAATTGCTCTGTCCTTCCTCCTCCACCCTACCTTGGTGCTTAATCCAACACCAGCACAGTCCCCTGCTCTGTGACCTTCAGGCAACAGTTTTTCTCTTCTTAAAGCACTTGAACTGTAATTTATTAAAATGTTTCCTCTTGATTAAAGGAATTTATGGACCCTGGGGTTTGTTGGTAACATTATTTCTGATAACAGTTCTTGCCAGAACTCCTGGAATTAGATTTGTGAGGCAATTGCTTATTTACTACCACTCTTCCGTTCAGGAGAAAAATATGACTTCCCTGAAAACATTATTCTGTTCTTTTTTTTTAAAAAAAAGGGGATTAAGTTCTGCTTAAGGTCTATCCACTTTGCAGTAGTGCTGTTAGGAGTTAAATAACAGCATGAAGCTTTCCCATTCCTGTGGTTAATAATCATGATTAATGACACTGCAATCGAGTGCTTTTCAGCCATTTTAGGACAACAAAAGATCGGAAATTCAGATCTGAAATCGTACGTCTGTGAGAACCTGCAGCCACTTCCGGGTGCTCATAGCACACACTAAGCACTGACAGAACAACTGATTTCTTATTAAGCACACCCCAAAGCTCTTGCCCCCAGATTTTTTCATTTGTAAATGCCATTTGTCTTGGTCTTTCCACAGTCCGACAAGGATAATGAAGTGAATGGAGTGTTGGTGCAACGGGAATTTAAGTCTAGAGCTTGAAGAATGAGGCTTCCTACTTATCTCTGGAAGAATGATGGCATGACCCCAGAGCAGCCAGGCTTCCCCAACTAACTCATCCTTTTCCCCAGACCTGCCCAGCAGGTGCCACATGGCAGAGGTGAGAGCACAGTAAGAGAAGGATGTGGAATTTCCTGGCTTGCCAAGGCTCATGGTCTTATGGGACCTGCCAACCAAGATGCCAGTTGGCATCAAGCATAGCAGAGACAAAAGGGTAAGTTCATCACTTGAAATTAGCAAGGAAAATACCTATCAGGAACCATATCAAAATGCCTGGCACAGACAGGTATAAAATTGCTTCTCTCATAATATCAGAAGTACAGAATAACCACTGACTGTGTGTCCCCCCTAAGAACCATTCAGAAGTCATTCATTCTTCAACAACCAGAAACTAAATTATTTCTGAGAGCAAGAAGTATTAGGAAGCATTAAAATATTAAATGAAACAGCACATGTGAGTAGGAATCTACTAATGTGCATTTCTTACAAAATTGCCAAGCACTGATCTAGGAAACACACTTTGAGAAGAAAACTTCACAGGAAAGGGTCTGTTCTACTATTCACAAGGACATACTGTTGGGGCTGAAGTCAAGAAGATTATGCCTTTTCTTTTCTTGGTTTTTTTTTTGTGCGTGTGTGTGTGATTCAATTGACATCAATTTATAAATTACAAACTGTTTTATTTTCTTATAAGCCATATTTTTGACAGTCAAGATTTTGGAACTGAAATAAAATTGGCACATAAATGTGAACACAAATCAAAGACAAAATAAATATGGTACACATTGAAAAAAAAAAAAAAACCCAAGAAACAGAAGACAAATTACAGACCAGGCCCAGCACTATGCGTCAATACTTAAATCCTCAATTTGCAAGTGCTAGGATCCCACAATTTATGTTCTGGCTGCTCCATTTCCCTTCCTGAACCCTGCCTATGGCCTGGAAAAGCAGTTGAAGATGACCCAGAGCCTTGGAACCTTGCACCCATGTGGGAGACCCAGAAGAAGCTCCTAGGTCCTGGCTTCAAATCAGCTCAACTCTCACCATTACACTCACATGGGGAATGAACCAATAGACAGATCTTTTTCTATCTCCTCACTGTAAATACGCCTTTCCAATAATAAAAAATAAATACATACATAAATAATTAAAATCTTTAAAAAATAATAACTATGGACCGACACATGTAGGTTTGGTTCACAGATTCTCCCATCATTAGTTGGTTTTTGATACTGCTACCATCTCTGGTACCACCACCATCTTGGATTAGGCTGCGAGTTCAGCCTCACGGGGTAATTCTGCCTCTATTTACACATGGGATGGAATGAGAAAACTCAGCACGGGCTTGTGTCGGTAGACTTTGGTTGAACATTTCATTTTTGGATATTTGTATTTGAGTTTTGTGTAAAGGCAGAGTTGTGAAGACAATTGTGCCTTGCTAACACAATGGCTGTATTATATTTTGGATCAGAAAACATCCTTGGGCAAAGTACATGGTACGCACACGAAAAAGCACATCGACGTTTAAGCCTGTGAAAATTAACAGAAAGCCTGTTTCAAACTGTGCTTACTGCACAAAACATGAAGAAAATGTCAAAATATTTTTTCTTGCTTGTTGCAGCACTATTTTTAGATGGTTTCCGACTAGAGAACACATATTTGTTAAAGACGCTGAATTCATTCCAGATGGAGGCTTTGCTATGAAGTGATGGGATGCAAAAGATCTGGTTTGTCTTTGTTAAGAAAAAAAACCCCAAAAACCAGAGGTTGATCAGCTGAAAAAGTGGAGGTTTTTCAGGCTCGGGCTAAAATTTCCCAAAAATATTATATAATCACTTAACTGGCTTTAAACCAAAGTTCCATTTACAAACAAGACAATGGAAAAAAAAATAAAAGAGAGGGAAGGACGGATGGAGGGAGAGAGGCAGGAAGGATGGTGGGAGGGAGTTAGGGACGAAAGAATTCAATGACTTTTCCCAACTGCACTCTTGGGTCTCTTCCTTCTCTGGCTGAATGTTACCCTTGACCTCTCAGTTGGGATCTCAGCTGGGTGGCTCCAAGGCTGCAAAATGCTCACCCTTCAGCCGTGACAGACACTGTACCATGGGCAGTCCCAGCGTTACTAGCTTCTCCTGCATACCAAGTCCATGAAGTAGCAGCGGAGTGCTTGGAAGAACTTTGGCACCCAGCCACTCTGTAACAGGAACTCGCTTGGCAAAGAGCTGTTTTGTGCACTCCTGTGCATACTTGTAGCCGTTTCTTTTCCATTTACCTTCTTGAACCTGACTCGGGGTGGGCCAATTCCTTGAGGATGTGCACTGCTGAGCAACATGCAAATGCCTGACCTTCTAGAATTGGCCTTATGGGGACAGATCCACGCTTTCTTCTCACTGGTTTTTCCCACTATTCTGGCCAACACACATTCTAGGGGCACACAACACACAATCCTTCCTTGTGGCAAACTGAGACTAGATAGCACATGAGTCAGCATTATTGTCAGAGAGCGGATCAAACACAACAAAGAAATAAAGATCACCTGCTCTAACACACCACTGGAGTATTGCTGTATGTTAAGCTTTTTGTAGAAGGAGTGACAACATGCACAACCCTGACACTGTAGTCTAATTGTAGCAGTTAACCATTTAAGAAAAAAAAATTCAGATGTAACTGAACAGCAGGCTTCATTTTCCAGTATGTTAACTGCAAAAGAACGCAGACCTGTAGTCAGAAGGATAATGCTTGCTATGAAATATAACTGATGAATGCTACAAAAAGAGAATTTGTCATCATACAATGCTTCTCCTGTAAAACAATTCTAACCTATGCATGAAAGATTTCAAGCACTGGTATAGCATTCAATTTGATACTAGGGTTTTATCATATTATTTCATGCGAAGAAGAATTATATACTCAATCTGTCTGACAGCTTTGCATATAAAGAATAGTTTCTGCATGACAAATGTGGTGAGCTTATTAAGTTACCAATGCACTGCCAAGCCATATTGTCTCAGCGACAGCAGACCCAAAATATTTTCAAATGATTCTTTAGAGGGCGATGCAGGAAAGCAGGAACAACCACATGTTCTAACTTTAATAAAAGTCACAATTGCAGGAACATTTACCTAATATCTAATTAGAACAAATCATCCATAAGTTTCATCTAGCGCACATTTAATCTGTCACAGACTTTTATTTTGGGGGGTTGTTAGAAATATTAGTTTTTGATTTATCATCTACCTCACAGCTGCAAAAAATAAAAATATGGTTAAACTCCACAGAAAAACAGAACATTGTTCCTTAAAAATGTGCACATTTAACAGTCATTATAAACATATAATAGGGAAAATAAACTACTAAATGAAACAAGAGATGACCTTAAGATCTTCAATAAAATTGAGGAATACAAAGTGAACCAAGCAGACTAGCCCTCTACATTTCTTGGTATCCTTAATGATACAGTTATTCTCATCTTGGGATGAATTAAAAACATTATTATATTTGTAATATAAGAAGAATGTCAAAAAGCTCAGATAATAAGCATAGTAAAAATAACAATAAATCTCACATTAACATCAACATGCTTTAAGGAACACTTGCTGGGTGTTATGCATTATGCTAAGTACATTATGCATACACTTATACTTTCATTTTCATGTCACCTCTATAGAATAATCCCACCATAGAGATGAGAGAAATATAGAATTTGAAACCTTGCCTTTGGTCATAGGGCTAGATGCAGTTTCAGGGCTGTGGATGCCCTGTACTGAGCCTTTAACCTTCCTGTTTGGATCTGGTCTGAAACAAGGGATGGGATGTTTTTCCACATTAACAATAACGCAACAGGGTCGTCAGGCTACCTTATAGAGAACTGTCAGTCATATCAAAATTCATAGCTTAACCCTAAGGAAACAACAAAGACAACTTTGTATCTTCATGCTTAACTGGTATAGTTGCAATGGAGACAGAGGTTAGTCATAAGCGCCGTGTCTCCTTGAATATTCCAAGTCTCACTCACCCCATTACCAGGAGGGAATTGCTAACAGAACAGAGGCTATGCTAAATTACCCTAACTGTAACTTCACTACAAATTTTTAAAAATGTCCAGTAGATTGAAAGCAGTGTTGTTTTGGTTTGGATCCCCGACCGCCCCCCCCCCCCCCGTACATTTTAGAAGTAAAGAAGAATTTGTTAACATGGATTTTTGAAAAGCATACGCTTTTTTATAAAGCCCCACAACCTCTTTGAGGCACAGCCTTCCTGGCAGGAACCATTCCCCAGGAGGTAAACTAGCCCATTAGCACTATGGGTCTCCAAGTGGTCACAAACCTTCAGAGAGCCCGAGATCTAGGTGACTGCCAACAGTCTCACCTCTAGCGGAAAGAATGACGGCAGTCACCGGTCAGCTTAGTTAAGTTGCTGCGGATGAAATGCACAGCTAACTTAGACAACAAACATGGTTTTAGAACACGCCAGGCATTTGTTTTCTTCGTCTCTCTCAGATTTAAAAGTAAGATATGAATACTATTACATAGGTAGAGCACATATTCGTACATACGCATCTATTTAAGAAGATACTAAAATAATACATCTTTCCTGAGTAGCTGACTAGGCTTTCCTATTACTAAAATATCTAAGAGAATATCTGGGAAAATAATAACTGGAAAAATTACATGCTTGTCTGCCACAAGAGTATGAAATCATTGTAGGACAATGTCATTATTTAATTACACTGTGAATTCTCATTTCAAAAAAAGTCTGCTAATAATTGCAGGAGCATGGAACATAAATACAATTTCCTCATTTATTTTTCAATGTTATCAAGTGTGCATTTGGGGCAAGACATGGAAATATATCTTTTTCCTCACAACAGCAGCAACAACAGAAAAATGCCGAAATTATTTTTGTTTTTTTTCATGCAATGTTAACTTCAAAAAACATGTATGAGGCATCAACCACAGATACAACATTGTTGGGAAAAGATATGTATGTGAGGTGCAGTATTCTTTCGAAGATTTTAGAACTGAGTGAGAAATGGAGACCACAAGGAGAGTGCTTTCCCACATTTCAGTAATAGCTTCTGCAACATTCATGACCAAATAACCCTTTGTGCCCTGGGCTAACTCAATATTATATTCAGGTTAACTTCCATTCTTGAAAAAAAATGGTCATTTTTGAGATAAAGCATATTTTAGCTAATATTTCTTTAGCGAAGAAGGCACACACATACCTCCCCCCATGCACAAGCATATAGGAAGAGGGGGAGAAGAATTGAACAAACCATTTTATTTTTGGGTAGGATTCTGGGAAGGAGGAGAGGGAGGTGACACAGTGGTCCTGGTTACTTCCTCTACTTTGATCCCCAAAAAGCAAGGCTTCCTTTCCTCCCCATCTTGTCAGGTACATTGGATTATTTTGATACTCTGTTATTTCCTAAAGTGGGGATCCAAAATTTATTTGACTTAAAACAGGCAGATCAAGCAGTATGTAGGGGGCTGTGTTGCACGAACTGAAACCGAAGTGGCTACCCAAAGTCAACCAGTCGCAAGGGCTAACAGGAACATGGATAGGTGTACTTTTTTTTTTCATTCTGAAAGGCTGCAAATTGTTACTGGGGCAGCAGTAACAAGAAGATATCATGCAATGGGTTCAGCAGGGGTTCTGATGACCAGTGACTCCCTGCCCCCAACCACCACCACATAAATTCCCAGTCCACTTGGAGATCCATTGGTTGTATAATGGGAGACAAACTGGACTCTGTGTGAACTCATTTCAGAAGCAGCATAGGAGAGATGCAGCAACTGGGGAAAATGTCATTTGAATACCATCTTAAGTTTTGTGGTCTCATGGTCTCAAAAATCTCAAAGTGATACCAGGGACAAGTCCCTGTGGATCCTGGAACAAAACTTGTGCTGTCTATGCACAGGACCAGATGTGCTCACCATGAGAAAACCATCTTGCTTACCGTGAGAAATCCATCTATTGAAAGGAGGTCAGTGAACCACAGGAGACTGAGGGGCTCTAAACAAGGACTGGAATCCCGGATATGCTTCCCTAGAAACAAAGTCTGAGATGTGATCGGAGGGCGAGCATGCATCAAGGAAGTGGCCCTAAAATAAAATGCTTAGGGAACTGGTTGGGGGACAGGGGACTAGCACAGAGGTGGAAGGCATGCCAAGAACATTTTGTTTTAAGTGAAGCATTAAGAAGCTTCATCTCAGTTGGAACTCACTGGGGCACTTGTTTGGAAGCTGCAGGTTTGTCTTCACTGAAGGCAAGGAAGAGGGGCATTCTACACACACAGGAATGGGGTAGCATACACTTCATGTGCCTCAGCTCTCCAGATGATGTGGGAAGAACTCTGAAAAAAGAGTTATATATGCTAGACAGCATAAGAAAAGCTTCTAGAAGTTGGGGGCTGAGAAAGGAAAGTGTCAAAAAAAAAATCAGAGATCTGGTTTGAGGTCAGATACCACATAGTGCACACACACATAAACAAAGGAAGACGTTTTTCCTTATCCAATCACTGCACTCAACTCTGTTTCTGGAAAAATCCCTGGCGGACCACGCCCTCTCAGGAAAGGTCCAGCCAATGCCCTTGGTTCAAAACCCACGCAAATATGTCAGAATAGCCTTGAATCATTGCACTAATCTAACAATACCATTAGAGCATGCAAGAAGAAGAGAACACTACTGGCTGTGAAATTCATATGTCTGCAAAGCAATTTCATCCCAGTAGCACAAACAATTCAATCACCACCCTCGGTACTGAGGATTTAATAGCTTAATTTTCTAGGGACTGACAATGTCCATCTTAACCAGCCCCTTGCGCAATTCCTCAGGACAAGGCTGCACAGCACATCATTTGCTGCTGTGCGCTTACATGATTATTCTCCCTCTAGAAGCATGTCACAGGTTGGGCAGAGAGGAATGAGTTAGGAAGGGAAACTTAAGCACTGCTTCAATATTTAGAGAACATAAGGTATTATTATAGGATTAATAAGCAAGGCTAGTTCAGCAATAGGGAAGACTGCCAAGGGAGGCTGCAGAATTGCTATCACTGGCGATAATGAAGGCTGAGAATAGATACCTACCCAGCATGGATTTTATAGATAATAAAAATCTATCCCACTATTCCAGAAAAGGGGATGAGCTATCTGTTTCGCTCTAGGGCTCTTCAAGCCCAAATGATTTCATAAATTAGATAAAGCAGGTTCATTTAAAATATTACTTAATAAATATGACTTATGCCAAGACGCATCAGAATAGGGGCGATTGAGTGCCGACAACCATTGGGTGACAAGTACAACTGAAATTACAAACGCATGGCTAGTGTCTACTAACAAATGTCCATTCTGCAAACATGACAAGGGGAATACAGAAAAGCAAATTTTTGTGATGTGGGAAAATGGAATGAGAATACTATATAATGACATATTCAAAACTTTGGCATTTGAAACTCTTAAATAAGCAACAGGTGCAAATGTTGGGTGCGTTGTCCAAAAACTGCTTAATGTCTATGACTGGGACATGGAGATCTGAGTATCTCAACTGCATGAATAGTGCCCAATGATGTCACAAAGTAGATACAAATTTCATACATTTTAAATAAATACACAGGAAAAATGTCCTAGAATTTGGAGGAGTTAATAAGGTCGTGCAGCATTCTATGAATGTAATAAAGGGGCTCATGGGGTCTCTTTGGATCAGGAACAAAATTTTAAATTCTATGAGGAAGGGCAAGACTAGTTTAGCAATCACATATTGATTATGTGTTTAAATGTGCATTAACCCTGGCTTTAGGTACAATGCACCGAAGAACTCCATTCTGCCTGAGGAAGCTGCCGTTGTCATTCAGCACATAGTCAGTTCTCTACAACGGCCTTAGCCCCAAAGAATGGCAGAGTCAGATATTTATACAAAGGGGACCCAGCTTTCTGGAATGTTATTCTCTGATTCAACTTCTAATTATTTATTTCAACTCCATTCTATGTCTCTTAATAAATCCTCTCTCTTTGACTTCCACTGTGTACCACTGGGCACATGCTAAATATAGAACCCTCTGTGATTTTTAAATTTTAGATTCTCATCTTAGAGCAACACAACAAATCATTGGAACTTGTCAACCACCTGCCATTCCAGATTTTAATTACACATGAGCTTGGAGAGTTGTATACTCTGTTTAAAGTCCATATGCAATTGGTTCATGGAAATCTGGATACAGTTATTGTTTTGAAATCAAAACAGTTACATTTTTAAAGTCTGAGGAATTATAAATAATTATGGGGGAAATATATGAAAATCCAAAATACTTATGCTATCTTACATCATCTCAGAGAGTTGAGTATTTATTTATTTTTCAGACTAAAGAACAGTGGCTTTTCCACATACTACCTGTTGAATTCTTTATTTAGTGGAAAGTTCAGCTTGTTGTTATAAAGCAAACTGAAAGTATGTCATTGCAAAAAAACAAAAGAAAAACAGCAAAAGAAGGAGACGGGACATGAGAGCTAGAGGGACAAAGGGCAGGGTAGGTAAGCAGCATCATTATGTTCTTAAAGCTTTAAGTACGAAATATGTGAACTTTACTCTCTTCACACAAATTTAAAAAGTAAAAAAACTGTCATGGTAATGAAATTAAAAGCAATGTAATTTTTAAAAATCTATGCTCACAAGGCCTCTTCAAAAAGTTAACAGTGAATTTGTATTATGAATGAACTGCATTGGTTTGTAAAAAAATGACATTGACGTGAATTTTAAAAAGATAATAAAACCATAACTGAGTATATCATGCATGTGAAAACATCAAACCACACAACGCAGGCAAGTTGAGTATCTTATAATTGGATCAGTCCTTCAGCTTAAAAATATGCACTTAATGCACAGCGTGGTAGCCTAGTGGCTAAAGTCCTCACCTTGCACAAGCTGGGATCGAAAAAGGACATGGATTCTAGTCCTGGAAGCCTCGCTTCCCGTCCAGTATCCTGCTTGTGGCCTGGGAAAACAGTTGAGGATGGCCCAAAAACTTAGGACCCTCCACCCACGTGGGAGACTCAGAAGAGGCTCTTGGCTCCTGGCTTCGAATCGGCTCAGCTCCAGCCATTGCGGCTGCTTTGGGAGTGAATCATTGGACGGAAGATTTTCCTTTCTGTCTCTCTGCCTCTCTGTGGATCTGACTTTCCAATAAAAACAAAATAAATCTTAAAAAAATGTGTACTCAATAAGCACTACATGCAAAATACTACTCTAGAGATTGGTGATACAATGAGTTAGTGATTGTCCTCAGCCACATAAGGTTTTTGGAATAATAAAGGGGAAAGACTGATAAAACATACTCGGGTAAATAAACATAAATTCTGGATTGTGCCAGGTATAAAAAGTCAACAGTTCTCTGTGTATATTTATGGCAAAATCTGACCCAGAGAAGTGGGTTAGCCAATTGACATTAGGAGAATTAATATAAGTAACTGAGTGAAGAAGAAGGAGGCATCTTTTAGGCCAGGATAAAACAGTAGTGGCAACTGCAGTCCACTGATCCAGAGTTTGGACAGAAAGTAAAATACATTTCTGGATATTTTAATCATTTTCCATGGAACAAATGGGAGGTAACAAGGCCACTCTAATTCTGAGGAAAACAAACAGAAACCAAATACTAAGGATGGTGGAAATCAAAATGAAGTGTAAAATAACAATACCTCTTTTTCATTTAACAACACAGGCTTTGAAATTTTATTTCAGCTGGTTCACTTTCTTAAACATTTATTAGTTATTATTTATAGGAGCTATTCTCTAGGACTTTCCATACCAACATTTTAAAAGATGGTTTAAATTATCCATCGCAATTTTTAAAACTTGCTGATTTTAAAATAAAATACATTTCATAGTATGAATAAATTATTTAAATCTGCAAAATTGCTTAAAGGGAGTATTCCAAAAATAGTACAAGGCAGTACACTGTGTGGTACCATGAGCTGGACATAATGATGCTATTACAGACTAGACCAAACTAGTGTGTTCCACATGAACACACTCTGAAATGAGAGAAATTTCTTTTCTTCCCTTAGTCATGGATACTAATTATTTAATGATAAAAGAAGATGGAAATCATCCAACAATGAAGATACGGAGCCTTCCTTTCATCCTCTCAAGCTTCCAACACATTTCTATTCATATCACTTTGAAATGATGAGACATGATTCTCGAGATGCTATTTTGATAAACTGAAAAAGGCAACAATGAGTTATATATAATTACTAGCTTTTATGAGAAACTCTAAACAGGGAGCCTGATCCTTAGATAAGATCAGGAAATGATGACTAAACAGCATCTCTCAGTGAAGCTGATTCCAATTCAAGTACCATTTTGTCACATAGGCATTTAACACACTGCATGCACGCACCAACATTCAAAATATTTTTAAAGCTGTCCTCCTACCAAAATAAGGAGCCCAAACACAACACAAAAGCATTCCGAAACATTTACTAAGCACCAAACAACAACCTCAAGAAAAAAAAAGACATCAAATAAACAAATATCAGGAATACACAAGAAGGAGTTAGTATGTAGGACAGAGAAAATGTCAATAAGAGAGAAATGAGTTGCGGATTGCAGGATATCAAAACTCTAGAAAGGACCGCCGCTTGCGTGGACAATTTAAACAATAACAGGAGAGATGTTCAAGACCTGGAAGTCAGAGAAAAAAAAAACAAAAGAGAGAGACTGAGATAAAAAACGGTCACTGGAGAAGAGATGAATTTTAAGTGCTGATAAGTAATCCAGACCATATTTACTCTGTAAGCAGTAAGGAGGGATGGAATGCATTTAATTGTAAGATCCAGGATTCAAACAGCATTGGAGAATAAGGACATTAGATCAACAAAATTCAGAGTGACTTCTCAGGAGAATATTATAAGCCTTGTCATAGATGAGTTCAATGGAATTTACTAAAGCTTGGAGAGAAGTGATCTGGGAGTAGAATTGCTACAACCTGAAGTGCTATTACAGTGGCCTGTGCAAATCGGGAAAATAAGACCTCAATGGTTTCTGCAGTGCAGAAAAGAAAAGAAACAAAGCTCCGAGGACACAACAGTTCAGACAGTATAGTCATGGATTTTTGATTTTCTAAGTTAGAGAAAAATGAGTGTAGTTACATCAGAGTGGGGATATTGAATACTTTTTGTCTACAAAATGACAATTCCATAAGGCTCAAACCACAGGCAGTTTTTATGCAAGACGAACGCCATGAGTTTGAACAGATATTCCAGTAATGCTATTTTCAACATATTATTATTATTATTTTATGATATAGTTCCATAGGCCCTAGGATTTACCTTATCTCCTCCCAATCCCCTCCCCAATTCCCTTTCCCCCTCGTTGAGTTCCCTTATATCATTACTATAGTATAGTTCTTCATAAACAGACATATGTTCATTATTGCGGGCTTGGACAATGGCAGAGAGTCCAGCATCGTATTGTCAAGATATAGTATATAGTTTCATTGGTAGTCTATCTTTGGTCTGGAAGTAGAGATGCATACTACATTGTATCCTCACATCTGGATATGACAGTCTCCATTACAGATACTATACAATCCCTTAAATGAAAAGCCACAATATAAAATCAACAACAGGAAGAAAAATAGAAATTTAAAATGCCATGAAGTTAAATAACATGCTACTTAGATATGACAGTCTCCATTACACAGTTACTATACATCCTCTTAAATGAAATGCCACAAAACCAGATCCATGATAGAAAAAAAAAGAGTTAACAACGCCATGAAATGAATAAGATGCTACTGAATGACTACTGTGTCGCTGAGGAAATGAAAAATAAAATTAAGAACATGCTTGAAGAAAATGATGTATGACCTATGAGAATTTAATGACAAAGAGTCTTGAAAAGATGAAACTTACAAAAAAAATCAAAATCCATTAGATACAGTTTCCATTGATCTTTGTTGGTGAGATATGTCTCCTATAGGCAACAAATAGATGGGCTTTGTTATTTTAACCCAGTCTACTAATCTATGATGTTTTATTGATGAGTTTAAGCCATTTACATTCAGGGTTGATATGAACCTGTGGTCATTTGGTCCTGTCATTTTAGCAATGGATTGTTCATTGATTTCATCTTCTAATGTGATTTTTCTGGGATGTTCTTCACATTTGCCTTTGGTTTTGGTGGGCACTATTTCTTTTCTCTGTCAAAAGAACATTTTTAAATATCCTTTATAGGGCAGGTTTGGAAGAGACATAATTAACTTTTCTTTATTGTGGAAGAATTTTATTTCATTTTCAAAGACAAAGGAAAGCTTTACTGAGTATGTTCTTCTGGGCCAGCATTTCTTTGCTTTTAGAATCTGGAATATGTCACTCCATTCTCTTCTGGCTTGTAGAGTTTCCTGTGAGAGGTATCCTGTGAGTTTAATTGGCATTCCTTTATATGTCAATTAATTTTTTTTTTCACATGCACATTTAAGGATCTTTTTCTTATGTTTGATTGAAGAGAGCTTGATCATCACGTGTCTTGGTGAAAATCGCTTTTGGTAAACCTGTTGGGAGTTCTGTGCCCCTCCTGGATGTTGTTTCCCAATTCTTTCTTTAGACTAATGAAATTTTCCCTTATTATTTCATTAAATACATTTTTAAACCCAGCTTCTCTTTCTGTACCTTCTGGAACTCCCAAAACTCTTATATTTGGCCTTTTAATAGTGTCTTCCAATTCTTAAATACTTTTTTTTTGGCCTGACCTAGCTCTGCTTCCCTCTTTTTGTTTCCCCCTGGTGACAGAAAATATCTTATAAATTTAAAATTCTTTCTTCTGCCTCCTTCATTCTTTTATGGAGACTCTCCATTGAACTTTTAATTTGCTCCACTGTATTCTTCATTACTGATAGATGACCTTTCATTTGATTCATTTCTTGTGTGACATATTCCTTAAATTTCTTGAATTCCTGTTTTATGTGCTTCTCATTGCTGATAAGAAGTTCTATAACAAGTGTTTTGAATTCTGCATTCCCCATTTTCTTGACGTCTTCCTCAGTTAACTCTGAGGTTGGTAAAGGGCCTTGCTCCTTTGCAGGTGAGTCTTCAGTAATATTTATTGTGCCTCTGTCTCTTCTTTTGCTCTTAGTCATTATACTTCTGGTTATCAGATTCTTCTCCTTGGGGCAGGTTTCTAAGCTCTGTCATCCACAGGTCTACAGTTCAATTTTACTTATTGCAGTTGGTACATGGTTCTTCGCTTGCAGTCAGTTGTGCCACTGCCTCCCGTGAGTTCCAGGTCTGGATTCTTATGTTAGATTTCCACTGTGGTCTCTGTAGCCTCAGCTCCTGGCTCAACACTCTCTACCTCCTGTGATACCATGCTGAGGCTGCACTGTTGTTTGTACAACCTTTCTCTCCCCTCTGGTTGGAGCAGGTCCCAGGATTAGGGAGACACCAGGTACCCTATATAGCTAGGTTGTTGGTGATACTATTTTTGCCAGAACCTGCTGGCAGTTAGGTCTGAGGGCCACACGAACCTATTTTGACCAGCACAATGCCAAAGTCTGTATTTTTTCCATGTGGGACTAATGCAATGAACAGTGAGTTCGATCCAGCTCAGTGCATGCACAGCTCACTGAGTTCCCTGCAGTCCTAAAGCCTTTGCCACACCATACCAAATAGTGCCTGATGTGCCACTAGAGTTCTTGATCTGCTGGCTGTCAGGTCTGGGGTCTACCTGGCTCCATCTTGGGTAGAACTTATAGGATGCCATGTTGCTGCAGTTCACTGAGCCATAAATGAGTTCACTCCTCAGCTCAGTGCATATACAGTCCTGTCCCATAGCCTTTGCCTCCTTAAACAAAATGGTGCCAGATTCAGCTCCAGGGGCGGACTGGACTGCAAAGTCCACCGTGTTCCCATACTGCCGGTCTGGGACCTGCTGTCCTATCTCTGCTCCTGGTCAAATCAAACAGACCAGCAGGATGGGCAGTTCTTTGTCTAGGTTCACCTCCTGAGCACCTGGTGGATATCCTATTTCCTCAATTGTGCCCTCTCTGCTTCACACTGGCTATGTTTCTCCATCTGTTTAAATGTGTCCTTACCCTGTTCTGCCATCTTGAACCGCCCTCATTTTCAATATATTTTTAAGCACTTGATGGGTTAGACAGTTTTCTTTTGACTAAATCTTACTTTGGCTTTTTAAGTTTACATTATTATATGTAAGTATTCCTATTAAGAAACATATTACCATGTTTTGAAAATTGAATGAATGCAAAAAGCTGTAATAATAAACTTCCACTAATCCAGCACTTAATTTTTCTAACAGCCATGGACATGTTCTTACCCAAATTTCATTATGTTTTTACTAAGGGCAATAAAAATGAAAAAAAAAAATTAGAATCTTGTTCTTCATGATCACCTTTTTTTTCTTTTACCAGAAGAAATACAAAATACAAATGCTATTTTTTTTCTTTTTCACTAAACAAAAATATTTTCAAATATTTCCAAAATGACATATAGAGTTTCTCAAGTCTCTCATTTGCATAGATTCCATTTTATGGCCAGTGCTTCTCACTTTGTTCGCTATTGATGCACATTTGTCAACACTAGTCCTCCTTTAGTGTGAACAATACCATATTAGTAATAACCTGCATATGTCCTTTTATTCGCATGAAAATAGGATAAATCTCCTAAGCTATATTACAATATTCTTAACAAAAAATGAACAGAAAAGAAAAACAGTCATGAAGAAAAAAATGAAAGGAATCGGAATAGCCTGAGAGAGGGATAGAGGAAAGATGGAAGGAAACAGGCAGGAAAGGAAGTAGGGAGGGAAGAAGGGAAAGGAAAGGGTAAAATAATAAGGAAAAAACAATGAAGAGAGGCAAAAACTCCTGTTCTCATCCAATACTGGGAGAGAAGAGATGAAACTACAGCGTAAGGAATGTGACGTTCCGTGGAAGACTGCACTTGAAACTTCACATTGCTGGGCAACCACAAGGAATTGATAGTTCCAAACAGAACTACCCACTGCAAGAACACGGAAGAAACTGATTCCAAGACCAAAAGTACAGCGCAGATAGGAGTGCTCTGAACAGAGGCTAGGATGTGGCCATCTCAGGTGACCCAGCAAGAGGCCGCTCCAGACCAAGAGTACCTGCTTGGAAAGAACTCACTGCCATGCATAAATCTAGCTCTTAAAGTCCGTAGTGATCAAGTTAGGCCAAACAGGGCATAACCCATGAGTTTCTATGAAGTCCTATCTACCTAAGGCTCAAAAAGCAGAGAAAACTAGGAGTGATCACATATGGAAAGAAAGCAGACTCTAGATGACATCAGGGCACTGCCTATTCCCTGAGCCTTCCTAGGACTCCGCTGGGGAAAACGAAAGGCTGAAACCATTGCTTACAACTTACACCGAAGCGCATTTAGGTTCACTGCACAGTAAAATCTGTGTTATTTCTACTCCAGTGAATTCCTTTGTCCTCTTAATAGAGTCCAGAGTTAAAAGTAAAAAAGAAAAATCTCTACGTATTGCTGAAAACAGTGATTTACCTGTCACTTTTGTTTTTCAGAACTGACTTAAAAAATTCAAGAAATGAGTTCCTCTTTCAGCACCCTGTTTCACTAAGGGTAATGACTGAATGAATCTGTTATTTTGTTGGCTTCATCTGTTATTTTGTTGGCTTCATTGCTACTTTTCCCAAAATTCCTCCTATAACAAAAATGCCTTACAAAGTTTATTGCAGACCACCTCGATCCTAAAAATAGAAATTGTAGAAAAATAAGAAAGGTTGTGGGTGAAATTATGATACGCAAAATCATTGATTTTTTTTAAATCATATCTGGAATTTATTCTCCTGAAGATAGATTTACATTGTACTTACTGACATGTATACTCATTTGTATACTGCATGTGTACCACATCAGAAAGGCATATGTTACTAAAGAAAAAAGGAAAGGAGCTAATAGCCTAACAAACATACAGATGGTCTTCAAAGAATTCAGGGAAATTTATATTTTGAAAAAAGTGTGCATGGATTTCAAATTTTTTTTATTTGCTTCAAAATGAACTTGTCTTGGACTCCATTTTTAAAGTATCCTTGTGTTACATATGGGCTCAGGTTTTTGTCTCTTTGGTTTAAATCTTAAAATAGTCTTCATTTGGATTGACAGAGGGGGTGGGAGATTGAGAGAGAGAGAGCAAGGGAGATGAGTCGTCCACCCACTGGTTCACTCTCACAACACGCAGGTCTGGGCCAACAGGAAGTCAGGAGTCTGGAACTCCATTGTTATCTGCAACATGGTTGGAAAGTCCACAAGAAGCTGCAGAATCACCTCCTGTCTTTCAAGAACATTAGCAGGGTGCTGGATTGGAAGCGGTGTGGTTAGCTCTACGAACAGTCTCCTAATACCAGATGTTGGCTTCCAGGCAGTGTTTTTAATTCACTGTGCCACAACACCAAGCCCTGATCTTTGTTTACTATGTTTGTGCTGTACTTAAGCATACATTTTTTGGCAAAGTGATGATCTGAAATAATGTAAACAATATGCAAGAGCAGAATCTCCAAACCAGTTACCCTGGTCACATTGTATCCAAATGTTGGTTATGCTCTGTCCCAAATTTCAAAGGACAGAGTGGGCTTTTGGCTCATTGGATAAACAGCAATATAGGATGTTTATATCTCATAGCAAAGCTCATGCAACACTTACAGTTCCAACTTCCTGCCAGGACATATCCCAAAAGGCAACAGAAAATGGCTGAAGTACTTGTATTGCTGTTACTAGTGTGGGAGTCAATTGAGTTTCAAGCTCCTGGGTTGGGAATTGAGTTAGTTGCTTCTGTTTCACTTTCTCTGACTTTCAAATAAATTAAAAATTTTAATTTAAAATTTAAAGTATCATAGGAACAAAATAAGTTGCAGCTTTCTTTGCTACGACAGTTGAAGACAATTCTGCAATTATAAATTTTATTCAATTATACCTGTCTATTATAGAAAAATAATTTTATGTGAAAAATAAACTAACATCTACTTCTATTTTACTTTAGAAATAAATGCATAATATGTAAATATGTTACCCTAGTAATCACTGATATGTATACTTAAAAAAATTTTTTTTTTCAAAACAGAGACTGCATGTTCTGTCAGTTTGAATCTTTCTTGACTTGTTGACTTGCTATTATCATTAATAGCAACCACTTATTCTTGGTTCTGACAGATGAGACTAAAGTTTGATGGTCTCCATGGTGATGCCAAGTCCAGTCCTTGGCACACTGCATGCACTTAATAACACTTATTAGATGAATGGATGTGACTTCTAGTGGGAAACGTCAAAAACATAATCTTCAAACAATAGGCTGCTCCAGAGTTCTAAGCAACCCCACAAATTCTCCACACTATTCATTCAGTGCAAAAGAGCACTCACTACCTTATTTAACTTAAGTAGCTAAAGAGCTTATGGCAATCATTTATAAAGCCTCTCCGTGTCTTGGGGTTTAAGTACCTCCTAAAGCCCATGACAATTAACTCCAAGGAGCCATCCACAATTCCTTCATGTATAGTGGACTTTTCTTATATGACATCTTTTCTGAACTAGACCACGAGCTGAAACATAATTATTATAGCAACTGACCCGGTCTGTACCGTATAGTTTAAGAAAACTGCAGTCAAGATTCATAGAACTGAGATTTTACAATCCTAAGAACACATCTTCTGTGTACCAGATACAACTGAGTGGTAAAAAATCAACTGAATCATGTCTATAATATGTGGAGCATCACATTAGGTTATAGAGGTCCCAAAATCCTATTGTAATTTAAAGCACCCAAATAGATCAATCCCTTAGACAAAATTCATATATGAACTGTAAGTAACTTCTAGCTAAATCATAGACCAAAAAAAAAACAGAAAATATTTTTACTAGATTATAAATGCTTAAGTTTACCTTATCTTTGGACCTTCTTATGCTTTCTGGCTTTTACTGGGAATATGGTAATGATGATTGATCCATGGAAGAAATTAAGCAGGAAGGAAGGGAGGAAATGGACAAGAAAGACGGAAATTAAAATAGAAAAAGAAAAAGAGGGAGGGGCAGCAGAATAGCTTCTTTTTAATTTAAGGGAGTGTATAGTACAAGTGTAACAGAGATTATCATACAGGATGTGAAGACACAATACAGTATGAATCTCTACACCCAAATCAAAGATGAACTCCCAGGCAAACTGTTAAATATATCCTGACTTTAGGACACTGGAATCTGTGCCATTGTCTATGCTTTCAATGAAGGACTACACATTGGAAAAATAAAGGGGAAATCTGTGGGGAGGAAACTTGGGGAAGGCAGAGGGGAAATCTCAGAGCCTATGGAACTGCATTTAAAAAAGTGTTAAAAAAAAATAAGCCATTTAGAGCCACTTAGTGATTTTTGTGTGAAGCTGGAGAATAATTAGGGTACAAAGAACAGTGTGCCCATGCCTTGGGTGTTCAGTAGGGCGGCTCTCTGTTGAGCATCTCTAGCCAGCCAGCTTGGTGGCTTTGGTTTGCCGCTGTATACACTGCCTTCATTTTAGCCTTAGAACTCCTTATGTGCATTGATGACAGGGCTCTGGTGAAAATGCAGAAGGCATACAGGACACGGATGTTGAGCACACAACATGAGCTCACTGCACACAACCTACAGATGACTCCAATGTTTCAGTCAACTGTAAGAAGAAAAATCTCATGCAGATATATATATGGGTCTCCAGTTAGAAGACATAAAAACTAAACTTGCCAGTAATTTGCAACAAGTTAGAAAAGCCCACAACTCAAATTTGAATCTTAGCATTTAGAACGAACTTATGGAAACAAGAGTTGAGTCACACCGTAAGATTTGCAGCCTAGGATCTGTTTGCTGTCAACTATTTGTGTGTACTTGCACACATTTTGTCAATGTTGCTTGCGAATTTAACTTTGAAACTACTGGACAGAGTATTCATTGACTAAGTTGAAAGTTAGTTTTTGTTTATTTCACGAAGATTATCTTTAATTTCCAAAGGAGTCCTCAGGATTATTCCTTTCAGTGGGAATAAATTTTAGAGTGATACAATCAAATGTTTAATGCAAGGCAGCAATGTAGAGATTATTGAGACTACAAATAAAGGGGGAAGCTCTATGGGATTCCACTTTCAGGTGTCCGTTCTGTGACACAAAGAGGTATGGTGTAAGAGTTACGTGATACCTTCATTGGCATACTATTTTGTATCACACTTTAATTGATTGCTGAAAACACAACTGCTCTATAGGGCGGCAAAACAAAGCTCAAAGATTTTCCCAAATTCTGGGAAAGAAAAAGGCACTATAACAATGGCTGCAGCTTCAAAGTTGGTTCTTTCAATGTGCCACATTATACTTGACTGACCTTTCCTCTAAAGGGTATTTTTATCTGGTATTTCAGTACTTCTTAATAGCCTTCCACTTAGAAGCAGAACAAAGTTATTTATTCGAGGTCTTAATTAATAACTAAAAATAATAGCCTTTCTTTTACACATTTCAAAGGACTCTAAGTTGCCTGGATAACAAAGTCATAACATTGCGAATAAACATCTAGCATTAAATAGAAAATCAACCTTCTAGCCAACACTATTAAGGAAAAAGTAGACTGCCTCTGCTGTGAAGTACATTGTCTGAAACTTGTGGAAATGTCTTAGATGAGGAAAAGGCAGTGGTTGATGGCCACGTGACATGACACTGTCATGGTGCTGAGCTGTAACAGAATGGGTAAGAAGAATCACCCACTTAATCTGTATTATCAGCTGTTATTATTCCAGGTTACAGCATCGCATCCCCCCAGTTTATCATCTCAGTCTGCCAGGATATGACTGTGGCCTTTCTCTTTCTACCTACCCCTCATCCCACATTACCCAAGCCACACACAAAAGTACTGGAATCACTTAAATATTTGGTGTTTTCTTACATTTCGTTCATTTTTTACAAGCTAAAATGTTGTCTCATTGCTTCTGTTAGTTACAATTTTATTTGTTTTTCAAAATCTAGCTGAAATGTCAATCCCTCTAGGATGTCTTCCCAGTACTCGATTTTGATGTGTCTATGTTAGTCAAGTATTCACTGCTTATTTCCACGGTAGCACTTACAAAAATGTAACGTAGTCATTGATCGCATCTTCCTTACTACATGCTTCTCAAGGCCCCATCTCTTATCTCATTCCATTTCCTTTCCCTGGCATGTAGTACAAGACCTGGCTCACAGTTGGCAGTGAAGACATGTTGAAAGTGCAGATGAATTAACGAAATATCACAAGGAAGAAGCTGTTCCATGATTGCCTACTTTGGTTGTGCCTTTGAACAAATCACAATTCAATCTAATTGTCCAAAGTAATCACTCAGAGCTAACTACTAATCCTTTTTGAGGAAAGTTGTGTTTTGTGGGAATGGTCTCCTGCACTTGATAAGTTAAAGCAGGACCTTGCATTGGGGGGACTTTAGAGAACCAGAGATACCAGCTAGGTGCCTGAGAAGATTAAACAGTGCCTCTCACCCTCCCTGTTGTCACTCCGGTGACGACTCATGAGACTCAGGCAAAGCAATCTGCATTCTTTCTGGTCATTTTTACTTGTACCTCACACTTGACATTTCTAGTAAATAATATTCTGATAGCCTAGAATAGAAATCCTACAAGAGGTCAATGAAATTCGCCCAGAAAGGATTGCTTCAAGAGAAAAACAGCATAAAATACAAAATTTTCTTTGAAACACAGTGAAAACACTTGATGGTTATGAACATCGCAGAAGCCTGTTTTCTGTAACTGGACTGACATAATCAGAAGCAGAAACAGAAGATGAATACTGGAGACCTGCAGGACAATAGGAAAGTGTTTAACATGATCCCAAACATGATAATTTGATCTTCTCCATTATTACTTTGTGTGTACCTACAAATCAGAACAGAAGAAAGAAGTCTCAAAAAAAAAAAAACCCTCAGCTGTTGACAAGCTATAACACTCATTACTGAAATTCAACTATAAAGAGCTAAGAGCTCCTCTGTATGCTCAAGATAAAAGACTCATAACTCATTTCCACTGTAGGGTGATAAGACAAGCTGCTGTTTCCATGAGTGGATGGAACAAGTATAGTCTTGTAACAAGAAACCAAAACGTGAATAAAGCAAATTCCTACTCTCTCTGAGAGATGAACTATCCAGGAGAAAAGATGAGCCATTACTATATTCTTTGGTCTTTTACTGTCAGCAGGGAGATATAGTCTTCCAAACCTGTGCTATGTAATCTCTTCCCCCTCATCACATCTAAGTCACTTAGTTACTTACATAAATTGTATCCAATGTTAGTTTTAGACAAATTTGACTTTGCTGTCAGTGTGTCCAGTAGTTACTATTTATGATAGAATTATAAAAATTTCAACAGTTGATTAAGATTGGTATTGGTTCTTTTATTTATCTAACAACTATCTTATGAATTCATCGGTGTTAAAATTAAGCCTCATAGCCATTTGAACACGCCTCATTTCCAAGAACAGCACAATCAGAAAAAAATGACACAAGTTCACAAGAGGTAAAATAGTGTAGCATAAAATACAAGAACACATAGATTAGGAAAATATGACCAGATCAGAGTCACAATTATTTTCTTAATGAGATTTACTTATTTACTTGAAAGCCTGGGTGATGGAGAAATCAGGAAACACATAAGAAGACATAGAGCCAGAAATATGAGTAGTGATTTTCAGGCAGGGGAGACAGTGAGAAAGAGCCTTTTACCTGCTCCTTCACCCCCCAGATCATCTTAAGAGATCTGGGCCAAATGCACCATCTGGATTTCCCACGTGGGTGGCAGAATCTCAAGTCCTTGGGCTATCTTGCACTTCCTCACTAATGAATTGGCAGCACGTTTGATGAGAAGCACAGTAGCGCTGAGGCCTGAATCAGTATTCCCATCTCCAGGAATCACACCTGCTACGCCTCATCGCCAGTGTCTGCCCAGGTAGCATAAAAATCATTCATCATAGCACCGCCACACCCATTTTGTTAGATAGTGCCAATGAACACTTTCACACTACATATCAAAGTTGAGTATGGAAGAATCCATGTGCCTACTCAGTAGAAAATACTTATTATCTTGCCCTTTTTTGGAATATTTGCTTACCCTGGTGGTAAAGGTTGTAGGAACTGGGGTAACAAATTCAAACAAAATGACAAGACATTTCATGAAGTGATCACTTCTCTGCCCCGGAAGTATCAGTCAGAAGGAGGCTTGAATTATGAATGAGGATTTTGACCAAAAGACTTTGAGGCAGAAAAGGATTCTGATTAGATCAAAAGCATGGAGGCAAGGGATAGTCAACATATTTAGAAATTATCAGTTATTGGAGTTTGTGTAGGTGATGCTTGCAAGAAGTGAGTTTTAGAAAAATTATATCAAGTATCTGACGACTTGTACTGGTTCTGCCAGAGGAGGTTTTTATGTCTGCTATGGGTTGTCATTACAAGTTATTCTTACTGGTTCTTACAGATTGTGCATGTCACCACTGGAAGTACATACTCAAATCTGTAAGATGCAGCTAACATTCAAAGGGTATTTTATCGTCTAAAATAGTATTCAAAGAGTAATTTATGGTCTAAAATAAATTTATCATAAAACATGCAATAAAAACACAGCATTGAAGAAGCTGGAAAATAGCAATAAAAATAAAACCTAAAATATTGGCATAGGGTGTGTGTGAGCAAATAAATCGGTAGAATTTTATCAGTGGTAGTGCTGAGAGAGGTGCACTTAGGCTGATCTATAAAAATGCAAATGCTCTTTTGATTCAGCAAATCAAAAGTACCCAAATGTAGCAGCTAGGATTTTCACCACACCCAGCTTTAAGATCAAAACTGGTGACAATCTTGGTGTTCACTGAAGTATTTGCTTAAACATATACCCCGACTTTAGAACACCATGCATTTGGGCAATGGCTCATTGGCTTAACCCTCATCTTGCAACCACCGGGCAACTGCCAGTTCACATCCCAGCTGCTCCACTACCCACTGCAGGAAAACAGTGGAGGATGGCCCAGAGCCTTGGGGAAAAGTTCCTGGCTCCTAGCTTCAGATCAGCTCAGTTCAGGCCATCGAGGCCACTTGTGGAGTGAACCGGTGGATGAAAGCTCTTTCTCTCTGTAAATCTACCTTTCCAATAAAAACTAACAAATCTTTTCTTTAAAAAAAAATACCATGCAGTTAAGAAGAAAATGATTTAAACCCATGTTTCTAATAACAGAATGACGATAATTTTGCAGACAAAGCAAGTTATTGCATAGTTTCTGTAACTTTAATTTTTTTTTAATTTTAATTTTCCATATATATGTATCTAAATGTGTGTATACAGGAATGAACACACACATGTCTGTGCTTATATATATGAAATAGGTCAAAGAAGTCACAAATATGAAGTATGTATCAAATTGTTAAGAACGTTTGGACTTCAGCCAGTGGAATTAGAATGAAAAGCATATCCAGATTTTACTTGATAGAGTTCTTATTGGCTTATTTAAAACAAAAAATACTATTTTAGCCAAATAAATAAATCAACAATTAATAAATGAATAAGTAAAACTGTGACAAACATCTCTGCACATACATGTGCCTTTCCCACCACTTGATACAAGGTCAAGTGAAAGCCTAGAAATGATATGAAGTTATTTATAAATACGGTCAAATTGTTTTTCAACAATGTCAGATAGTATCTAAGTTATACGTTCTCTTTTCCAGTTTAGATTCTAGCAAGTGCTATGATTGGAACAGAGATAGTCATATGTAGGCTGAAATACTTGAGGGCAGAAACATTCAGGCTCCGGATTTTTGGTTGCTGGCATTTTGAATATTTACGCATCCTGGATTTCCCAAAGTGAAATCCATTTGGAAAATTCACTGCTCTTTTGGCATATTTTTCCTGATCTCACATGCCAGCCTCTGGCATTACTTTGCAAGCAAAAGCACATGCTTTTTCTATGGCACTTTAGGAAACAGAAAAAGCCCAATCAAAGAAAACACTCATGTTGCATACATGAAGCCAGGCTTAAGATAATTTCTGCAGTTCATAAAATCTATTTTGAAATGGCAACTGAAGCTTTAATCAAGGCTCCTGAATGATTTAGCTCTCCAAGCCAGGACCCAGTCAGCTTTCTGTATGTCGTATCAATTCCTCGTCACCCCTGTGTACCTGTGGGAATAGAGTGCTGAAACACAAAAAAGCTTCAACAAAACGGGGTCATGGTTTCTTGACTTTTAACGAACAACTTTATCCTTCCCTTACATTCCTTCTGATGCCTTACCTTGTAACCTGGCAGTAGAAAGCAAGAACTACAGAGCCACACTACAGAGCCACACTGACCTCTTAGCTTCATACCCTCTAACTACATGATTTGGGTCAGCAGCTTAATAAATAATTCCTCCATTTCCCCATCTATAAAAAGAGGGTATCAATTAAATTGTGAACACCAAATATCTTTAAAATCTGTTTCCTAAGTATTCAGTCTCATAAATATGTGAAGTCTTTATGCTCACGGGAAAGGTTTCTGGGTTAGCGGACTCCTTTTAAAGTCTAAGGATTCCAGTGCCAGCTGTTCATTACACTATATCCAAATTGGTAAGATACCTTATCATGGAATTTTACCCTAAAGTTGCAGTGAAGACTGAATGACACTACCACACATGATCATGATATAGGCAGCAAGTACAATGTTACCAATTATAACCATGATTTTTCCCATTACTAGCAGACCCAATATCCCTTCATCATATAAGACCATAAAATAGATAAAATCAGAGTCCTAACAATCAATTGACAGGAAAACAATAGAAAATAACAGCAAATGTATATAAACATATTTGTACACAAATAATCCTTTAGGTTACCCTGACTGCCCTCTATTCCTGCTGAATTTTCCTTTTGTCAAAAACATAACAACAACAACAAAAAAAGTTATGAAGGGACTAGTTCCAAAGCAGGCAGATGGTATTCAGACGAGTGTCTCTGTAAACTAGACTGGATTGATATGAAGTATGGTGATCATCTATAAGCACAGCACCTGTCTGGCACAAATTACTTTGGAGACCAACACTGGCCTCCAGTGGGTATGATGGTACTTTAACAAACATTGCCAATCCTGAGTTTATATATCATAAGGGATGGCGTATTATTCCTATAAAAGAAGTTTGAAGATTCCTGAAGAGAAAATGTATTGCTCTGTGGCTCCCAAAGTTGAGGGGCTGCAATGGTTCATATCACCCTTATTAATGGCATGACATTTAACTTGACACTGTTGCAAGTAAATCATGCCACCACAGACAACAGTGACCTGCACCTCGATCCGCTTTGTTCAAGGCACATCTCTCAGACTGGAATTTAGAAAGACATGTCGCTGAGTATTCCTTGTGGCCATGCACATGCAAGTAATGCTTGGTGAGTTTGCATATCCTGAAACTTCCTTTTTAAAATCGTGGTATTAAGCTCCTTAAAACAACGACGACAAAGAGAGAAAGCTACCAACGAAGAGGGCGGTGAGAACTTTTGCATGTTTTATACCTTTTCCTTCTTGCCATGCGCTAAACAAAACCAGATGTTTCAACAAAAAAATGAAACCAAAGTCACACTGCATTTGATTTGTGGGGCCACCCTTACTTGAAATGCCATCTCATCGTTACAAGGTTTGAAAAATGATGTGCATAGCAAGTAAGATAAGAAATGTGAATGCTGCTTCCAAAAAAAAGTGATTAATTATACAATCTGCAGATGGTGAGAAAATGTCTTCCAAGTCAACACTGAGAAGCACAGAGATGATTTACTAAGTTTTTTAGAACAAGAGTGGACTCCCTCATCCGTCTCCATACCTTTGTCCTGAAATGGTGGGACGCCTGAGAATGTTACTCCCTTGTCAGCGGGTTTGGGGGTGGGGTGGAGGAAAGCAGAATTGAATCCCTAAGAACTAGAAAGAGAGAGTAATTGAATATATCAGGAGCTAGGGGGAAATCCTGAAATTGCTTAGAATGTCTGCGTTTCCCAGGGAATGGTAATTCAGCAGAAGGTCAGTGTAAGAAATCATACCACATGCACCTTTAATTGATGGAATTGCATCTCCATGTCTGCCGCTGTGCTGACTTAGGAGATAGGAAAACAAAAGCTGGATTGACAGAGATGAACAGAGACTTTAAGATGCACAGGAAAAAAAGGAACAAAAACAGGGAAAGTACAGAGAGAAAGTGAGAATGTGCGAGAGGAGTGAGAGAGAATCACGGAGTTAAATTTATGGCCACATACTCAGAGCACCACCATGCCTTTAACATATTGATAATGTGGAATAAGTACAAAGTTTTAAATTTGAATTTGCTGTCCCTTGGTCATCCTTGGTTATCTTTCATCTTCACGTAAGTTTTGCCAAGTTTACAGTAGTTAAAATATTACAAAGTAGACAATATATTCTATAACACTCACAGTCTCAAAATACATACTGATTATCTTTCATTTCATCAAAAAAAAAAAAAAGACTAGGGGAAAAAAAAAACGTGTGTCTTTGGATTCTAAATTCCCAACAATTGTCTTACAGTTTAAAATGTTGCCTTGAAGTTAGAATAAAATATGATATGGATTTTCTCCAGATGATGTGGTCACAAAGTGTGGGTGCATGAAACGCAAGCATCGTATTTGCCTTCAGTCATTTCCTTTTCCTGTAATATTCTAAGAGGCACTGAAACTAGCTAGAACGGATATGGACCACACCGTGCTTGCCCGAAAAATTTAATCAAATAGACCGTTTGTTTTCCCGGTATACCTAATAGCGTAAGTACATTGTAGAACACCCTTAAGATCTCTGATTCAACTCACACTTGTCTATTTCCAAATCAGGACACCAAGTTCTACCTGATGGCACAGAACTGGCTTTACAGCAGAACACTAATTGGTTTAGACTTCTAGGGAGAGATCCGTATTCCTTCACCCCTACAACACTGAAATCATCAATTCCCTCTCTCTGTTCTTACTTTCTCTTTTTCTAATGCACCTGTCATAATCAAGGGAACCTTTCTAAATTTAGATTTCATTGCAGTGATCTCATATTACAACAGTAACATGCAAACACTCCTTTAGACACCTGAATTCAATAGGTCAATAGGTATCCCCACAGCATATGCCACAGAGATTTTCTGGCATAAAACCAACTTCCTTTGGCTGTTTGCATATTGTGGTGTTAGGCAAAGCATTAGAATGTCAAGTAATTATTCTTCAATCAATCTGGCAATCCATGTCCCGCACACTGAGCCTAATTCCTGTCCTACTTGTATCCCTCCTTCCTTTGGGACTAGTCCGTAGCCTAAAGCAGTGTTGGAAAAAAAAAATCATTATTGCATTCTTCAAAACCCAGGCAGATCAGAGATTTAATTTTCAATCCAGAGAAGGACTCTATCAGAGAACTGGAGAATGAGAGTCTCCTGCCAGGGCACCCTCTAGATAATAACAGAACTTAACAGACTCACCTCAAATTCATATGCACATGAATGATAATGTCTAGCTTTGCTTATTGGCTCTGTTTATCAGCCAGTGCCATGCTCAGCAGTCTCATCAACTTGCTGAATCAGGAATATGGTTGGAAAAAAACAAAAATGCCCCTTCTTTCGCCCATTGAAGAGGTAGCACTCAGGAATGACAACAGAGGCGCCGCTCATCGGGAGCAGTGGAAAGATATGGACTCATTGGGAGCTGCATCGTGCAGACCAAAAGGCTTTGCTTTGCTTTGCTCTGGTTGACTTTGCTGCTACACTTTTGTCATTCAACAGGAAAAAAAAAACAAACACATGGTGGACGTAAAACACTGGTTAAGACACATAAAACACACACAGCAACAGATGACCATCAGAAACACAAACACGAACAGATTTGTCCCATGCTGCTTTCAAACATAAGACATCACAGTCGATTGACATCTTTTCAATTTATAGCACGATGTACACTGTCAGTGACTTTGCCCTTCTGCATCAGCCTGATTATACTGTGTAAGCTGGACTCAAGGGAGACACTTCTTATGATCTTTGTTTGGTTTCACCGTCTTTGGTAAGATAAAATTCTACTCTCAAGCAAACAATACTAAAATGTTAACACAAAAATATAATGCATAAGCCTTTCATTTTCATTCATGGTTTGTATATTTCATTAAGTTTAAAGGCTTTTTTTTAAAAAGATGTATTTATTTTTTTTTTATTGGAAAGGCAGATATACAGAGAGGAGGAGATGCAGAGAGGAATAACTTCTGTCTGACGGTTCACTCTCCAAGCGGCCGCAACTGCTGGAGCTGAGTCAATCCAAAGCCAGGAGCCAGGAGTTCTTCTGGGTCTCCCACACGGGTGCAGAATCCCAAAGCTTTGAGCCTATCTCAACTCCTTTCCTAGACCACAGGCAGGGAGCTGGATGGGAAGCGGGGCTGCCGGGATTAGAACCGGCGCCCATATGGGACCAAGGCCCGTTCAAGGCGAGGACTTTAGCCAGTAGGCTATGCTATCACACCAGGCCCTCAAAGGCTTTTTTTTTTCTTTTTTTAATGACAGAAGTTTAAGATCTTGGATTGAAGGTGTACCAGGAAGTTTTACATAGATAGGATACAATTTCTTCATTTTTATTTCCTGGCTATTAATTAGTAGTCTTATATTTGAAAATCCGCTCATTGCTGGAACAACAAAGCATAAAATTCTCCAACGAAGACAGATGTGCTTTCACCTTCCCAGGTACAGACCTCTTAGGCCTGCTGGCTCGCACACTTCTAAGATACTCAAACATTTGAACAGGATCTATCTTGATTGTGTTTCAACTCAAGCTTCCTTCGTCCTCGTCTGCCCTCCCATTCTTGCTTAGGAAAAGAAGTGGCAATGGGCTGTGTTTTCCAAGGCTGACTGTCCCACCTGTGTCCTGAACCTGCTCATCATGTGTCCCATGGATCCATGACACATCATCAATGGTACACACCTTCCTGTCCTAAGCGCATCTCCAATCCTGCACTGCTACCACTTCCTTCATTTGAGGCCAAATTATGCTCAACTTTCCCTATGTCAAAAACATCTTCTTTTAATCCTGTCACTCCACAGTGATGTCACCCATTTTTTCCACAAAGCTTCAACTTCAAAGCTCTAGACAGATGAGGCTATGTGAATATTTCTTGTTCTCAGATACCAAGAAATATCCAACCAGGATAGGTTTATTCCCTTTGCTATCATCACATTCATTCTGTTTCCTACCCTTCTCTAGCCAATAATCACCCTGCCTTGCTTCTGCATATCTCACAGGACTCTGCCTTTGAAACCATTTTTTCTGTGTCTTCAACCTCCCTTTTAATCTTGTCACATGTCAGCAAAATCCTGGAAATCATAGTGCCTTGCCTCAGAGGTCATTAAGTACCACAGTTTTGCCAGAAAAAAAAACCTCTGAATGGGGATATGTATTTAATTCAGATGTTTGACGGAGTGTTTGCATGTTACTGCTGTAGAGAACTGGAAACCACTCCAGAATATTACTTCTTAGAATGAGATCACTGCAATGAAATCTAAATTTAGAAAGGTTCCCTTGATAATGACAGGCACATTAGAGCAGCAGAACAAATAGGAACAGAGAGAGGGGATTGATTATTTAAAGTTTGTAGGAGTAAAGGACTAATAGAAGTCTTTAAACCAATCAGTGCTACCCACCAATGTGCCACACTGCTGTATCACCAGGTATGTGCTTCCTTCAAGAGGTTATGCAAGGAGTCACCACAACACAAAGAAGACCCTCAGAAATTAGCATTGCTGTTGCTATTACTCTTTCTAAAATCTGAACCTTTATTATACACTTTTTCAGGACTCTATTTCTGTTGGACTTCAAGGCAGCTACAGCTGGCCTACAGAAGAGCCTAGCAAAGACTTCCAAACTCACATGTCTAAGACTCAACACTCTGTTATGTCCCCAAGGCCTGTTCTGCCTCCTGCAATTACTCTCTCTGTTGAGAATACCCTGAAATGGAGCCTTTAGCTCATCTTTCAAAGCCATTGATCCTCCACACCCATGAATTGCCTCTGTCTCTGCCATTGCTCCTTCCAGGGGGGCCTCTTCATTTTCAACAGAACTTGCCTAAACCAGAATTTCATGGATACTAACCTGTGTCATTTCTTTCGTAAAATAGTTACCATTTTGGGCCTGCTGCAATAGCATAGCAGTTAAAGTCCTTGCCTTGAATTCACCTGGATCCCATATGGGCACCGGTTCTAACCCTGGCAGCCCTGCTTTCCATCCAGCTCCCTGACTGTCGTCTAGGAAAGGAGTCGAGGACGGCTGCAAGCTTTGGGATCCTGCACCTGCGTGTGAGACCCGGAAGAACTCCTGGCTCCTGGCTTTGGATTGACTCAGCTCTAGCCATTGCAGCCGCTTGGGGAATGAGCCATCAGATGGAAGTTTTTCCTCTCTGTGTATCTGCCTTTCCAATAAAAACAAATACATCTTTTTTAAAAAGTTACGATTTTATTTTTTATTGACACATGATAGTTCACATTTGTCAGAGTACAAAGTGACAATTCGATGCAAACATGCAATGTGGAATAATCAGATTTGTTTAATTGGGTTATTTAATACCCTAGACATTTGTCATTTCTCTGTGCTGGGAATATGTAAAAACCTCTCCACTAGTTATTTTTGAAACATTCAATCACTTATTGTAAATCAGAGTTATCTTACTGTGTAATGGAACCTCAGAAAACATATTTTTACGATTCAATTGCACCCTTGGATCCGTTAACCACCTTTTTAGTCTCTGGTAAAGCGCTATTGCAGTCTACTCCCTCAGGATCAACCAGTCGGTTGCTGCATACACATGCAAACACATGGTGCTTGCTTCTCTCAGCCTTGTTTATTCTGCTTAACATGGTGTTCTACGGTTGCATCTAAGCTGCTGCAAGTGATCAGATCTCATTCTTTCTCGTGGCTGAATATGATTGTCCTGTGTATGTGTATCGCACGTTCTTTGCCCATTCATTTGTCAATGAATACCTCTGCTGATGCAATATCTTGGCCATTGTGAGTAGTGCTTCAATAAACATCAGAGAATAGGTGTTGATTGAACATCTATTATGTCATATTACTGAACATAGGATATCAATTTCTTTGTATACATATCCATCATCAGGATTTACAGACTGTGGGTTATTTCTATTTATGCTTGTATTTGCTTATTTATTTGCTTTTCATTTAAGAGGCAGAGAAGAAGTGACAGAGAGCCCTCTTTAATAGCTCATTGTCCAAATGTGCACAACGGCTTGGCTGGTACCTGGGAACTCAATTCAGTTTTCCTGTATTTATAGCAGGAATCCAACTACTTGGGCCATTCTCATTGCCTCCCTTGGCTTTCCATTAGCAGGGGGTTCCAGGCAAAGCCACTGCCGGGAATCAAACCCAGGTCCTTTGTTGTGGACACTCCAGCTGCTGAGGCTGCCTACTATCTAATCTAGTTTTCTGAGCATGCTCCATACTCTTTTCCATAGTGACTGTACTAGTGATTTGCATCTCCATCAAGAGATTGCAAGGGTTCCCATTTCTATTTATTTAACTTCTAACCTAATCTGTTTCTAATACTCTCTTTAAGTGCTCTCATCCTAGCCAAGGCTAACTGTTCAAAATCATTGACTGATATTATCAGTGCTCACTGCATTCACATTGCAGGTTATCATCTTTTAAAGATAGCATATCTGTATCCTTACAAAGGCAACAAGGTCTTCCAATTTCTGACTAAATGTTCTTTTCCAGTTTTATCTGTTTTCCACCATCATACTACTTTCCTCTCAGCTTTGTACTTCTCTAACTTCACATTCTCATCACAGCATCTCTTTCAGCATTTTTACTGAATAATGTTTACAATTCATAAAAAGGGGCTGGTGCTGAGACATAGTAGGCTAAGCCTTTGGCTGGAATGCCAGCACACCATAAGGGAGCAGGTTCAAGTCTCAACTGCTCCACTGCCAATCCACTTCCCTGCCCATGACTTGGAAAATGAGTGAGGGTGGCTCAAGTTCTTGGGCCCCAGAACCCACATGGGAGACCCAGAAAAAGCACCTGACTTTAAATCAGCTCAGCTCTGGTCATTGGGCTATTTGGGGAGTGAACCAGGAGATAGAAGATCACTCTTTTTATCCAGCTTTCTGTTTCTCCATCTCTCTAATTCTGCCTTTCAAAAAAAAGGTTTGTATCAAATGGAATGTTCTTGAAGTTTTTAAAATTGATTGTTGTTTGGAGTAACCTCAGAATTGCTTCTTTCTGACTGGTCTCTACTTACGCTAAGACTGACCATATCCAACATATGTACCCCAATCCTGAAAGTGTTCCTCAATCATTTACTGTTATCTTCTTCAGCAGCTTAGCGCCCTAACACCATCAGTGTTCACTGAATGTTTCCCATCTGCCAGGCTCCTTGATAGGCGTCAGAAATGCTATGTAAATAACATGTTTTCTCCAATGAGCCAATACCTTCCTTCAAGGAGACTGCAAGGTCTGTAACAGGCAATGGGTAAGCATATATATGCACATATGTGTGCATGTGTGTGTGTACTGGAATGGAAAGACCCTAAGCACACAGCTAAAAGAAGGCATTGTGAAGTCAGACACTTTGCAAACAAGCTAGTTGTTTTGGACTTAGTTGAATTCTACATGCGCCAGCTTTAAACCTTCATTGCCATTGCTAGAATGCATAGTTATTTGTAAAAAGTTCTCACAAACTTTTACATTACTTTACGTAATGCAATTTTGTAACATTTACCAAAAAAAAGTTTTTCAAAAACATGGACATCCTACACCAATACATTTTTCATTATTTATCTAGTTAATTAATTAAGAAGCAAGATTTCCATTCATTAGCTCACTCCCCAAATGCCCAAAACAGTGGTAGTTGGGCCAAGTGGAATCGGTGAGGTGCTAATTCAATCCAGATCTCCCATATGGGTGGCCAGGAGTCAACCACCTGAACTACCACTTATTGCTGGAATAGAGGACAGAGTCAGGATTTTGACACAGTCGCTAAGATATGGGCTGTGAGCATACCAGGCAATGTCCTAAGCGCTACACTAAATGCTGGCTTTGAAAGATATTTTATTAAGTGGGAAAGAATATAGCACAGTTCAATGTATTCAACTCAAAAGCAAAGATTTATGCAGTTTATTTGTGTGTTAAATAGACCATTGATTTGATTTTATCTAGAAAAATAAGTCTAATGTATAATATTGAATATCACACAAAAACATTATTAATCATCAGTTGATTTTTCTTAAGAACCCCTTGGTATGCACACCATCAAATCACAGATATGCAACAAAGGCTTTTATTTACCATACTTCTAGGAGGAAACTGCATTTTAGTTGTTACTGTAGTCTTCTGTTTCATTTTCTCTGTCATTTTTTATTGAAATGCCACCAACAAAGAAACCTGCTTTTGACATATTTAGCATTCTAGGTCGCTCCTGTACCCATGTTAAGTTTCAGTTTTGATTAACAGAATATCCTGGTCCCAGAATACAAAAATGATGTAGTGTGGTGAACTGTTTAAATCCTCCCAGAGGCACACATTGTGCACAGTGGTTGGAATGGGCGCAAGACCTAACTCTGCTTCAGATCCAGCTTCCTGCTAATGTACACACTGGGAGATTCAAGCAGTTGAGTCCCTGTTCCCACGTAGGAAACCTGCATTGAGTTGGGGCCCAAGTTACTGCAGACATCGGGGGAGGGAATCAATGAACAGAAGATCAGTTTCTGTCTCTTTTTCCCTTTTAAATAAATGAAAATCAATTAAATCCCTGAATTAATCAACTAATCATGAAACTCTTTGCTTTTTCCCAGTATAATACCGACTTAAATCCCTTCTACCAACATAACACACCCCATCTAGCCAAACTAACATGGTGAAGGATCAGCAGGAACTTTATAAATATAGAATCATAAGCTTAGTCATTGCTCATTATCAGCTGTAAACGAAAAGCTTAAAATAGGACTAACACACTAACAAAAGTGCTTCTATGCAATGCAAAAACATTTACATCAGTAAGAACTCAACCATTCTCCAAAACTCCACTACGTGATTTCCTTATATACAGCACAACATAGTGATTAGTTCCATGGGCAATTGTGTCAAGAACATGAACATAGGTGAAAACGTTTGGTGAGGCTTGGGTAGCAGTGACAGAAATGAGAGGGATTTTTAATATATATATATCTATTTATTTATTTATATTGGAAAGGCACATATTTTTGAGATAAGGAGAGACAGAAGCAAGATCTCCCATCCACTGGTTCACTCTGCAAATGGCCACAACGTGTTAATCCAATGCCATGATCTACTTCCAGGTCTCCCAAATAGGTTCAGCTGAGGTCCAAAGGTTTTGGGCCATCCTTAACTGCTTTCCCAGGCCACAAGAAGTGAGGTGGATTGGAAGTTGAGCAGCCAGGACACAAATCGGTATCCATATGAGATCTTGGTACTTGAGGGGAGAGGATTAGCCAACTGAGCCATCCTGCCGGTTGAAGAAGAATATGTTTCAAGGCTGCCTGGGTTCAGTGATGTGCCCATGGTTGCAGCTAAAAGACATCAGGTTCAAAATATAAGGGTAATTTGGAAGGAGATTTCAAAAGATAGTTTAAACAAAGTCGATATAGTCTCCCATGATTTTATTTTGTAGGAGTGAATTTCTTCTCAATTCTGAGGGTTTGTTTCCTCCCATGCATTGACCAGATTAAAGTGTAGCTTTTGCTATAGCGGCAAAATGCGAGAGTCCTGGCTACAAAATGAAAGCTCAGTGAAGGCTGGACGGGCATCTGAGGGAATCTATGATGCTGTCGCTCTGAAGGAAGTGGAATGTTAGTATGCCCTGATGCTGGCGATGCGGCAGGGTGAACTGAGAAAACCTGAGGTCTCCAGATGCAGCACAGAGTAGGAGAATGCTTCAAAATGTATATGGAAAATGGAGTTTTTAAAAAAATCAAAAATCTTTTTTTAGATGTAGGCCTGTGAGGAGTCCCAACATTTCACAGAAAAATAGATACTATAAAAAGTATGCATGGGGCTTGGTGTAGTAGCCTAATGGCTAAAGTCCTTGCCCTGCACATGCCAGGATCTAATGTGGGCACTGGTTTCAACCCTGGTGGCCCCACTTCCCTTCAAGTTCCCTGCTTGAGGCCTGGGAAAGCAGTCAAGAATGGCCCAAAGCTTTGGGATCCTGCACTCATGTGGGAGACCGAGAGTAGACTTTTGGCTACTGGCTCCTGGTTTCAGCTCAGCTCAGCTCCAGCCATTACAGCCACTTGGGGAATATCTCTCTTCCTCTCTGTATATATGACTTTCCAATAAAAATAGATGAATCTTTTAAAAAAAAAAAGTATGTATGGATTTTGAAACATTTTTGCATCAAAATAAACTTATCTTTTAATTCTTCTTTTCAAAAGCTTTGTGAACTACACCTGTAAAAGCAACACCAAGCAGATACAGACTCAACTTGATCCACTGAAAAACACCCTTGTAATTAGGGAGACTCCATTTCTTGGAAGTAGTTAGCACTCATCCTATTACAACAAGGAATTATCCAGCCCTGGCTTCAGAGCAAATGCTGAAGGAAAGAACATTCTAAGAAAGAATATTCTAAGATCCTGTATCTTCCCATAATATTAAAAACCAATTTATTATCATAGTATTGTTTAACATATATTACACATTTACACACTATCAGTTATGATTCTCTAGTTACAAGCGGTAACTGATCCTTGCTAACCAAAGAGGGGGTGGGAGAAGTTAGCTAATGAAGGCAGTCGGAGATTTTAACAAGCCTTTAAGAATCTTACAAATCAGAGAAGTTCTGGGTATGCAAGCTGAAGAAGCAAGTAGACAGTCTCTCTTAGACACTTAAGATAACATGGAGCTTAACCGGTATCATGTGCAATTGTGGCATCGGCATCCCACAAGGGCACTGATTCTAGTCCTGGCAGCTCTGCTTCTGATCTGGTTCCCTGATAGTGTCCTAGAAAGAAAGCAGAGGAGGGCCCATGTTCTTACACCCCTGGACCCTTGTAGATGACCTGAAAGAAGCTCCTGGTTCCTGGCGTTAGAGTGGCCCAGCTCTGCCAATACAACCATTTGGGGACTGAACCAGCAAGAGGAAAATCTCTCTCTTTCTCTTCAGATTTAAAAAACAAAACAAAAAAAGAACAACATAATATGGATGAGTCAAGACACAAGTTAGGAAACAAAAGCTGCTTAGCTTGACAGGGTCCAGATTCCATCTGGTATATAATTATCTTGTCTCTGATAAAAAAAATTTGGAACAAAGTCATATTCATAGGCGATTAATTGTCCTATAGAAAAATAGCGGTACAATTACAAAAAAATGGTGGGAAAAATGCTGTAAATGCAAAATCAGATAGTCACACTAAGCAATTTTTTTCAGATGAGAAATTTTCTAAAGACCTAAGGGAAGAGCATAAAAGGATAGGTTCAACAACACATGTGTGCATGGGGGTACACAACGCCATGGGCCATTGTCTCTTCACGTCTTTTTGGAGCAACTGGATGAAGGTTCCCTAATCTGTTACAGTTCATTCTTTTCCTAATCACCCTGTGATTGTTGAGCTATTGTACAAGCCAAACGCTGTATCTCCACAGTTCACTATTTTTATAGCTTCCTTCAGGTGTTTTTAAAATGAAGCACAAACTTTCCCTAAACGATTTCCTCTGGAAAATCACTTAAAGAGGATGTGGATAATCCACTGCAGGTGCCATCAACCCAATTCTGGTAAAATAGAAATCTGGAAACAACTTCAAAGATGGACAAGCCATTTTCATTTCATGTTCCGGTTAACTCTTAGTAGTTAGAAATATTTGTCTATGATCAATGTCTTCCTGGCATGGGAAGTGGGTAGATGAAGGGGGTCAATGTATTCAGAGCGATTCACTGTTTTTATCAGAGTAAAATAAACTTCATCCTTCACGCACTTGGACACAAAAACTGGAGAACAGAGCCAATTACAGACCTGACCCTGAGAGTCAGTGGCTTGCTCACTCGGTAAGGAGTTACTGAGCTCGAGTAAGAGCAGACACTGAGCCTGATCATGGAGATGCACCAGAGAAGATGAAAGACAATATCCCTTCGCTCATAGATCATATGTCTTAATGCGAAATGAGATAGGAAACAAAGTAAATCAACAAACATTGAGGAATGATGGGATTGTGTACATTTCAAGTAAACTTCAGGAAGCTATGAAGCATGACTAAGGGCTTCTTTTTCCACTGGGTGGTTAGCAAGGCTTTGAGGCCATACTGTGAAAAACGGAACAGAACAAAACAAAGAATCAATTCACATTAATATGACCCATGGAAGTGAGTGGGTACAATGAGGCAAAGAGAACAGCTTCTGCTAAAGCCCTTGACATAGTAGAGCAAAGTAAAAAAATATATAATATAGATAGATAGATAGATAGATAGATTGATAGATAGATAGATAGATAGATAGATAGATAGATAGATAGATAGATGATGTAATAAAATGTCACCTAAGAATCTGGGGTGTAAGAGGAGTCTCAAGTCACTGCAAATAAGTGTAAGGGAACTCACACCATTTAAGGGAGCAATGGACATGAACAAGCCTATCCCGGGAGCCAGACTGTATTTTGAAACAGAGTACTGAGCTCCAGGAGACAGTGCTACCTGGAAGAATGACTGTCAGTGGGGAAGGACAGATGAAGGCAAGAGCGACCCATTTACCCGATGACAGTCTGTGGAGAGTATCAGAGCCATGGCATTATTTGAAATCAGACTACCACATTCTCACACTCAGGTGGATGGTTATTTCTGGCATCTCCTATTGGTAAAGTTAGGACAATAGTACCCTCCTGGAGGCAGTCAAGATGAGGGCATGGAGCTGGTGTTTACAGTATCCAGTTAGATACCATTTGTTCTCCAATATCCCAAATTAGATCAAGTGTTGACTCTGTCTCCAATTTCAGCTTCTTGTGAGTAATGTATATCCAGGAAGGGAATGACCCAAAACCTTGTGTCCCTGCCACTCGGGTGAGAGACCTGGGTTGGTTTCTGGGCACCTGGTTTCAGTTTGGCCCCCTGACTGCTCTGGGCATTCAGAGAGTGAATTCATAGATAGACAACCTGCCTTTCTAAGTAATGTCAGCGAGTTGGTGACATCAGTTGACACAACTGACCCCTTTGGGACAGGATAAAGAAGGCAGAGGCACAGCTAAAAAATGGTGATGCCTGATATTTTCATTCTTTTAATTCTATATTTGTTCAGTCTCCCCAACCATTCAATTTAAATTTGAAATTTATTTCATATTGCATATCATAATTACCATTACTCACATACACAGGCACCAAGTACTATCTCCCAAGAAAGCTGCACACATATTCCCTAACCATTTAGAGAATAAAAATGGGAGACTCTAAAATGATAACAAATCCTTAGTGAAGTTTTAAGAACACTGTCTTCCCACTATAACATATATAAAAGTAAACAAATATTAAGAATGTCCTGTGAAAGAAAAGATGTTTCTTCATTCTCCTTTATTAAAATACACCCTCATGTAGGTGTTTTGTCTACTAATGCAGTAAGTCCACAACACATTCACTTACATTTGGTGCTGTGAAGAATATGTTTCCCTCTAGTATGTTCTTAACAACATATTCAATGTAATAGGATGTATTATTTGTGGTTATTATCGAGAAGTGCCATCCTGTGCTACAAAGGTGAAAATGGGAAATTCAAACTAAGAAAAGTTATTTTTCAAAAGCAAGCAAAGTAGGATGCAGACAAGTGATTCCTAAATTAAAGAAAAGGAAGAGCCTGAGGTTAAAGTTTGATGGATTCATGCTCTAACACCACCTGAAGCCCTTCTCCACCATGCTTCAGACTAAAGTGATACAAAGGAGAAACACCCCACAACACTGTGTGATATGTCTTAATAGTGAACCTAGGTTTTTAATCCTGTCAACTGCCAGGTTCACGAGACAGCCACCGATGGGAGGTTGTGGCCTCTACTGTCAATGAAAGGGTTAGCCCTTCAAAGCTCCTTTCAGGTTCAGGAAATTCCATAGGCCAGTGAAAGAACAGATGAACAGCAGGTGAAACACTCAGGAATGCAGGTGAGTCTCCAGTGAGCAATGGCTGTTGACTTTTCAGAGGACCAACCCTTCAGCTGTCTTGGTGAATTTACGACGGTCCGTGCTGCACTTGCCCCAGTCCCCATAGATTTAGGAAATGGATTTTTCTACTACACACTAAGATGATCAATTCACATGACACCATGGTATAAATCAGAAGGCTAACCAACACACAATAGAAAATTGCTCTTATCTGATCAGCATATTCACATTGTGTAGAAATAAAGTGCAATTAAAATTAAAGGAAATGTTTAGGCAAGAGAGACTTTCACTGAAGCTTCAAAAAACACCCCAGCCACAGAACAGAAACTTGTATTAGTAAGATGCTTATTCTTCAGCACTCGACAGCCCTCTCCACTGGCCAGAGCAGCACCCAAGCATGTCTACTATCATACATTCTTCTCCTAGAGGAACCACCAACTAGAGGATGCCCATGGACATGACTAAGCATTATTGTTCAACTTGTACTGGACACATCATTTAAGTTGAACCCTCAGGAGAGAAACCAATTTTCCTTTTTGCCAAAATCCTGAGGACAACTTCACTGTGCACTCCTTCATATATATTTTCCCAAGAGCATCAGTCAAGTCTGGAGGCACCACACCAGGAAAGGCAAGCAAACAAACAAAATAATTCAATTGCTTAAATTATTGGTCACTTAAAAAATCTGTCTAAGTAGGCAACTAATAGGTAAGGAATAGAGTCCCTACCATTAAATTTCAACAGAGCAGTTAGTAATGGCATAACAAGTTAAGTTGCCATATGTGACACCATGTAGGTGCTGGTTTCCATCCTGGCTGCTCCACTTTTGATCCAGCTCCCTGGTATTGGCCTGGGAAAAGCAGCAGAAGATGGCCCAAGTGTACCGATCTTTATCATACTTGTGGGAGATCCAGATGAACCTTGTGACTCCTGCCTGCCTCAGTCCTCGCCATTGTACCCATCAGGGAACATCCAGCAGGTGGATGATCAACCTCTCTCTCTCTCTCCCTTGCAGTCTCCCTCCACTCTCTGTAACTCTGACTTTGAGAATAAATGAGTAAATCTTTTTCAAAGATAAAAAATGGGCTGTTCCCTCTGTGGTTTGAAGGCCAGCAGCATCACCATCATTTAAACCATGAGTTACAGTTCATTGGTTCCACCCCAAAACTATGGAGTCAGAATCTCCCAAAGAAGTAGCAGTCAGTGTCATAACAAGTTCACTAGAGGATACCATGCTTGCCAAAGTCTGAGAAATCACAGTCTGAAATACCACCGGAGAAAGATATTCCACATAAAACATTTGATTGGGAATTCACAGAAACAAGAACAAACAAAAAAGTCAACAAAGGAAACAAAGAAGACAAGCCAACTGTCTCCATCTGAAGACAACGTCAAATTGTGTCTACCCACACTAAAGCATTTTGAGAATAAATTAGGAAATAAATGTCAGGAGATGATTGCTTGAAAGGATGAGATTAAAACCTAGAAAAGAAAATTTAAGGCTTTATGATAGATTAAGTTTCTGTTAGTCAAGTTTTTAAAACATTCTCTTAAGTTTATCACTCCACACTCTCATTGCTTTACTAATTCTCTTTTTGACATTCAAAGGGACTTCACTACGTTAAGGATAAACTTAAATAAGAACGAAACACATGCCCTATCTGACAGAAAAAGGGAATGCTCTCTGCTGTGGTCGGCGTACAGTTCCTAACCATTGCTGTTTATCCTGCCTCTTCCCTGCAAGGATCACATGAACCAACCATCACCTCCCCCAATCATGATGATGCCCAAATCTCCACTCTTGACTCCAGATTCAGTCAATATCCCAGTCATCTCTTTCTACTTGCCTGTAGCACATCCTCATCTGAATGTTGCATTGACATGTCAGTTAACACCTTTAAAACTGGATGGTCAGGCCCAGCTTGGTGACCTACTGGCTAAAGTTTTCACCTTGAATGTGCCAGGATCCCATATGGGCACCAGTTCTAGTCCCGGCAGCCTCGCATCCCATCCAGCTCCCTGCCTGTGGCCTGGGAAAGCACGGCCCAAAGCCTTGGGACCCTGCACCCATGTGGAGACCTGGAGGAGGCTCCTGGCTTCTGGCTTCGGATTGCCTCAGCTCCAGCCGTTGCGGTCAGTTGGGGAGTGAATCATCGGACAGAAGATCTTCCCCTCTGTCTCTACTCCTCTCTGTAATCTGCCTTTGCAATTAAAAAAAAAAAAAACAGGATGGTCATTTGTACTTTCAGCCTGATCAGAACCACCATTTCTCCCATTTCTCCAATCTTAATTTATCAAACACACTGATCTTTTCTCTGGTTTCATTTGATTTTTGCTTCCTCCCCTGTCTATTCTCACCCAGGTTGAGCCTGACACTCTAAACAAACTTTCTAATCAATTACATCTTACAAAATATCAGTAGTTAATGCAAAGCATTGCCCATGCATAGCGCATCTTGATCTCAACTTGAATTCTCTCAAACTCCATTCACTGCCTTCGACTACACCTACTTTCTTTTGACTGCATCATACTCCTTACAATTTTTTTTTCGCTTCATTTCCTCTTGCTTTATTATGACGTATGGAAACCATTTAACTTCAGATGTTGATTGTTTGCAATAAATGTCAACTTTTATCCAAAAATAGTACACGTGCTTTTCAATACAAAAATACAGACAAAAATTCCTTCTACATTTTTCTAGGAGCAAATACATAATAAATAAATTCACAAAAACCAATAAGCATGCATGTACACATGCATACAGATTTTAGAGAAGGTTAGAAATCATGCTACATTTCTTTTTCGTAACTGTATTAACCCAACAATATAGTATTACCCCCAGTCAATATTTCCGCATTTGTTGATTTCAAGGATGCGTAGTGGTGCTTGTAATGACGTAACATCAATTATTCATTCTGCTCCCTGTTAACTGTCATCTGGATGACTTATGATTTTCTATGTTAAGAATCATGCTCCAGTAACCACCTTGGTGTACACACATTTTCACATTTCTATAAAAATTCTTAGGATTAGTCTTGCTAATTTACAAGTTTTCAAACTAAAACACAAAATCTACCTTCCCCAGAGTATGAACAAAATTAAGGAATGAAGACCTCAATCTACCATGGTTGTTCAGGGATATTTAATTCTTTAAAAACATAATAGATGAGGGACCAACATGACAGCTCAACTGGCTAATTCTCCACTGTCAAGGGCTAGCATCCCACAGGGTCACTGACTCGTGTCTCAGCTGTTCCATCCTTGCTTATAGTCCAAGTTCCTGGGCTGCTACACCCACGTGGAACACCCAGAAGAAGCTACTGGCTCCTGGCTTCTGGCTGTGATCAGCTCAGCTCCATCTGTTTTGAGTGTTGTGGCCATTGGGGGAAGAAACCAGTAAATGAAAGATCCTTCTCTTTGTTGCTCCTTCTCTCTACAATTCTGCATTTCTAATAAAAATAAGTAATTCTTTAAAAAAAAACACATAGTACATGAAAATAATAGCATTCAATTTATTTAACATTTCTTTATTCGTGAGTTATATATATATGGGTCTTACTAATTATTTCTGTTTCTTCATTCCTTGGTATTTTAACCTTTCATTACTGGAACTCTCCTCCTATCAACACCCCCGTTCTTTTCCTATGCACTTGTAGAAATGTACTTTGCCTGTACGGTATTAAGCCTATAAATATATGCAGAACACTTTTTTTCACAAGTGTGTTGGTTTGCTTTTTTTACTAATCATAATTGTGGGGTTTTGCAATATGAAGATTTACAAATATTCCTTTTGTCAAAATGTATGAATTTCATCAAATGATAAAGAATGCAAAATAGATCACTCCTTCAAAGTGTGCTTTTGCCTTTGGAAGAAGACTTTTACTTGTTGATTTTGTTACTCAGTTAAGTCTGTGAACATAAAGTAAACTAAAAGTACGTTACTGCAAAAATTAAAAGAAAAGTAAGGAAGGAAGGACGAGGTAGGGTGAGAAACAGGGCGTGAGAAACAGAGGGGCAGAAAGTAGGATAGAAAGTATCCTCAGGGTATTAAAACTGCATATAGAAAATAAACTTTCTTCCATTTATATAAATAAAATCAAAATAAAACAAATCTGCACAAAGAAGAAACAATTATTGAACAATAAACAATTATTGAATTTTATTGCTCTGTTACAGCTCCCTGACTGCTTCTTTGGTTCTGCCCATTTCTAGTCCTCCTCATTTTGTCTTCTCCCCACTCCTCCCACATGCCTACATATTACTTGTATCCTTGTTTTAGCAGGAATATCTTCCCTGACTTACCCAGTATGCCAACTACCCAAGATTTTTCTTACCTCAGCACTGACCCAAGACTGTCTTCTCCTTGAATGGTCCCATTTGCCCAGGCAGCGCTTGCCCCTTTTCTTCATGTTTAAGTCAATGTAAGAGGATCCTGCATTAATTACTCAGCTTTATCCCGGTTTGTTTTCCGAACTAAGCTACCAAATTCTGAAGGACAAGAGTCACCTTCTGCTCCGGTTGTCTAAGCCACCCCATACAATGCTGACCTCGTGAAGAGAGCTCAAAAATCATGTATTGCTTAACAAGACACATTTTGTGTCATAAATGTGTCACTACATTCTTTGTTAAGATACTCTGAAACTACATAGCATGGGGCTAAAGATATAATTTAATACTGCACCAACACTGAACACACTCGTTTACTGGTTTTACAAATATCATCAGACCAAACATGCAAATAGGTGAGATAAAGAGACATGGTCAGATATCTGCATTTAGTTGTGCAAATGTTATCTTCAGAGCAACTATGTGATTAAGCAAAAATATTTGCAGAACATTAAACACACTGAGATGGTTTTCACCCTACCCCTTTCTGTGTGAATGCCTTTGAAATAAAAAGTGTAATATGACTGAATTCCAAAAATAAATAAATAAATAAATAAAACTCTAAGAGCAGCACAGTCAAGCCATAAAAGGGCTTACTAAACTTTCCTTAAAAGTTTAAAATCCGCTAAAAGATGTCTAAAGATGTCCTTAACAGACATGGACCAACGCTCATTGTTTAAATCAATGCTGCAGAAGCTAAGAGCAATACGAACAGTAAGGCGACAGGGATTCCCTTAATCGGGGTACTTCCAAGATTTGCAGAAAATGAATGAAAATGACTAATTTTGCAAAGAATATATCCGTAAGTGCTACTGCAATTCAAATATGGAATAGAAACTTCCATGCAGAAGGATCAATTTGTTTGTCAATTAGTATACATTAAGCACCTGTTATACGCCAGGACAAAGTTTAGAGAATCTCACAGAATGAACACTTTTGAGATGCTATTTGGAAATGTGCATGAACAGCTGAGTTGGCTCCTCCACTTCCCATCCAGCTCCCTGCTTGTGGCCTGGAAAAGCAGTGGAAAATGGCTCAAAACCTTGGGAACCTGCACATATGAGAGACCCAGAAGCTCCTGAATCCTGCTTTTGGATCATCTCAGCTCCAGCCTTTGTGATCCATGTGGGGAATGAATCAGGGGAAGGAAGATTTTTTCTCTGTCTCTCCTTGCTTCTGTAGATTTGACTTTCAAAAAAAAAAAAAAAAGAAAGAAAGAAAGAAAAAAAATCTTAAAAAAAAAAAAAAGGAAAATGAAAAGCCCACCCAGAGTCCGTGCTGGCCTTATGCCAAACATTTTCAAATATGAGATTTGGTTCTAGGGAAGCAGCAGCTAATGCTCTGTAAGCTACTTGCTTGAAAATGACACCTCTGCTCCCCTCCAATTTAGTTATTCTCGGGGACAAAAGGCATCCTGCAAACTTAAATGAGGAAAGTACAAGTATTGTGAAATACAGCAATGTGAAAAGCAGACAATTTTCCAATATATTCACCCCACACTGCACGGTGAATTTCCTATAGAGTGCTGTGAGAGACTCACTCTGTTTTCCAAAACAAAATAGAAAAAAAGAAAAATCATGCGAGAAGTGCAAGCAATATTGAAAGCAAATCTCTATGTGATTTGAGGCCTGTTGATTGCAGAGACGGAAGCCGGAGAAACACATCACAGTGCAAAGAAATGTTTCCAGAAAGCACATGATCTGAGCGATCATGAGTCTCCTGTTCCATTGTGCTCACGGGTTAAGTCAATGCCAAGTCTGCCAGCTGCCTTCTCCTTGTCATTGTCATTGGCAATAATCTCTGAGTCAATGGTTCTTATTTGTGTTTTAGCACCATAATATATGAATATATTGGCATTCTTTGTAGAGCATTGAAACGTCTAGTCTAATATTGATCTTCAAGACACTCCTATCAAATAACTAAGTATTCTCATGGGAAGAAGTGACAGAAAGCTATGAAAAAAAAAAGGAAACTCAGAGGAAATAGCATTGAAGTAATTTGTTGAATGAAATATTGGGCCAGCCAGGGTCATTACTAACATAGTTCAAGTCCTTTCACTGAACCACAGAACTGTTTTAATTTTTGGTAATTAAACTTATTTACCAGACTTTTGTTAAAGTAGATTTGTACTAAATATATCGTTAAGTATTATACACCAATGATTTTTAAAATTTTTTTAGCTATGGAAAGGAAATCGCTGAGACTTCTGGTTGTAAAAAGAGAAGCCATGAATTTGTTTCTAGTGTGCAAGCTCCGTACCCTTAGCTCACCACATCAGGCCAAAAGCAAGCAAGCAAAAGTGACCTTTGCCAATTCTAAGGAACAACTCCCCAGGTTTTCTAAGAGACAAGGATGCCAAATTTAAAAGATCAGGGCCAGTGTTGCAGTACAGCCAAGTAAGTGGTGTCTCATAACACAGACATGCATCGGTGCCTTAGTTTGAGTTCTGGCTGTTCCACATCCTATCCAGCTTCCTGTTGATGCACCGTGGAAGGCAGTGGATGATGGCACAATTGCCTTGGTCCCTGTCATGTCTTTGTAAGACAGGGGTGAAGTTCCTGCTCCTGATACCAGCCAGCTCCAGCCACAGAACAGCAGGAGGGAAATCTCTTTCTTTCTCTTTGTCTCTCTGCATTTTTATTAATACATAAAACCCCAAAAAGAATTGAAAGATCTCATCACATTTGGCGACATATGATTGAATGAAGTGAATTAAGTTCTGCTAGAAATGCAGGTTCAGGGTAATGGTTTTAGTCAACACGTAAAACTGTCACTCGGATCTATTAGAGTCCACATCAGAGTGTTCTGATTTGAGACCCCCTGTTTCTGATTCTCCTTCCCACAAATGCAAATGTCCAGAAGAATTGGGCAATGGTTCTGCCACCATGTTAGTAACGTGTTTAGGGGTTCCTGGGCTCACCATGTCACAAACCCAGTTGCTGAGGGCATTTAGGGAGTGAAATAGTAGGTTAAGACCTTGATCTCTATTTTTCTGTATCTCCTTCTGTCTCTGTCTCTCTCTGTCTCTCTCTCTCCCCGTCTCTGTCACTCTTTCTCTACAATACGTGAATGTGAATTAATTGAACATAAGCAAATAAAGTTTAAAAAGAATAAAATATTCAATTTTCAGAAACTATATGTTCTAGACAGATTCTAGTTTTCATTTTTGCAGTGTCAAAAGATAGCCTCATTTGTAGGCATTTTTTTTATTACTCTTTACTATATAATCTGACCTTCCTTAAAATTGAGATTATAAGTGCAAACCAGGGAAAGAACAGGGAGAAAATAAATAAATTAATTTTTGTGTAGGTTTATTAGAATTCCATGGTCACTTTTTGTAGCTCAGTTGGTATACCATGGGCAATGAATGTCAAACAAATTCAACACACATAAATAATTCTTCATCAAGTAGAACTGTATATACTCTCAATATTATACTATAAAAAGGGAAACATTCTGATGTCTAAATCCTTTGGGCAAAATAGTTGCTCCAATCAATTAGGAATATTCGGGCCACCTAAAGTTGTTCTTGCTTGATGCTTTTCTTCTAACTTAATATATGAGATTAGCAGAAACAGGAAATTGACCCGAAACCCAAGTGCAGTCTCTACCAAATGATGGAGAGGCAAGTGTTGGTAGAAGTTATCCAAAGCACCTGTTAGGATTCCTGACAATGTTCACAAAGCAAAGAAGGCACGTTTGCTTTTGTCAAATGTGGGGGTTCCCTTCAACCTTGGAGCTTATTCAAGAACAGAAGCTTCTCATCAAGAGGTATAAAATATAGATAGTCTTCGTCACCACAACACAAAGGGGCAGGACTCAGAATATTTGGGTTAGTAATCCTAAAACAAAAGTCAATCTTCATGCAGTAAAACCCTCATCAAGGCAATGCTCAGAATTCTAAACATTTGACTAGAATACAATAGAAAGGGCTCCCATATGCCTTTTCAGTTATCAAATGCTCACAATGGCCCCCCAGCTGGAACTTACACTGGGAGCTAGACAGCCCATCCGTGTTTTCTATGTAGTTGTCAAGAACCCAATTATTTCAATCATTACAATTACCTCCCAGGGTCTGTGATCGGAGGAAGGTAGAGTTAACAGTCAGGAGGCTAGTATGGAACCCAGGAATTCCCTCCAATAAGGGACATGGTTGTAGACAGTATCATTGTATACTTCCAGGCCAAAGGTCCACTTCTTAATGCTTTAAAGGACCCAATTAGAGGATCATTAACCTGGTTTCAGATTTGAATTGAGTACCTTGAATATATAATGTGGCATTACTAATCATGGCAAATCAGTGGCAATGAAATGTATGCCCATTAATGAGCAAGACTTATTGCATAAACTGATGTACACCCACAATCAGACACAGACATATCAAATTGCTTGGTGACACTGAGAAAAAGCGGCCGTACAGTAAAATCCCATGCAGCAGACTGCATGTCTGACTTAACAAAGAGAAGGCTGTGGAAGGACGCACACAAGCCGACCAATACGGTTGTGTTCAGAGTTCATGATGACTCATATGGTGTGGTGAGGAATGTCATGAACACTTCATTTTGTATCTTGAATCATCTGCCTAATTTACAAAGTATAGTCGGTAACAGAAACATTTACAAACGTTGAGGAATCATAGCCATAAAACTTTTTTTTTTAGACAAAAATAAGGGTCCTTATGCAATAAAAGAATAGAGAAGATGAACTGCAGAAGAAACGTAAGAAATCCACTAAAACTCGGGGGAAAAAATGAGAAAAATAAATTGAAACCAAAATCACAGTTTGTCTTCTTGGCCACAACTAGGTTACTGGTTTTGTATATTACTTAGTGAGTAGGGCCTTAAAAATTGCATCAGGAGCCTTATACTAACTCTTATCACTTTTTATACCGTTTTTTATACCTATTTAAAATAGATATTAGTATAGGGAAACAGGGTTGGTTTCTCCATTCAAGTGGGAACGTTGTCACTCACACTTGAAGTATTCAAAATTCTGAATTAAGAAATCCATCTGGATTGTGTTGACAATAGGATATTGAATGACTAGTTAGTATACGACTATTTCACTCAGGGGGCTGAATTCTGAATAATTAAAATTGACAAAAGGGATGGGCCTAACACTCAGCCCAGTTCCTAGCCCTTTAAGCTAAGTTCATATCCTGATAGCTTCAACTTTCTGCCAGCCCATGAAAGGAAGCCACATCTAAAGGCTGATATTCTTGGCAATCACTCAGGAATTGCCTCTCAGATCCTCTCCAAACCACTACCACAGCTTTTTAGTTCTGACCTACTTGCTTATTCTCATCCCCAAGCTCTAAATCCCAGCTACTTAATCTGCCTTCCAAATCCACTTCTGCCTTCCCCTGGATTGGCACATGCGTTCCTTCATTCTCTTGCCAGCGTCCTGGAATGCAGCATTATGGTGGTTTCTTTCTTTTTCTTTTCTTTTTTTTTTCCCATTCTGGGTTTTTGTTTTTCTAATATGATTTTTGGCCCTGTCTATCCTCCACTGTCACAGTATGTCCCATTAATGAAACATGTAACCCAACTCCAGCCAACAGCCCTAGGGTTCCTACCCCGCAGGCCCACATTTTTTCATAGGAATAAAAGCTAAGGTTAGGTACGACAGCACCAATCTAAAACTATGGAAAGATGGATATTACACTAGAGATAATTTCTGACACACTGAATGTCCACATACAACACCAAAAGGGTGAAGGTGACATCAAATGGCTCTGGTATAAACACACAATCCTGGAGGCAGCGTTACAGAACAGATCTACCTCCTAAAACACACACATCCCATACGGGTTGGAGTCCAGCTCATCCTTGTTACTAGTCCAGCTGCCTACTAATGCACACTCTAAGACACAAAGAATGATAACCAAAGTAATTGGGTCCTCAACACCTACATGAGAGCCGCAGATGCAGCTTCAGCCTTTGGATTGGCCCAGACCTGGCTGTTGTGAGTGTTGGGGCAGCGAACAGTCAAATCTCTCTTTTCTTTATCTCTCTATCTGTCTCTATGCCTCTCAAATAAATTGCTAAAAAATATTTTTAAACTCCATGATTTCAGCAACAGAAGACACATTAATCGAATTCAAAAAGCTTTTAGGATGATTGGGACCAGCACTGTATTCTGTACTGTTAAGACATTCTGTGGTCCTAGCTCTCAGAATGCCTGCAGGACAACTCTGACACATTTATAGTATTGCAGTCTACAGGTATGTTGAAAAAGCCAAAAGTAGGGCCCAGCACGGTGGCACAAGTGGTTAAGGTCCTCGCCTTGCACGCCCAGGATCCCATATGGGCGCCATTTCTATCCCAGCAGCCCCGCTTCCCTTCCAGCTCCCTGCCTGTGGCCTGGGAAAGCAGCAGAGGACGGCCAAAGCCTTGGGACCCTGCACCCCCGTGGGAGACCCAAAAGAGGCTCCTGGCTTCGGATCGGCATAAATAGTATCGACCCGTTGCGCTCACTTGGGGAGTGAATCATTGGACGGAAGATCTTCCTCTCTGTCTCTCCTCTCTGTATATCCGCCTTTCCAAAAAAATAATAATAAAAATAAATCTTTTAAAAAAAAAGCCAAAAGTAAACATACAACCAAACAAAACAGAAGAAAGCCATAAGGCAGTCAGTTCCACTCTGTTCTCATCAAGAAGGCAAAAGAACAACAACAACAAAAAAGGCAAATTCATTGAAGAAAGCTCAGTGGTCAGCAGGAAAGTCCAAGTGGAATGGAAACTGATATGAAAACAAAAGCACCAGCCCTAGGAAATACAGAGATTTGCAGAAGAGTCCATGAGAAAGTGAGATCATATCAGCCAAGCATCCAAAAGAGAAAATGGATAGAGATGTGAATACAGAGAACTTGGCAGAAAAGGAAGACTGTGAGTAATAGCAACAATAAATCATGACTTGCTTGGACTATGTTGAGATCTAGACAATCTTTCACAGGCTCCACCTCTCTAACACATCTTTGCACTGAGAGTCACAGTAAATGAGCACATTTGTTCTGTGCACCTATTCCCTGGATCCTCAGCATGTGAGTGGCCCCATGGCATCATCACTGCTTTCCGGTTGTTGGATTGCATTGTGTGATGCTCATGCTTACTTCAGCATTGCTGGGGTCAAAGCTAATGCTATCATCTCTAAGGAGACCAACAGCGACATTCATGATATATTGGAGCATATGCAAATTTTATAGGAAGAGTTAAAAACAGTAATCTCAAAATACATGCCAAGACTTGAGTTCGCGTATGAAAAATACTTCTCTTTCAAGTCTAATATAGGATTTTTATTCAGTTTCTGAGAATATTCAGTTTCATGATGAGTCAAGATGCTGGACTTTACTGAATGTTGTGGCATATGGAAAACAAACACAAAATATGAATTGTCCTTATAAACATTCGTTCTTATTGCAAGATTCTAAAAGTCTTCTTTATGCATTTATATCAAGTGCTACTAACATTTTCCCCAAACATTGGTCTTCTTTTAGTAAACTATCTTTTATTGCCAAAGTACTCTTATTCTTTGCTTTTTGAAATGAAAACAAAGACCAAAATGCAGATTTGAATTAAGACCCTATAACCTTAGCACTTCTCTTTTCGGCTTCTTCTCTGTTTTACCTTTTCTGGCATGTCTCATGAATCGTAGGTTAATTAAAATTTCAGAGATGCCATCTCTTCCTTTTTTGCCTGACCTTCTACTGACAAATTCATGACTAAATGGTTTGGGAACCATTAGACTTTTCACAGAATAAGCAGCTGTTATGAGATTATTTGGAAAGTACTAGAATTAGTCAACCTGTAAGATTTTTAAATCTTAATAAAAAGATATAAGACCTTATCAATATGGCATGAGTCATGGTTTTGAATATACTGCTATTTTGAGAGAGTTTTTAAAATACCAGTCACTAATATTTTAGTGACACTCCTTTGATGTAATCAACTAACTGTAAAACCTTCTATAAAAACTGGTGAGAAAGTATTTGTCTCCTTAAGAATATTTTGTCTCCTGATGTTTTTCTGGAACCTCTGTGTAAATCAGTTTTGAGGGTGTGTGTGTGTGTGTGTGTGTGTGTGCTCACATGTGTTAAAAATACTAAATGTAAATCAAAGCTGATTTATTGTCACTCCCGCTCATTGAGTGAGATCTGGTGACAGGGCTGGGAAAAAAAAAAATTAAAAACAAAATATGCAGTCATCACAACTGTTACTCCCTTCAAGACTGGAAGAAGATGTTACTATTTTTTGTTTTTTTGAAGTATGCAGGTGTGCACTGAGCTAACAAGAGGGGAAAACTCCTTCATGATGAATATGGCAATGAATGACCAAGTCAGGGCTTCAGATTCTGATTCTTATGCTACAACTGTGAAATGAAGATGAAGGAAGTCATTCCATTTGACCTCTGGCTGGGAAAGCAACATCGACAGGTGCACAGCCCTTTGGAGCAGTGATGGTATGTCTGGGTTAGGGTTAGGGTTAGGGTACAGCCACACATTCTTTAAGAGGCACGTGGGTTTTCTACACCTGACAGAGACCTCTGGACTCAAGTCAAGTCATCCTAATTGAACAACCATGAAAACTGGGGAACAGGAAGAGGTGGCAGTGTGAAAACATGCGAAAATACACAACTCTGTCTTGAAAAATTAAGAAAGGATATCCCCAAAGAATAAGATTTGTGTCATTGAGTTGCCTCCTGCCTCTACTCGTAAACTGGAGCCCAGGGAAACACCTGTTGCAGTCAGTTCACTACTAAATACCCGTTGTACTAGTTCTACCTCTAGTAGTCAATTTCACTAATTATGCAATGAAAATTCTGTTTACCTGGCACCCAGACTTGGAACTTCCAGTTGCTCTCACTGCCAAAGATCAGACTAATATGTCTGCTTTGGAGATATTTTAGCCAAAGAATGTTAATGACATTTTCCAATATGCTTACCAGTTCTACCACACATCCCTCCCCAGAAACTTGAAATTACTAAAATACTAGACATCTTGAAAGACACAAGGACGCAATGATGAGACTTACGGCTAGCTGTTTAGATTTTCTAAGCATTTCAGAAATAGAATATGATATATGCAAAGCACAGACATGTTAAAAATATGTTTCCTCTAAACCATAGACGTCAAACAAAAATTAATAAACATTTATTTGCATGTCTAAATCATAATGCCTTATCACCTTCGTTTTTTATGTCATTTAGTTTTCTGATAATGTCTCCAAACCTCAACAAAACTTGTGGATTCGATTTTTTTTTCAATTTGCAAGTACATTAATTTATTTGTGGTTTTATCCCCAAATTCCTCAAATGCACATAAAGTGCATTTATTTGTATTCAGTTTCAGGAGCAAAATTATAAAATCTCTGTCAATATCTTATTGCCAGAAATTAAAATTCTATGTGGAATGTTCTTACTATTCAATATGTTTATTTGAATCCTCAAAGGGGGCTTCCCAAAGTGTCCAGAGTATATGAAGATCTACACTTGACCCTGCAGTCCTGTAGTTTTGGAAGCAAATCACAGAACTTCGAGAAAACTTCTTGCAAATTTACTGATCTGTCCCATCTGGATTTTCTCTGTGTTTTTCCAGCACAACAAGAACAAGTCCAAGAGTGAAATCTTCCATAGTCAACATGAAGCCATTTTGTCCAAAATAGGTAAATGACAAAGTTTGAGGGCAGTAGTAACTTTTGTTAGTGAAATGAGAACAGTAACATCAGCAGACCTCAATTCTTTAAAGAATTCCCAAAATATCTGATCGGCCAAAGATCATCTTCTCTAACCTACTGTGTGTCATACAATTTTCAATCCCATGATATGATAGGAAAATTCATTCTAATTTAAAATGAGCTTCTACAACTGTTACTACCCACATCTTGAATGCTGTTCGATGTATTTCACTTTCCTTTCCTTCCTTCTTTCCAAGTAAGCATTTCCTTCCTTTCCACCCAACAAGCGAGGGCACTCTCAGGGTTTCCTTAACTATTTGTGTGGTCTAGTCTTATTTTTATATGTGTTTATCATTCCTTTGGCTTATTGCCCTTGAGAATTTGATACATTTCCTTTAAGTCTTTTACATGGATACATTTGCTTCGTTTTTTTCCTCCCTGCATTCACTCTAGGCTGCCACAAGCGGACAACGTGAGCACATTTTTTTTCCCCCTGAATCTAGAGTGAAAATCTGAAATATAGACAGTAACTCCTGGGAAAACAGTTACCGGCTTAAACCATTTGCTGTCTTGAGAAATGTCCTCACAATTAAATATTCTTCTACAGCAAGATTTTGAATGCTTACTTCATGAAGAGCTGGCTTCAGCAAATAGAAGTGGCTGTGTAATGATCATAGACTGACTCCTTCAGAATTGAGGTTGTACAGAAGGATATAAAAACACACAGTCCCAGTGGGGTTTCAGAAATTATGACATTGCTGTTTGTTTATGGACGGCACTTGTTAGAAGAGGTAAGCAACATGTATTCCTGCCAACACAGCAGTGGCCATTGTAAAGTATTTCAGAGATTGGGGCTGTTGTACCCATTGCACAGATCAATACAAAGAAGCAAAACACAAGTTAGCATGAATAGAAATGCATGGTTTTCCTTGAGGATTATGGCTTCTGTTTCATGCTCCAAATACATGTTTATGCAAACAATTGCATCAAACACTAACAGCAAATTATACAGTAAATTATGTATAAAGAAGATGTGATTTTCCTAGCTGAATTGCTTTAAACGGACTGTCTTAATTGGGAAATTAAATGCTGTTTTATGTCATCAATTCTTCTTATAGGGACTTTGGGGGGAAAGCAAGGTATCTGGCAAGTTAAGGAAGAAAAGCTAGCATTCATGTGTACATGCCTTTTGAAGAATCAAGATGGTTTGTTTCTGTTGTAAAGCTCCTACCCTGAGATTCAGAGATTTGTTCCAAATAATATTTGCGACTCAATTTGCAATAATAGTTCATGGATTAGATGCTTTTTCAGTATTTATTCTGCTCCTATGTTCACTTCTGAGACGGTAGTGGTCAGGATTTTATCCTGGCAGACCTAGTTAACTTCATGAATTCAACTGCTTCAGCCCCACATTGATAACTAGTGGGCTTTTTTCCCACCTGTTGAGAGGAAGTTAAATGAGAGGTATAGCATGACAGAGCCTCTATTAAGCCTTTGGAGAAACCCTAATTTTCTCCACTCAATGGAGAAAACTTTCAGTCACATTAAAAGCCAGGAATGATCATGATTAAATGATGCCTGTCATTTTGTCCCACCCCTGGGAACTGCTCTCCACCCACTCCCAAGTGATGGATGTGTTTCAGTGTTCTGGATTTAGATACGGTCAAGGATGCAGAGAGCTCAATTTTTCAAATCAGTAAAAGCTGCTTTTGATGTACTCTTGAGAAAGCACTGGAAACCAAGCAAGATTTCAGAAGTGTCACAAAACCAAGGTCGCCCACCACGGCCACTTAGATACCAAAACAGTCTTTTTCATCCCAAAGCAAGAATCCCAAATGTTTAGCCTGGGGGAGATATTAGTGAATGGACCTAACCCAGACACCAGTGTATGAACTTGACAAATCTGAGTTTTACCAAAGAAAAACTGGATCCATATCTTATCCTTTCTTTTTCATGAATTTACAATTTGCTCTCTGCTAGAGATTAGAGTTGTGAATTATCGAAATTTTATTCATGGATCTGATTCACATGAAATATTTCCTCACCAAAAAAGCCTACATAGCAGAACAATAATTGTAAATCCCAAAAAATTCTATGCCAACATCAATCTGAAAGAAACATGAAAATCAAAAACAAACAAAACTCAACTCACCTCTGTCCACCCATTTTTCTTTTTATTTCCAAGATTACTTCTAAGTGTCTAATATTTGAAATCTGAAAACCAATAACTAAATTTTTATACTTCCCATGGCCCTAAAAATAATCGCTGGCTAATAACTCCTATATTCATTATAAGTAATTTATTATAAATAGATATTATAGCTAGACCCTATAGTTAAAATATTCCATAATAAGTTATAATCTCTTTACTGAAACAGATCTCTTAAGGAAAACAGAAGTGAAAAATGTAATTTTGAACATGACAAAAGAGCAATAGTCACAAAATCCCATGTTGTATTTCCAAATACCTTAAAACACACACACACACACACACACTCTCTCTCTCTCTCTCTCTCTCTCTCTCTCTCTCTCTCTCTCTTCTGGCAATGGAACCATCTCCACATTGCTGATCCTGAATGCCTGGCATGAATGAGTAGCCTCAAGGTATTCGTAAAGCAGTTCAACAGATGAAAGTAGCAAAAACAAAACAAAAATTATAATTTCAAATTTCACAGCAGAAATCCACTTTGCTTTGTGAACATGTGCTCCTCCTGGAGAAAGCCTTTTTTTCTGTTCGCATGAGTTTCAGATCCACTAAGGACCTCGATGCTTTCTCATTAAATACCATGACCCACTCCATGCTATTCTTTTAAAAAATTGTAATAGGCCTGTTTCCATTTTCAGAAAGCATGTTTTTTTTAAACACATCCAAAATACTGCAACATTTTCCCACTACTGTAAAAAACTAGCAGCACATGGCCTCAACACACGCAGAACAACCCGGAGACACGTTCATGCTATTGAGTGTTCCTGCAGCTCCCTTTGCACTCTTGCTGTGTAAAAGCTATAGCCTAAAAACGTCTATTCTCACATGCTTTTGATAATACGATATTTAATTACACACAGCTGTGGCTTAGGGGACTGCTAGAAACCAATTTTAATGTAGTACTTGAAGCCAATTTTGAATAAACTTCAACCATTTAAACTGAATTCAAAGTTTGACACCAAAAAAAAAAATTGTTTTAACGGACAGGACCGGTTCTCCGAAGTTGGCATAGCTGTAACTGTGATAGAGCCACATCACAGCCAAAAAAAGATTGATGATGACAAACAGGATTGTGTAAAATCACATCAGTGCAAAAATGAAGCTTTCCAGAATTTCTGAGACAAAAAAGACCTGAAACGACCTTGCATCTTCCCTTCTCCGTTTTTTGTGTACTCGCTGCCCCCCAGCAAACTGCCCCTACTCCCAGCCTTCAAATTTGATTATTTCATAGAAGTAACTTACTTTTATAATTCTGCTACATTTTTGTTTTAAGTCTGGAGAAAATGAAAGGAAAATGTGTTGGGACAATGTTATTACGATATGTCGATTACCCCTTAAGTTTGGGCTTTTTTGTTGTTGTTGTTTTCATTTTACTTTTATTTACAACCAATTAGCATTCTGTACCTTCAAAAATGGCACAAACAAGATTTATTTTCGTTTCAAGTTCTCCTCTTCACTCTCCCCCCCCCCCCCGTGAAAGAAAATATTTGGAGTTGTACCTAAAAACTCCGTGTGCGAACCCGTTTTGTGTGTTTCAAGGGAAAACAGAACTCAGGAGTTTTCAAGGCTGTTTTAAAACAACTGGCAAGTTACCAACTCTGGCTATCGATGCAAATCTGAGGCAGGAAGTACTACGGAAACTCTAGACTCATTCCGCCTTCCACCAGACTGCCTACATTTTCATGTGTAAGGAGCGTGCGCAGGGCTTGCTTTGTTTTGCTCTTGCAGCCGTCCCACGTTCACAGCTTTAGGAATCTTGTCTTTGCTCTGCCTACTCACTCTTTTTGTTTTGCCAGGCTTTGCTCTTTCTCAGACACAACCCAGGGATCCAGCTCACCCTAGGGAACTGTGTGGCAATCCAGGCTACAGATGGGTGAAAATTTTGTCTGCGATCAGTGTGCACTTTGAGTAACTCCTTCAACCTGCCCTCTTCTTCACATTGGGCTTGGAACACCCTCTGAGGACCACCTGCCAGAGCACTCTGAGATGCTGTCTGCTCTGATGTCCCATTCTACAAGACCTTGTGGGAATCAGACGGCCCAGGGAGGGAGCTCAGCACACTGATGTCACAGCAACGTCATCAGAAACTGGGCACAGATTGGTAGAAACACATCGAGCTGTTAAGCATGTGGAAAGGAAGCAGAAACCTGATGTGTGTGATTTTTGGGTTTGTTTTTTTTTTTTTTTTGGAAAGTTTTATGATGATGACTGCCGTTTTCCAAACATCACATTTGAGAGAAAAATAAATTTGTCAACAGCGAAGTATCAATTCACAGGGTTTTGGCCATGTTCAGACTTTGTCAATTCATTTTTCCAAAAAGGTCCACCAAGAATACCAGAAACTCAAAAAGGAGTTCACCTTGAATCTTGTAATCCAACAGCAACAGGTTTTTATTTTATTATTTTTGGTTTGATTTTGTTTTTGAAAAAGGCTGCAACAAAATTCCTGAAAAAAAAAATATTAGGTGATGGCTACTAACCAAACACCATTTTTACATTTTATTATTAAACTAATGAACCATTTCTTGAACTTCCTTTTCTAAAATACAATGATTATTTTGTGCGGTCTTTCAAACAGCAACCTTGCTTTGATAAGCTTCTGAAAAACAAAATTACACATATGCCTTGCTTAAATTTTTTTAGTATGTCACTAACATCTCTTTATTAGTCCTTGTTGAGACGGCTTCTTCAGGGAGGGAAAAACTGATCTAAATGAAAACAAATATCACCTTTGTGAGTTAGGAGTTGTGAAAAAGTGAGCAATAGTAATAGTAGTTACAAATGACAGGTCCAAGTCCGTCACTGGATCCTTAACTTACATGTACATTTTTCTCTGATAAAACATTCTTAGCATTTGAACAAGTATTCAAAGAAATCCAGAATAAGCATCTCATGTCTACTTTTTTTGTTTGTTTTTTGTTAAGGAAACAAAGTTGAGAGATCAGATCTGATGCCGGGGGAATAAGAAGAGAAAGAAGATAAGGGAGGTGACACAAGTTTGCTCAGAGTTTTTCACACACTGGGGAGAAGGGAGACCATGTACGTTTATTTTTGAAAGCCCTTTTTCATTTTGTTTAATCATAGGAAAATAGCAACAAGACACATATTTAAGGAGAGGGTTCCACATTCTTACAGTTTCTGAATGGAGTAAAACAAAAAATAAAATAAAATAAAATTGATTCTTTAAAATCCCAAGATTTCTTCTCTAAAACTTATGTTTCCCCAAGTTGTTCTTGTAGATTGGGAAACAAAGCAAAACATTCCAATTTAGACCATTGTAGGCATGATATCACTAGAATATGATTTTGATCAAGCATAAAATTTCTATATTTGATCAACCCTAAGTATTCTTCATGTATTTGCATCATTTTAAATAGCTATGACTTTAAACTTGCATTAGAACTACAAGCCAAACCTGAAACGGTGGATTTTTTGAATTCCACCCAGCCTTAACCAAATAAATATAAGCAGCATGCACTTCCTTTAAGATTATATTTGGAGATATAAATGTAGATGGGGGCAAAAGGTGATAATAGCGGAAACCACGGGGTTGATTTCCTGTTAGACCAGGGACTGACAGCACTTTATAGTGTAGCATGTAACCAGTGTGAGAGCAGCAACGTTTTAACAAATGCGTGCATCATGACCCTCTCTGTAACTTCCTCTGTACCCACCTTTCCAAACAGGCCAAGTTTTCACAACTTCAGCCTATGGAAACATTATTACTGACTGACATTTTATAGATACGGTAAGTATATTCAGCAACTTTACAACACTGTTGAAATTTTACAGCATGTTAATCAGTTTGAGCTATCCTTATAGCCAGGGTAGTGTGTCTTACAATCCCTGCTATCTTAATCTGGTAACCTATCAGTGAGGGATGCTTAAGGAATCGGACTTCTTTACAAATATTCTAGAAGTTGATGGCTTTGGTTAACTTGAAATTAACAAGATCCAGATGCCAGTAGTCTACGCAGCACTATATTACATCGGACCCAAAAACAGATATTGTTTAGGTTCCCTTTATGCTTTTCAGTCTCTCTATTTTGATAGTCACCACCCCGCTAACTTCACACACACACACACACACACACACACACACACACACACACACACACCCTCTACCACTGCAGTTCATCCAGTACCCCACGCCTTTGATAGGATATGCCCAGCATTCATAATTTCTTGGTAGTAATCTCAAGCAGAAAAACAATGATTTCATTCATTTCAACCTGAAGTTCCTTTTCTGAGTAGACATCATAGTAGAAAATAAGGACCAAAAACCAAGCATGGTTTTGGAAACATTTGGAAATTTTTAGTCAAATGAGTAAAAGGGATGGAATGTTCAACATTTTCCATGTAACCCTTGAGGTGATTAATTTTGTTTCTTCGGAGGATGAGAAATGACTGTAAATTGCCCCCTTTTGAATACATCCTTGCATGGCCATTTACTTAAAGAATGGCAAAAAGCACTCCCTACCCTAACCCTCTGAAGAGTTAAACTCAACGCACTGAGCCGGAAGGTTGGTCTACTGAAACAGCAGCAGCACAAACTAAATGCTCTCAAAGGTGAGAAGCAATGTGAATCGACCTTGGAGGGGCAGGGAGGACCACGGAACGCAAGGATCATGAACGCAATGCTGCAAGTCTGAAGCCCCGTCTGGTCTACAAGTAGGCATTGTATGAAGAGACAGAACACGTAGGAGACAACTACAGCATGAATGACCAAACCCTAATCACATCACTGATCCTGTTGACAGCACAGAGCTCTAACACAGCTTAATCACTCCTGACGATGTTGGGGTCTGACTCACACAAAATACTCCCATCCAGACACTCAAGGCAATTAACTCTACCAGTGATACGTATATATACATTTTTTTAAACCCAAAATCAAGTCCAATTTATTTGACAAATTGGAGTAGTGGTTCCACACCTGTGCGTCTCTGGTGTCTTAACAGAAGGATAAAGCTCAGGGTGAACACTGCCCACTGCTTAGTTATGTGGGCTGGCCACCGGAGCCCTTAATGATCTCTTGAACACACACACACAGAAAGCCCAAAGTATTTAACCAATTCAAGTCCAATTATTATCAGTTACATCGCATTCTTTTTTTTTCAGATCCAGGCCTCCCAAAGGCAACAAACACAGACGAATAGAGCTCATAAAAGTCAAGAGCCTCTATTGTAAAGCTTCCAATTCAAGTCCTTTGGCGTCCTGACCATCCTCAATTTAAAATCAAACACCCAAACAAACTCTCCAGGAGGCTAGTGGGTAACCTGCATCGCCCCACGTCCCTTCTGCATTCTTGAACTCAGCGATTAAAAAGTTTGCGGTGCCCCCACCCTGGTACGTCCCATCCAGTGGGAAAAACCCTTTAAGAGCCACGAACAAAGAGCAGATCACCAGAAAAGCCCCAGAATTATACTCCTGCTCCCGATCACCGCTGTGGTGAGCTCCCTGCTAAAATAAAACCCGCCCGTCTGCAAAGGACTTTATGGATCTCACGAACGCTGCCAAATAACAACAAAGGAACTCCAGCGAAACTAGGATCTCTCCGTATGAAACCAGAGCTTTGCGATTCCAGGTCCGCTGCCTTCTTCTCCTACCTCCCTCTGCCTCATTAACTCCGTTGGCATGTCACTAATTTCAAAAGAGCAGGGAGAGGCCAGAAGATTGGGGGGGGTGGGGGACACAGAACCCTCTGCCTGCCTGTCAGCTTCCCAACCCAAGTACAGGACACACACAGTGACTCCAGACCCTGGCCGAGCCGTACCTTGGTTTGGAGATAATGAGGGTAGTAGTAGCTGTACTGGGGGTACATTTGTGGCTGATCCAAGCGTTTGCCCATGTAGCTGGAATCTTTATCTCCGAGGCAGGGAACTGGATGACCAGGTGGAGTACCCCCAGGCCGAGCGAGCTTCCTCTCCAACCACTATTCCTGACAGTCCCGATGACTGGTGAGCTCCAGCGACTCCACCACTCGCTAATTCCGACACAGCAAGAATTTGAAAAAAAAAAAAAAAAAAAAAAACAGCAACCGAAAAAACCACACACACCCCCCCTCAAATTAAAAAGAATAATAAAAACACACAAAGAAAAGGTAGGGAGTGGAATTGGTAGGGGAAAAAAAAAAAAAACGCACACACAGCCTTTCGGATCTTGTAAGGCTTCTCCCAGCTGCCAGGCTTTACTTGGGATGAGGCTCCAACAGAGCTGTAGTGATGTCAATTACCAGCGTTTGTAAGAGGCAAAAAAAAAAAAAAAAAAAAAAATCAAAGTCCTTTTAGCACAACTCCGAATCCTTGAAGATCTACTTCCTGCCTCTTATTCTTCTCTTTTCCCAGCTTAAACAAAAAGAAAACAAAACCAAGAAAGAGAAAGGAAAAGAGAGGAGGGTGGATAAAAGATATTAGAAAAAAGAAAAGAAGAAGAAGAAAAAGAAAGAGGAAAAAGAAAATAAAAACAAAAACAAAAAAACAAAACAAAACAAAAAAAAAACCTTGCACAGCTTAGTTGCTGCTGTCTGCCTCCCAGAGTGACATGGTGTTCGGGGCTTGTCCGGTCCTTTCATTCACTTCCCCTCCTTCCAGCCGGTGGGTGGAACAAGAGAGTCTCTCCAGGGAGCAGCGTACACAGACCAGAACGCTGCAGTATTTCCTCCAAGAAAAAAAAAAAAAAAGGCTGCTTCAACCCCTGCTGCAAGCAAAGTTGCGATTCCCTCTGCTGGCTATCTTGAATAGCAAAGCGATTTTTGCAGCAAAGCTGTTGCCGCTGGAACTCAACCTGGAGAACTCCAATGCAGACGCTGGATTCTCTCTCTGTCCTCCTCCCCTCCAACGACCCTATTCTCAAGTTCCAAGGAATGCCACACTGCTCGCTAAACAAAACACCAGGAGCAAGGACGAAAAGAGAAGGGATGCAGGATAACGGGGAAAAACAACGAGGGCAGAGGAACCAACCTGGCTGGTTCAAGTGGGGAAAGAAAAGTATGTCCCAGCGCTTTCAAAACTTGTTAACCTGCTAAGACCAGATAGATCCAAATCTGGTGGAGAAACTAACCTTGTACTCCCAGGACCACATAAAGTATTTCAGGAATTCTGGGGTCCTCTCCAGGACAATTAACAAGCCATCATTGGATTGGATTTATCAGCTTGGTGTACCAGAACAAATAAGTCACAGCTCCCTATCCAGTCTAGAAAACTCAAAACAAGTGATCCCTAAGATCTGATTCATTATAAATAAAATCAGTGTTTCTCCCATTTGTTTCTCTTTTTTAACTATTATGATGCATGGATGCTTTCAAAGCTTCACTTGTTTGATCTCAAAAAAGAACAAAAATCTTAATTGCTTGGCAGAGTTTTTCTCCCCCAATAATAATATTCTGCCTCGTCGATCAGCTGCTACATTATAATATAAATTGTTCCAGAGGAAAAAAAAATATATTTCCTTTAAGGATTCCTTTTCAAGGCGGGCAAGGCTAAAATTAGCCGTGCCAGCTGTGTTTTGCTGCGAGTGCTCACGCATGCCCACAGCGGGGGCAGACCAATTCTGTGCTCCTCTCAACTTCGTCAAGTCAGCTCTGTTCTCCCAAACATGGAGTTGCCTTTTCAGATAAAAGGCCCCTGGTACACATCCAGCTTTCAAGTCAGAAGGAAAAGGAGACTAGAGCCCGAAGCACAGATGGTAGTCCTCCATTCACAAACCATGCCATCTCTAGGGATGTGCAAGCGCATTCCTTCGAAAAAGATAAGGATGGTACACAGATATAGGTCTTGATTTTTTTCAAAAAGGGATTTATGTTATATTCATTAGAAAGGCAGATCAGATTTACAGAGAAAAAAGACAGAGAAAAATCTTCTACCTGCTAGTTCACTCCCCAAATGGCAGTAAGAGCCCAGAGCTGAGCTGATCCCAAGCCAAGCCTCTTTCAGTCTCCTGTGTAGGTGCAGGGAGTTCAAGGCTTTGGGCCATCCTCTGTTACTCCCAGGCCACATGCAGGGAGCTGAATTAGAAGTGGAGCAGCGGAGATACAAGCCCGCACCCCTATGGGATCTCAGTGTTTGCAAGGTGAATAGTGATGGAGCCATTGGGTCAGGCCCATGTCTTACTTTTGACAAGAATAACAATCACGAGGAAGAAAGAAGAAGGGTGCGAAGGACAGTGTCCGTAGTCTGACAACATGACAATTGAAAAAATTCTTTAACCCTGCAAATATTTTCATTGTGTAGTTCCAAGCCTCAGTTATTCCCTCTGTACAATGGAGAAACTGGCAAATTACTTGTCTGAAGGCAATAAAGTAAATCAGACTCTACACCACACTGTATCTTGATTGGAAATTCCTTCAGTGATACCACTTGGCTCAGACATCAACATTTTCAATTCCATGGACCAGTTATAAAGTCCTGTAGCAGGGCCCAGTGCGGTAGCCTTGCTGCTGAAGTTCTCACATTGCACAAGCCGGGATCCCAAATGGGCGCTGGTTCTAATCCCATCTAGTTCCCTGCTTCTGGCCTGGGAAGGCAGTCTAGGATGGCCTAAACCCTTGGCACTCTGCACCTGCGCCAGAGACCCAAAAAGAGGCTCCTGGCTCCTGGCTTCAGATTGGCGTAGGTCTGGCCATTGTGGCCACTTAGGGAATGAATCAGTGGATGGAAGCTCTTTCTCTGTCTCCCCTCCTCTCTGTATAGTTGTCTTTCCAAGAAAAACGAAATAAATCTAAGAAGAAAAAAAAAAGAGTCTTGTGACAAACTGACTAACGTTTACTCCCTGCTACAGTATTGACCTTTCACCCTGTTTCCCACATGCAGCACCGAGTCACACTGAGTGACTTTTTGGCCAGCAAGATACCATCACCAGGGCCCTCTGTCCTCCCCTTTGCAGGAGGAGGTCTCTCCCAAGCCCCATTCTCTTCCTCTTTGATTGTGGCTTGAACATGGATCGCTCGAGCAGTTGTTTTTTAAAATCTGGCTTCCTGGCTGTGGTTGATATTCACGCTAAGAGAATGCCTGACCTGATGTTTTCATCGGTTTGTTGTTTATTTCTTCCATGATACGTTTCGTTCTTGGAGGGTAGATTCCACCATCCTGGTTCACTTTCACTGTTTCTACAAACTAGCATAGCACCTGACACAGACAGGCACTCAAAAGGTGTCGGTAAAAGAAAATCATTTAAAGGTGATCCAAACGATTAACCCAAAACTTATTTCCTCCTTTCGAAATGTCACAGTTGCAGTCCTTGCCACAGGTGATAAGCCGATCTGGGTACAGGGCATCTAGAGAGATCCGAGTCAGAGCCACTCCCGGAGTGCATCCCAGCGGAAGAGATCAGCAGAAGGGAAATAAGTAAATACACGATGTAAGAGCAGAAGATATTTAAGAGTGCAAGGAAATAGACAGCAGCATGATACAAAATGAGTCACAGACCGTACTTTCAATAGGACGGCTTGGCAAATTCTCTCTATAGCAGAAACGTGAGCCATGATCACATGGCACAAACCAAGCCTGGGCAGAGTGTGCCATGAGAGTATTCAACGTCTTAACCTTGGCCTTCAACCCAACCTGCTGCACTTCAATACCACCTGTGCTCCATCCACCTGCCTTGATTTGTTCATCAGTCAAATGTCACCATTCGCTTCTTATATGACGATGAGAATAAACCAATAAGCCTTTAGAATCCTTTGTCATACATGGGACATACTCAGATGCATGCCTATCGGTAAAAGAGAACGTGAGGCCACCGCGGGGAGGCGTCTGGACAATGTTTAAGATGTGCCGGGGAGCGAGGGGCAAAAGAATCACAGTTAGGATTAGCACAATAATAAATTCAAACCCAGTGTTCTGATGCCCGATCAGACATCCCCCACTGTAGAATGTTGCAAAGCTAAATGACCAATAAATGTTCCCCCAAATTCTCAGACCTGTAACAGTCAGATTATATACTGCTTTTGTGATTTCTGTCACTGTGGACCACAGATACCAGGAGGCTTTTATTAATAACTGGGCTGGATCCTCCTCTAAGGGAACAGGACACTGCCTTATTTACAAATGAAAGGCCAAATAAATAACTCCTCAGTCAACACTACAGCCCACTTATATGCAAAGTTCCCAGCATGTGTTGATGCTATCAGCAATTTCTGCACAAATTGCCACTTTGCACAACGCTATTCTATTTCATTGTATTATTGTAATGTTCTGGGCATCAATTGTCATTAGCCTAAGAACACTCATTGCACATTTAAAGCTTTTCTTAAGTAATGCAAAGTGGGTTTACTGCTCGTGAGGATTGTAAAACCTGTGTTTTTATTTTTAGTTTTTATTTTTTTTTCCACCCCTCAGAGATACCAGTAGCCATGGCAATTCAGGAGGCAAGACAGTCATGTCAGAAATAGTTTTTATATCATTTCTGCTCTGCTGGAGCAGTAGCACTTTCCATTTAAATGATCAAGTTAAGGTAGGAGGTAACTGGTTTAAGGCAGTGTCTAAATCAGAAGCCAGCTGTGTCCCATTTGCCAACTAACCAACAAACTTCCTACAAAACGAAGAGCAGCAAACAGCATCAGAGGGCATGGGTGTTCACAGATTGATGCAACTCCTGGACCAGAGAGAAGATACACTCATTTAGGACTGAGAAAGTGCTTTTAGGCATGCTTCTGGAAAGTTCTGGAAGTGATGGTGGAGAAAGGAAGATGTTATGGGTCAGTAGAAGACTTTCTTCTGCTTCACACTTAACCTACCTACGCAGAGAGCAGCTGGGTCCTCTCCTAGGGTATTATTTTTTTAAGTGATAAAGAACTGATGAAAAAAGTAAATGAAACGAACAATGAAGATGTAAGGAAAATCTGTAATGGTATTATCTCAAAAGCAGGTATGCTATTTGATCTTCAAGAACATTCTGACCTTGAATACATTTTTTAACTTGACATTTTTGCCTTCCTTATTCTAATTTATGAAATCCCTTTTTAATACAGCAGTTGTCAAAGGAATGTTAAACACAAAGTTAGTTAAAAAAAAAGACGACAGATTGCAAATTCCAACACGAAAGCAATATTATTATTTCCTTTTATCCTTCTGCATATTTACTAATTGTTCAGGAAAACACCCAAGACAAATGACAAGAAAAACACAGCAAGACATTCAAGTATGTGTAGTCAAATTGAAACTATAATTAAATGTAAAAAAAAAAATTAAGGACATTAAGAATTGGTCTCAGAGCAGAATTTCAAGCCTTAGTACAAAATTAGAATACAAAGAATATAGATTTGAACCGATTTAATAGGAAATAAAGACTTGGAAACAACAGACACTAGTTTTTCAACAAGGTTTTATTGAGGACCTACTGTGTGTCTAAGCAATTGAGATTAATCCAAATCTTATCACTATTGTCCTCAAAGAAGCTTAACAATTCTTCTTTTTTTAAAAAAATTCAGCCATTCCTGAATGAATTTGATTTTTTTTTATATCTAAGTAACAGTTGTGGTAGCAGTTATTACATTGTTTTCCTTAAATGTACATAAATGTTTCTAAAATACAGTCATAAGCTGAGATCTACTTAGAAAACATATACCATCTTTGTGTACTCTGTATTTTTCACAGCACTTACTACCTCTGGCAGATACATTTAGTTCTCCTTTACCATGAGAGCGGTGAAGATTCACATTTGAGAGCCCAGTGCAACAGCCTAATGGCTAAAGTCCTCGTCTTCCATGTACTGGGATCCCATACGGGCACGAGTTCGTGCCCACTGGCCCTGCTTCTTATCCAGCTCTCTGTGGCCTGGAAAAGCAGCTGAGGATGGCCCAAAGCCTTGGGAGCCTGGACCCATGTGGGAGACCCTGAAGAAGTTCCAGGCTCCTGGATTTGGGTTGGCTCAGCTGTGGCACTGCGGCCGCTTGGGGAATCAGGCAGCAGGAGTCAGTCTCCCTGTCTCTCCTCCTCTCTGTAAATCTGACTTGCCAATAAAAAATAAGTAAATATGAAACAAAACAAGATTCACATTTGACCATTCCACTGAAGGTTGGCATGAACACATGAAGTGTCCTGGCCAATAAAAACACGTAGAAGCAGTGACATATGCAACAGTATTTAGTCACTGGTGTTTGGTTATTGTCTGGCAGTATCATAGGCTCGTATGGAGCACCTGGAGAAAGCAATGGCTTAGCATGGCTGAGAACCTTGGATAAGCTGCATGGATCAACCACTGGCTTGCTGCAAACCAAAACAGAAACCTTCGTTCCAGCACACTTGTGAAGTTCGGTGACCGCAATCAAAAAATAACAGAATATCCTAGCCTCCCCTAACAGGTAGACCATTACCTGCAGTTTGATTATATGTTTATCCTTCTCTTACATAAAAATCTAAGCTCTACAGGGCAAGAAAATGATCCACTATCTACCTGTTCTATCCAAACGCATGGCACAAGACTAAGAATTTCATACTGGTAAAATACTTGTTAAAAATGTCTGAATCATGCCAACACATAGTCATTTAAGTAAACTATTTGGTGAAATAATGAGCAGTGGGAGAAAGGATGTGAGTAAAAGGTAAACAAAAAAATGTTCAGTTTTCTGAGAGAATGACTGAAGTCCTGAGAATTCAGAGGAGGGAAAGAGTGACCCAGAACATTGACTGGGCAAGACCACTGTGGTGGACTAGCCAAGAAAGCAGGTAGATGAGTGAGATACACTGAATATTTGTGTTCCTTCAAACTTCACGTGAAGAAATACTAACATTGAGCATGATGGCCTGAGAAGGTGGGGCTTTTGCTAGGATAGAGTTAGGTCAGACAGAAGGAATCCTTGTGAGTAAGATTAATGCTGTAGCAAGAAACGAGATATACGGGGATCTAGCGAGAAGACAGTGCCTGGCAATGCATAAGGCACACTGGCCCCGGACACCAGCTCTGCTGCCACCTTCACCTGAAACTTTTCAGACTTCAGGACTCTCTGAAACCACGGTTAGTTATGTATCCCACCCAGTCTATGGTGATGGGCTGAGCTGATGACGCAGACGAAGCAGAAAGGACCTGAAACACATCTGCCCTACTCCACAGAAACCAATAAATGATTCCACAGTTGAAGCTCACAAGCACCCGGGAATCAGGTGGTTGTTATGTACTTTATAGCTGAGAAAATAGAAAGGGAAATGTATTACCCCTGGGGCAAATTCACACACTTACAGTATGGTAAAAGGGGTAATCTGAATCATGTAATACAAGGAACAAATCCAGGCTTCCTCCTTGGCATCACCGGATGAAGATCTTAAATGCTCTACTACCAATTGGATGAGGCTGTCTGTGTGTTTTAGTTGAGAAATCTGGAGCATCGAGAAAAGTCCTAAATAAGTCAGCTGTGTCTGCGCAGGCAGAGACAATGGTAAACAGAGTGCCTTCTGGCCACTCACCCGCACGAGTCCCTGCAATAACCTTATGAGCTAATTCTTTGAAATCACTCTCTCTCATTCATTTACTTATTTCTACATAAAAACACAGCATGTATCTAAAAAGAAAGACGCATACAAGTAATCAATATCTACACCTACATTATAGAAATTCCTTACATAAAAACAGGTTTTTTTTTCCTCTTGTACCTTTTGGCTAGGTAACTGCTGACTTTTTAAAATGGATGTTGACACTTTCTAATTTGTCTTAAACTATATTATTTACAATAAGTGCTATCTTAAAAGATATTTTTAGAGAAAAATACTCTGAAGCATAACATTAGCATTAGCTGACGGGAATTTTCAAAAAAAAATCTGTGGATAACAATAACAAATTTTGTATTGTAAGTAACAATGCTTTTTTCTATTTTAATCACATACTACATTTTAAAAATGCTATATTATTCTTCAAAGTTTAGGATAATTCATTCTATATCAAAATAATATGAAACTTCTTTGTAAACCAAAACCAAATATCTGCATGTAATGAAACAGTAGTAATTACCAATGGCAAAGCGAATTACTTTGAAAGGACTGGAACAAAACTCTACAATTATCTAAGGTCTCATTTTTTAATATCATTCATTTCAGTCTTCTACATTTCCTGGTATTTAACGCTGTTGATTTTTAAACATACTGACACATCAGTAACAGCACATTTGGGATATGTTGTAGATACAGAGATCTTTTCTCAATGTACTACTATGTCTCCCTATATAATCCCATAGAAAGAATCCTGTCATTGTGGCATAACACATTAAGCCACTGCCTGTGATGCCAGCATTCCTTACGGCACCAGCCAGGGTCTCACCTGCACCACTTGTGATCTAGCTCCCTGCTAAATGATCAGAGAAAGCAGTGAAAGATGGCACAAATGCTAGGACACCCACATGGGAAACCCAGACATAGCTCTGCACTCCTGGCTTCAGCATGGCATAGCACTGGCTATTGTAGCCATTTGGGGAATGAACCATCAGATAGAAACTCTGTGTGTGTCTTCTCTCCCGGAATGCAACTCTGCCTTCTAAATAAGCAAAGGATAAATCCTCAAAAAGAGAGAGTGAGAGGAAGAAGAATTCTAACACATGCAGCCCATTGAGCCAATATTGTACTAATGTGGCTAGAAGACTTTAATGGTGCTCTTGGTTTGTCAATACACCAGTGCATTGGAAAGCAAATTTTTGAAAGTTGAGAAGTAGTAGAAAAGGAGTGGTTCCTTTGCTATAGGGAAACCAATTTTTCTAAAGGGATAGTCATCACAATTCAGTGATGCCCCTAGCAGCTGCCAATAGAGAGGAGAGCTAGGTCGGTATGGCTAGATTTTATTTGGCTGCACTGATTCTTCTCCCTAGAAAACTCTAGAGCAGCATGAGCCCAGGTCAAATGTTATTCATTAAAAATAATGGGATTGGGCCCGGAGCGGTGGCGCAAGTGGTTAAGTCCTCGCCTAGCACGCCCGGGATCCCATATGGGCGCCGGTTCTAATCCCGGCAGCCCCGCTTCCCTTCCAGCTCCCTGCCTGTGGCCTGGGAAAGCAGTCGAGGACGGCCCAAACCTTTGGGAACCTGCACCCGTGTGGGAGACCCGGAAGAGGCTCCTGGCTTCGGATCGGCATAGTATCGGCCCGTTGCGCTCACTTGGGGAGTGAATCATCGGACGGAAGATCTTCCTCTCTGTCTCTCCTCTCTGTATATCCGCCTTTCCAATGAAAAAATAATAAAAAATAAATCTTTAAAAAATAATGGGATTAAAACACAAGATCCTTAGTTAAATTTGAATTTTGGAAAATAATTACCAAATGTTTCATCTCTTCGGGCAAGACAGTTTCCATAAAATATTTGAACTTACGAACATTTTTCATGGATTAAGAGTCAAGTGTAACTGGGAGTTCCATCTTTGTGTTCCCTAATCTAGCAGTCTCATCCCTTACTGCTGCATGGACACAGCTGTTTACAGACCTTCCAGGGTAGACAAAACATTTGGTGAAGAATCCAGATTGAATGGCAAACTGGCCACCGTTCAGATTTTAAATTCTTGCTGTCACCATAGAGATAAAGCAAAAGTGTCCCCAGATGAACTCTTCCTGATGAAATTCAAACGGAAGTCGTTTCTCTGATGTATGCCTGAGTGGTATCCCAGGAGTTCTACTTTTAAGATAGATGTAAGCTGCTGTTTTGTTCTAGCATGAGAGAGAAAGTATGATACAACAAATGCTGAATAACACACCCTGGCATGTCCAGGACTAGGCAGTGCAGTGGACAATAATAATGAATCGCTTACAATTTCTCTCAAGAATTTTATTCTTTGAGTCTTAATAAAATTTGTACTGTTTTGGAAGTGCCTTGTTTTTAATTCTCATTTTTCTAGTGATTTAATTGCATCATATAAGAATATCCACTAAAGTCAATTAGGAAAAAAAAAATCAGTCGTCTTCACAGATAGCTTAAAATGTGCTGATCTAGGAAATACATGATTTTCATAATTCCGTTCCTTCTCACTTTACGACTGTGGCATTTGTCTGTTTTCTGATTACCATACAAAGAATAATTAAACACCCATCAACTATGAAGGAAAAATCTAACTACTTCAATGTTGCTTTCCTTGTTTTATTGACTCATTCTTTTATTTATTCCTTTCTTACCTGCTCTGCTGCCCCACCTAACTGACCCCATGAAGATATATGAACATCAACCCCAAAGTAAGGAAGTGCCAACGTCTTGCCTGGGGTGACTGACCCTGGAGAAATTCGTCCTCCAGCTGGTGCTCCACTTACTTCAAGCCTAAAATGCAGACTGTGCTTAGATGTAGAAGCCCACTTACAGACTCAGGTATTCCACTGTGCAATGCACTTGTTAACAAAGCAGGAGGAGCCCGCATTATTGCGGCCTCAGAGGGACCCTGGCTGATGCTGTGGGATGTCTGGGAAAGTTCATACTAGCAGCATGAGGTTGACTTGAGTCACGCACTGGTAAGATTCCTAGTGTTTCCTGGCAGTTCTATGCTGGGATGTCCCATACTCTGCATGCATCCCTGAAATGGGGATTGTTTTTCCCTCTGGAGATGGCATCCCCAAGCATGCAACATCAAGGCTTTTTGGCCAACCTGATTGATGTGCCAGTGCCTGAAACCAACTCAAGCCCTGGCAGCCCGGATGCTCCACCCCTCTCACCAGGGGCTCTCAGTCTTTAGAATATTTGTGCTCATTATGCAGTCAAGAAACATAATTATTTGTTCTTCTTTAAGGACATTTATGACCGAAGGTAATGAGGGGGACATAAATGTACTGACTGTTTACTGAGACTCGTAAATGCTAAGACCACAAGCAAATAATTGTCACTCAGAGATTTGTTCTTGTAGTGTAGAATCGTCGTTTTTAGCAATTTAACCACTAAAGTTTTACCCACCTTGAAGAGAATAATTTAGTGGGAAATAAAACTTAGCACCTATTTCATTTCCTGCTCCTACAACTTTCATCCTTTCAGAATACCAGCTTTCCCATAAAAATCTGCAGTAGGTAGCTTGTTATATAGGGTTAGTAAAACTAAGGGGTAATTAATACAGCAGAGCCTCTAAATAATAAAGCAGGGATTTTAGCATTTGTAGAAGCACTGGATCAACATTTAACTAACAGATTGTCTCTTTTCCTCTGCGAGAGATAAACTTTGTGACTCACGAATTAGCAAAGAAGAAACAAACATCAATGAAGAAATCTATTGTGGCTAAAGAGTAAAAGGTGACAACACTCAGGTCAGAGTTCAACAGGTATCACCAAAGGGTGAAACCTGGGAAGAGATGAGAACAGAATCTGTTTAGGGCTTGGCTGAGCTATTGCACAGATTTCCTGGGAAGGCTCCTTAACAGTGTGGTGGAGAAATCGTTGCGACTAGACTGAGATGCTGGCACCCCTGATGGAACTGCCACAGAGTTAGGGAAATGGTGACATTGTGATGGAGGGAGGCAGTTAGAGACCCAGCATGCAGATGGCCTGCTGTGGCTTCTCCCTTCTTACAGAGGACAGCTGCACTGAATTTGACAGTTAACCTTGTCTCACCCCCTCCAGCCCTGGCCATTCTCTCAGATTCCCCAGCATGCAGCCTCTGAGCCAGCAAAGAGTTCAAACTGAACTCCTTAACAAAGGAATATATATATATATTTTCTTTTTAATGCTGAATAACATTTCTTACCAACTCTTTTCTTTGCCTTCCTCTCTGTATCCAGTGGGAAACAGAAGCTAAAGCTTTTCCGGATTAGCAGCATGGCATCAAACAGCCGCTGCAGGGATGAGAGAGAAAAGACTTCCTGATACTGTCTTTCGGGGTGTTAGGCAGTGGGGACCCAAGGGCCCTACATTTTCAAGACAAGAAAACCTCCAGCACAGAGATGCATCTATGTAATCAGTCAAACAAACAAATGAACAAAAAAGACAAATGGACAGGAAAGGGGAAAGCCAATGTATTTCCCCAATAATATGGATTGTTCTAAACCATGATCTGTGCAAAATGTCTTCTTTGTCTCTCCAAATGAGGACATGGTGAAACTATGCCAACGCTTGGTTCATGACAGTATAGACTACTTAGCCAAGTGTCACCCTCTGCACGGAAGAGTACAGCTGTTTCCAGAGGTGAGAGATACAGGCAGGGGACCCTCTAGCTACATGGAACTGCAGCTCCTACGGTTCTGAATCACCATTAAATAGCTATTGAAAGCCTGGCCAACCCAAGCTGATTTATTTTTGCTACAGAGTCTAAGAATGCACTTATCTTCTTGGTAGAGAAACAATTTTTTGTCAAGGCCCCTAGAAACATCACACAGGGCCATTGCATGAGCTCATAATGGAGGGTTCTAACCATTATGACCAGGGATAAATGTATTGGATTCAATATGCCTGGTTCGGGAAATCTCTTTTTGTCAGTCCCAGTATAACCAATTGTCCATTATACCATGTCCTTGCTAAGAGTAGCCAATGTAGAAATACTTAACCTCCCATCCATAAACATTTCTTTACTCCCAGTGCAGGAAGGGGCTGAGTTTTTCAAGGCCTTGATGCTATTTATTTTCTTGTGAAGGGATATGATTTTTATACCAGGTACACTTTTTTCTTGGCTTTTTTCCCCCCTACATGTCTGCCTTTTAAATGACTTGCTGAAGTTAAGACCCTGACCATTTGGCCCTTAGTAAATACCTGGTGATCTTTTCTTCCACAGATGGGAAGAGCCTCCTGATACACCCCTGGCCTAATTTCAAATTGGGTAATTGCATTCTGTTGACTTGAAATTTTCCCACCAGTTCCTTCTGTCTGGGATGTGATGGGTCTTCCACAGTGCTGAGCGGCCTGGCAATGCCACTGGAGACAAGGAAACAGCTGGTGCATTCCACCGCAGAAGTGGATGTGTTTCAGTAGCAGGTGCAAAAGTTTCCTTCTGCAGAATACAAATTCCAACCCAGGAAGCAGTTTTGTGGTTGTATTTTGTGTGTGTGTGTGTGTGCCATGAATAAAAGTAAATGACAGAAAAGCAAAACTATCCAAATATTCATAATATCTGAATTGGGAGAAAGAGTTTCATTAAGGCCAGTCAGAAGTGCTCATTACAAGCATCAAACCTAATTTATTTCAAGTTCTGACTCCATCGTGCTAGTTTCAAGGACTGCACATCACAGGAACTTCGGTGGCCTATGTCACAGCCCCTCATCTCAGCTTTGGGGAAATATTTCTATGAAAACCAAGATTCAACTTGCAGAGTGCCCTGACACAAGCAAGGGTAACATGGTGTTTAATTCTGCTCCAGGATTCACCTCAAGGTGGCTTCTTTAGATTCTGGACAACTCTGTGTAGAGTGTAGCCTAGAAGAGCAGGGAGATGGCACAAAGCCTGGCAAAGGGGAAAAGGGAGGGTGGGTAGTTGGTCCTGACGCCTTGTCTATAGGCAGACAATTCTGCCAAGTCCTATGGACTTTTTATAGGCAGATTCCACTGATTAACATCAGATTTCTATTTTGTGTTGGCTCTTTCTCTGCAAACTTTTTCAGAGTGACCTTGATAATACACCATTATGCTAGGATTAGATTTTCCATCCTTTACTCTCCCTCCTCCCTCATTCCTGCTTCAAAGGATTGCTTGCCAGGAAACTATCTGCATTCATCTTGCCTCAGGCTTTGTTTAAGGAGGAATCCAAGCCGTGCCAACTTGGGGCATCTCCACAGTGACAGCCAAAGTGGCAGTCTGTCAACCTAAAAACACAGGGTAGATGTTTGATGTGTGGTTACGACGCCTCTTGGGATTCCCACATTGTGTATTGGGTGCCTGGCTTCAAGTTCAAGCTCTGCTCCCATTTTCAGCTTCCTGAAAGTAGGCACTCTGGGAGATGGCAGGTGACGGGTCCATGAGAAAGCTGCATGGTGAACTTGGCTTCTGACTTTGACCTTGTCCAGCTCCAGCTGTTGCAGACATTTGAAAGTCAATCAGCGGATTGAGAAATCACTAGTTAGCTGACTCTCAAAGCAATAAAATCAGGAAATAAAAAATTAACACATTATGTTTAATCCCATATCTTCGCTTCCTCTCTCCTCCTATTCCCTCCCTTCCCTTCCCCTTTCTTCCCTTTCCCTTCCTTTTCTCTCTCCTCTACTCTCCTCTCTTCTCCTCTCCTCTACTCTCCTCTTTTCTCCTCTCCTCTTCTCTCCTCTTCTATTTCCCTCCTGTCCTGTCCTGTCCTCTTTTCTCTTTTCTCTTTTCCTATTCCTGTCCTGTCCTGTCCTTTCCATCATATGGTAGATATACGAGACATAAGAGTGGTCTAGGATATAGTGGCTGAAGGGTAATATATTTTTTTATGCCCAGAAATGGGGAGGAGGAATAATATTTAACTTGCCTAATTCTGAAATTTTAAATTTGCTAGTTGTTAATATTGTATTTTATTATTGACTCAGTAATCATTACTAGTCTCATATCTAGTGAAAAATTCCAGATTCTAATTTTCACATCTGCAGGTCATTATGTATTGTTAGATTAGAGGCCTCAAGCCCCTGTATGTCTCAAGTTGATTGAAATTCTGACTTCTCCTATGTGTCATCCTTGAACGCATCATATGTAGACAAGTATCTCCATGTCTTGGCCCTTAAGGCTGGCAACATTTATACACTAGGATGCATCATTGCCATTCTTATAGAGCACAAAACATCAACAGGTGTGCACTAGCCAATGAGTGGCTTGTAAAGACCACAGCTGTTCACACCTATGCATTTTACGAACAAAAAACTAGTATGCACAGAAGGTAAGCCCACTTGAGCTCACCCTCTCACACTCAGTGCAAGTCCTCCGAATGCTCAGGTTGGTGAACTGTAGAGGATTCCAGCTGGTTCTTTACAGCAGTGGTATGCAGGTACTCAACTCCCAGGAAACATTCAGATGGAGACCAGAGTGAGGCAAAGGGAGACTGAGAGTTGTAGTTTGTCCCTGTCCGTATCATGGGAAGAACTCCCAAAAAACAATAAAAAGAAAATGAAAAAAAAATAAAATAAAATAATGTCCCAGAGAAAATCTGTGAAGTACTAGGGTCACCTTTCTGAACTTTTATTTGAAAAAAAAATCACATTTCCTGACTACATCAGCTATACTTTTTCACCATAAAAACGTTGAAATGCAAAAGTGCATGAAAAACAAAAGAAAAAATAGCATACGTTTGATTTAAAGTGATTCTGTCACTCAAAGGTAACCAGTACAAAGAGTCCAGTTTCTTCCTTTGGGTTTTCCCATAGAAATAACTGAATCTCTCTCTCTCTCTCTTCCAAACGCAAGAAGTCTTTAAAAATTCATGGAAATGTGTATTATGAAAAATGTATGCATAATTTTCTATTTATTTTTCACCAAAATGAACTTATCTTTCAATTCCATTTTTTTTTTACAGAAACCTTTTGCGATATCCTGGTATTATTGTGTGTTATGAGCATTTCTTTGAAAACACTACTAAATGGTAGCATGAGTGTATTGATACAGTATAAGTCTGTTCCCATGAACTGTTATTACAAATGTGATTGCAACTTAATCATTTTACATATGAAAATATATACACAAATATATATAAATATATTTGTGGTCTGGATCTAGAACGCTTTCCTGAAGCAGATATTTCTAGAACGTGCCATGATCAGTTTGCTCACTGGGAAGCACCCTCAGGCTGGTGATCCTTGCCTTAAGTATGTAATAAAGTCCAACAGAAAAAATATATATATTTCTTCAGTGGTTCGTTGAGCCTAGAACATCATCTGATATCTTTTGCAAATATATGTGAAGTGAATTGATGCATAAGATAAATGGACATTTTGACCACAGGAAACCTACATGATCATCTTGCTTAACCTGATGACAGCAAATTTAGGTGTGACTTAATGTTAGGCAGACACCTTTCTGTACGATAGTCAGTGATGGCTACAAGTCACTCCAAGTACTCAACAGTTTTCTTCTTTCATTTGTTGTTCTATACATAAGATCTTCATTTGCTAGGATGAACTGTGTATATTGAAAGCTGAACAGCATATATATTATTTGAAATTAAAAATGTGAAACAGCAGGCATTTAGCCTGGCTGGTACCCACATTTGACATCAGTGTGTCTGAACTTGCTGCCTAGCTCCAGATACTAACCTTCTCTCCCTGTCAATACAGACCCAGGAAATAGTGATAACGGCTCAGGTAATTGACTCAGCTTGGACTGTGTTCCTGGCTCCCAGCTCTGGTCCTGGCCCCATACAGTCCCAGCCAATGCAGGTTTTAAGGACCGAGCCGATGGATGTCGGCTGTCCTTAAGTCTAAGTGTTCAAACCCTGCCCCCCCGAATTTATTTCTTTCTGACTCTTAAAAAATAAAAATTAAATAGTTCAACTTAGAGTAGTGAGTAAAATCCAGTAATGACACATATATGTGCATATAATATTCTCTAACAAATACACTATGTTTCAATTATATTACAATTCTGATGTTAAGAATCACAATTAAAAATCTGTACTGAAGTCACCAGGAAATAAGGTAACATAATTGATCAGCAGTAACTTTAGAAGTATGCCTTAGAAGTTACTAATTGATATTGTATTTGACCCAGTTACAAACACATACACACACACACACACACACACACACACACACACACACACACACTGCTATCAATATCTAGTCAAAATACTATCATGAGCATACTGGCCAATAAAAACATATGACACAAGTCTGAACTGAAATTCAGAAACAGATATGCTGGAAATCAAGCATAAGTACCACAGAGTGGGGCTAATTGTGGTAAAATGTGTGTGTGTGTGTGAGAGAGAGAGAGAGAGAGAGAGGAATACAAGCAGACTGCAGTGATAGGTAATTGAAAAGGATTCCAGAAAAATCTAGTCACACTCACTATGTGTGTGTGGAGACAATGGTGGTGAACACACACTTGAACCTTGCAGCATTGCTATGAAGACCATGAAATGCCTGAAGTCTGCACTGAACTCAAACGGTGCAGTCAGCACCACGGGGGAAGTGGCCAAGAGCAGGAGCAGCCCCTGGCCACCTATCTCCTATCTTCCTAAGCTCAGAGGATGAAGTCTGCAGCAAACCTCCAAAGGTGAAGGAGCGATGTGATGGCAGAAAGAATGCCTAGCAAATCCAACAGGTCCCTTCTGTAAAAGATGTCCACCGGCCACAGCCAGTGTCTAACAGAACCCATCCCTAAACTTGGTTGTGACTATTGGGGTAATAAGCTTGACTATTGGAACACTGCAGAACTTTTTAAATACCAAGTTCCATATATTCAAGGATTTGCTACCTTCTTATATCATGGTTTTATCTTATATTAAGAAAAAAAGGAATATACTAATAGTCGGCATAGGAATATCAATATATCTCAGACACCTTATATGCCTAAACACATCCACAAATTCATGCAAAGTCTTAGATGCACACTACTTTGGAAAGGTTAACAAAAAACCTAGAAGTTATTTTTGCTCCCATTATTTCATATGCTGAATGAGAAGAAATTCAATTGTCCTCTTATTTTGGATTCGGACGGAAGCCAAACACTGGCCACAATTGCTACCACCCTGATCTGAACCAGCAGGAATGTTCACCTATACATTAGCTCATTGGCCCGCTAACTGGTCTGATTGCAGAACCTTAACCTCATAGTCTATTCTGCACAGAGTGTGAGAGTGACCTTATAAAGGTGTGAGAGTCCTCTGCTTAGAAAATCCCCAGTGTTTGCACATGACACTCATTTCATGAGCCTTTCGAGTACTCTCAGATTTCATCACACTGCCACCACCTCGGGTCGACTCATCCATTCACGTTAGTTTCCTTGCTGACCCTTGGACCTGTTCAGCATGCTCTTTCCTTTAGATAGGCTGAACCTGTGCCCTACGACACTTGCCCTTTGCACATATCACCAGCTTTAAGTATTTCTAGTAACCATCTCAATGAATTCACCACGCTCTCACATCCTCTTCTCCTTGCACTCATCATAGCCCGCCTTTCTTCCCAGGATCACGGTGCACAGTTTCAGAAGAGGACAGTCTTGCTAACTAGAAGGTGTGTGTGCTCTCGGAAATGTCTGTGGTGTAAAACTCTCAATTTATTTTTGCCATAGCTTTTATTAACATTGATTGTACTATATTATTATTTTGTTTGGCTTTATTTATTTTTGTCTCTCAGCCTCCACAAGACTGCCACTCTGTGAGAATCAGAGCATCTCTGTCCTTAAACAAGACCTAGCACATAGCAACTGCTACTGAATGAATGTTTCCCTGAATAAGAACAATGAAGATGTTTTTTCAAATTTTCCCCTTTGCCTTTTAAACCAGAAAAAAAATATTAGTAAGACGAAAATGTAATAATGCTCAATTTGTTGTTCTTATTCTTAGCATGGAAAAATACATTTCTTTTATGTTCAAATTAAAGTACCACTTAAGACAAAGATCAATTTCGACCACCATAGATTCCCATGCCAGTAAAACACTTCCGAGCTCTGTAATTGCATCCAGGGGTTTGTCCCATTCCCACTGATTTGTGTGTAGTTTTTGATCAATCGAAATGGTGGCAGATGACCCAGTTTCATAACATCTGAGGCCATTCAATTTTTCTATGACATGATTCCATCATGGGCAAAGTAGAAGGGTCCAGCCGAGAGAGAGACTCTCACGTTCTCTTGAAAGGCTATCCTGTTGGCTTTCTTTGAGATATTGTTTCTTAGAAGGAAAATTGAAGCTTTCACCTAAGGGCAAACTATACCATGAAAACTTTTTCTCTGTTGTCAGTCCTCCCACAGTCACACAGGAGAGAAACAATCCTGAAGAGCTGGTCTTTTCGTTCTCAAAACTGTTCATGTTTGCAAATGAACTTGGGACGTATTTTTAAATTGGTTTTTAAGTATTTTTGTGATCCTTGCAATCATTGACCAATTGAAAGCTTTGGCAATTTTTAAAAGAGGATCAAAGCTAATTCTCTGACAATGGAACATAAGATGAAGCCAATTAACAAACTCTATGCATGAGGTTCCTTTCCTTTGTACCTCTTAGCTTTATTTAACAATGACGGCATTTTTTTCTGTAATGGACAAATCGTAGAGGAGAAAATAACAGACCTGAGACCCATCTTTAATCCTTTGATAATGGTCCACAGGATAATTTATATATCGCTGATATTTCATATCTGGTCATCTCAACAGGACTGGAAACTTTTATGCTGACTTCTGTGATAGCATTGTCTAATTTACAGTTTTTAATTTTGGTAGTAACAACTAGCCAGGTAAGGAATTATTGGCCTTTTCCACACAAAATATATAACTACCTTATTTCAATGAATGAACTAAACCATAATGAATATTGCTGTTTGTTTTTGCTGCTACCCAAACAACATTCATTTTAAATTGTTTCATTGTTTATATTTAAAATGTCCTCATTAATGTAATTAACATTAAAAGATCGAAGAATTGGAATAGTAGTCTGTAATAGAACAATCCGTTGTGTCAATTTTTAAAGCTTGCTTTCACTGAAGAAATGTTGCTGTCCTTGGCTTTTGATCTCTTGAAACGTAATAGGAGCACACAAAATCATGCAGAATCAGCCCCATTCATGAAAAGATGTTTTGAACTCCATAATGGGCTTTCTAGTTCTATGTCTTGTATTTAAGAAGTCAAATATATGGGCCCAGTGCGGTAATTGAGTGGCTAAATCCTTACCTTGCTGGGACCCAAGATGGGCACTGGTTCATGCCCCGGTTGCTCCACTTCCCTTCCACTTCCCTGCTTGTGGCCGGGAAAGGCAGTGGAAGATAGCCCCAAATTCTGAGACCCTGAATCTGCATGAGAGACCTGGAAGAAGTTCCGGGCTCCTGGCTTTGGATCAGCTCAGCTCTAGCCATTTTGGCCACTTTGGGAGTGAACCAGCAAAAGGAAGATTTTTCTCTCCCTTCTTTTTTTGTAAATCTGATTTCCAATAAAAATAAAGAAATCTTTTGAAAAAAATTCAAGTACACATGAACAAGGAAATATGGATACTTCAAAAACTTGGTGGAAGAATGCAAATAAAAGACAAGCCTGTTGAAAAATATTTTGAAATTCATGCAGTTTTCGCATATTGGAATTCCTCCATGGGCTCTTTGAAATTTCAAAATACATTATATCCACTACAGCATACAGTATTCTAAGCACATCAGAAAATCAGTTATCAATAAATCATTGACAATTTTTTTTTTAAAAAAAAGCTATTCTATTGTACAGCACATACTCATTCTTTGAGAACATCACACAGTTTTTGAATCTAAGGCAAATTTCAGAAACAGGATAAGCAATGCTTATCCTGTTAAATACCTTGAACAGTGTCTGACTGAGAAGTACATATCATTTATTAAAACACATAGTCACTGCATTATTTTAAAGCAATCACTTTAATTTCTACATCCCAGCAGATCCGAATTCAGTTTGTCACACAGTGGTTGATATGAAAGCGTCGCAGATTAATAGAAAGCATTTGTTTCCATTCCTTTTAGAACACAGAACTACAAATATTTGATAGCCATGGAACCCAATAAAATGCATGTGGACGTTTCCCTGAGTCAATGAATGAATGTATTTTCACGTTATAACTTGGCTGAAAATTGGTTAAATATACTCCAGAACAGACCACTAAAGGATCCATAGTCATGCGTGTAAGCCACAGATCATTGCATTTGGTAAAGAAGTGAGGCCTGGACAAATGAGAATGGCTGCCTCTTTCTATGGAAAAATGATCTGGGTATGTGAAGCAGACACTGTTTCTGCACCTGCCGAGTCTGCTATACGACCACATTTTTCTATCCTCTTATGGCTTCTGTACTTAATGAGTCTGCAGTATCCCCTTAAATCGTTTCCTGGGTGGTTTCTAGCATTCTGCTCCCAGCTTCTTTGAGTGTGGCTCACAAGCAAAGGATATAAAAAGTCAGCTCATTTGCCTAATGGCAGCCTAAGGAAGTTACAGAACACCCCAACTGACCAGGTTAAAACCAAACTTCTGAAACCACTTCTTTTTCCCTGTTTCATTTGCTTCCCTGACTCCCTTTTAGGTTTCTACTGAGAGTGCCCCCCTCAGTAAGATGGTTCCACAAGAATAGCCTTCCCTGACTAAGCATTTAGAAAATCCTTCCTATGAATAGGTTTCCTCAAGTTTGAGCTGGGTTTGCTACTCATTTTTCATGCTTTCTTTAGGGCCTGGGGTGATGGCCAGGTAGCTAAATTGTCACCTTGCAAATGCTGGGATCATATATGGCTGCCAGTTCATATCCTGGCACTCCACTTCCCATCCAGCTCCATGTTTGTGGTCTGGGAAAGCAGCAGGATGGCCTAAAGCCTTGGGACCCTGAAGCTATGTGGGAGACCCAGGAGAAGCTCTTGGTTCCTGGATTGGGATAAACTCAGCTCCTGTCACTGCAGCCACTTGGGGAGTGATTGAGTGAATGAAGACCTTTTCCTCTGTCTCTCCGTCCCTCTATAGATCTGCAATTCCAGTAAAAATAAAATAAATCTTTAGTGGTTTCTGCAAAGTTCCTGGCCTATGTAAACACATAAATGACAATTAGCTCAAGTTTGGGGGGCTACAAATATGCAGCCGTTCTCCTAGCCTTAGGATTACAGAGGAGAAATGAGAAAATTTCAAACTCTACAAAGCTATGTATATTAAAAATACTTCAGAAAGAAAGAAAACACAAATGAATATCAAAAATACAAATGACTGTCTGAGAATCCACTGAAATTGTCATAGAGGAGGTGAGATAAGAATTCAGTGATAAAGACATGCTGGTATCTGAGATTTGCTCAAGCAGACAAGAGGTGGGGCAATGCAGGACCAATTCACACATTTGAGAAAGTGTGGTATGTTCGCAAACCTTGAAGAAGTTTTATGAGCAGAATTTAAGATATAAACTGGCACAAGATGAACACACACACACAAACATTCACACACACACGAAGGCCATCAGTGCCATTATTAATGCAGAACCTCCATGACCTAACCAACCTTTAACGTTTCTATTTCCTAATGGCGACAAGATCATTTCACATCAACTTTGAGATCATTTAAGGCATAGTTTCAAGAAGAGAATTTGATTGGTTCGTTTGATGTGGTATTACATACAAACCTTTCTATGGACAGAGATCATTTTTCATAAACTATGGATACGGAGACAGCTCTCCAAGGGGAAATTAGCTATTATTATCAAACGAATAAATAAGAAGATGCTGTGGAGGCCAAAACACAAAGGCCCCCTACTGAAACCAGGCTACCATCTTTAAAAAGTCTGGTGCTGTTAATAAACTTGGCTATTCACCACTAGTCAGTAGTCCACGCATGTTATTATCGTCTCTGTGCACCAAGTTGTTTGCTGCAGGACAGTGACACACCACAACTTACGTAGCCTCCCTCATGCTAGAGTGGGTTTATTACAAGACTATCACAAATCTAACAAAAATGAGTGTGGGCCAGGGTTGACAGGGGGAGGAGGTGACCAAGCTACTGGAAAGTACCCAAATTACCAGAAGAAGTTCAAGGGGAGGGAAATGCCTGGAGGGCCTCAGGCCTCAGGCCAAATGCATGGATCCACAGAGGACTCAAGGTGCTGTCAAAACAGGAGAAAGGGCTATAGGCTTTCACTGAAACCAAGGGGTTTTTCGAGTCTCTACATATACACCAAAAAACTTAGTTCCCACTGCTACTCGCAAAGGCTAAGTAAGCCAAGACCCATCCTGGTACTTACTTGCCCACACCTCTCAGTGAAGATGCCTCAAGTCAACTTCCATATTGTTGCAATCACATTGATTTGATGAACAGTGATTGCCTGGTTGCTTTGTACAAGATTCCCTGTTAAGTCAATGAATGCAATGGTGAACAGAAATGACAAAAGCCCATCTTAACATTTTGGAGTGGTGGTGGCTGTGGGATCAGTGAGAAGCAGGTCAACAGGCAATAGACTATTTCAGGCAGTGATGGACACTGGAAAGAAGATTAGGAAGATAAGTTGACTTGGGAGGGCTGGCTGAGTGGTACAGGAGCGGTCCAACCCTGTTCAGGTTGTTGGAAAATGGGACTTTCTTATCCCACAAGGGTGTCAAAAACTATAGAAATTGTCTAAAATGTGAGAAGAACAGAGGCCTGACCAACAAAAAATAAATGTCTACATCACACAGGTTATTCCAGTGCAGCGTCCTAGTGGCCTCTGTCTATCTGAAACTCACAAACTCACGATATTTTAGTTGGAAAACAAAAAAAAAGGAAACAACGAGCTCAAATCCCCCTGAATGTCACACATTTTATCTGAGTTGCAGTGCACTTTGTAAACACGAAAGACAAAACGGTTTGGCTACCTGAAAGCTTTGTTATTTGAAAAGGAATCATTCTCTCTTTTTCTCCCTTTGGCATATTGATCACTCATTAATCCAGTGAAAGAAAGGATTAATTAATCTCTACGGTTCAATGAAGAATGAATTAACACAGTTTAAAATGGGACTGATCCAATATTACAAATTGGAGGAAATGTTCCACACACACTCTCTTCTCCATTCAGTTTCCCAAACCTAATCTCTAGAGAGTCACATTGGAAGGCTGGATTTTGTTTCCAAGCGATCTCTCATTCTGGCTCCTTAGTTACAATTCCTTGAAGATATTCATTGTTTTCTATAAATCCCACTGTAACTATTTCTGATCACAAAAATTGTGCCATTTTGTCAAAGACAAATTGCATTGCTGGAATAATTTTATATATATATATAAGAACCAATTTAACAGCAACTCAAAAATAAAAATCGCATAGCAGTCACATACATCCATGAGTTTTCATAAGAGTTTAATTATTTACCCATGCATTGAGAAGAGGTTGCTCTTGCCACCATGTAACTTTGTGTTCTGCAGAACTCACGTAAGGTGAAGCTATGGCTTCGCATCATGAGGGGCAAAGTGTTATGACTCCTGAAGTAATTGTTGTTGTTGTTGTTCTAAATTAAATTTTTCCAGAGGTGGGAAAATAAACAAACAAAAAAAGACAAATCTTTCTCAGAATGCAGTAAGGGTGAAGAAGCTACATTTGTGAAGAAAATTCCTCCACATGAAATATCAATGGCTAAGATATCACAAATCCTCTGGTGTCTCCCCCCCTTAGTTTTTTGCTAGAATTAAACCACTATTGTGATAAAGATGCAAGCAAATGATAAGAGGGGAAAAGGGGAGGGAGGAAAGAGATGAGGAGGGATAACTCCTATGTCGATGAAACTCTAGGGTAGAAAATAATAATAATATCAAAAAAGAATTGTACCTCTAAGTTTGATGTCCAGATTCCTGGCAAGATCTCTACAAACACATAATATTAATATGAGGACAAAAATCATAAGATTATTCTGTTTCTAATAAGGTTATCCTTATGTAAGATTATTCTAAGATAATGATTTCACTCTGCTTCAGTGAGGGGAAATGATTAATAATTTTAAATTATTGAAATTTAAGATACTAAATGATAAGCCAAATGCATTCTGTAAATATTAACTAATTAAAACTTGTACATTATAGTTATCTCAAGTTTATTTCTATAACATAGTATCAGCCGAGTAAAATACAGTGTCAAGCGCAAGTTCTGTGTATCAGCAATGGGCAAATCTATGGTGTGTCTGGAAATACCGGATGAAGGAAGAATTCAGAATTGGAAATGGATAGAAGTTGTGGAGCACTCCAGAACGCCCAATGTGTTAGCAAGCTTGACACCATCTCTCCAGTTCTATGGCGGACAACCTTGTCATTTAGGGAGTCTAAGTCTTCAGACCAGATGAAATTTAAGGTCATTTCCTAAGTCTAATACTGGATGACTCAACAGTTCAGATCAACACTCTTGATGCTGGCTGAGAATTCTCCTTTTTAGAGATCAGAGATTAGAGAGTATGTGGCTGTTACCGGCAAAGAGCTACTCTACTAACAAAGCACCAGGTCATGCTGGGCTGTGTCCACAATCATAGCTCACAACACATCCATATTCACTGAAGGGAATTCCTTTTAAAGAATTAAAAGGGCTACTCTCCCAGCGGTTTTGTTCTCAGACAGACCAGGTTCAGAACAGTGCTAAGTCCTGGCTGAAGGTCAGGATGCGTGCATGAAAAGGGGTACACTTGTCTAAACCTCCATTTGCACTTCTGCAAAATGGAAGTGGAAACCCACTTGGGGGACCCAGCATAGGAGCCTAGTGGCCAAGGTCCTTGCCTTGCACATGTCCCATCCCATATAGGCACTAATTTGTGTCCTGGCTTGTTCTGCTTCCCATCCAGCTCCCTGTTTGTGGCCTAGGAAGGCAGTTGAGGATGGCTCAAAGCCTTGGGGCCCTGCACCCATGTGGGAGACCTGGAGGAGGTTCCTGGCTCCTGGCTTCGGATTGGATTGACTCAGCTCTGGCTGTCACAGCCACTTGGGGAGTGAATCAGTAGAAGGAAGATCTTCCTTTCTGTCACTCTTCCCCGCTATATATCTGATTTTGCAATAAAAATAAATAGATCTTTAAAAAAAATCACTTGGTGGAAATCTGCTTGGATATTGTGCAGATTAAATGAAATAATGGTTGAAAAGTAGTTAAAGACAGTGCTACATACTCTTTCTAGCAGTTGTAAATCTCTCTTTCAGGCGGGTGACCGTCTACATTCAGGCTCACCTATACCACGTTTTAGAAACACTAAATCATTCCGGTGGCAGTCACGAGAACACTTCAGTAGGCAACAATTTATTTCCTTAAAGTCATGTACTTTTGCTTTACTAAAGCCAGACAAAGATAACGAGGTTCCATTTCAAGCTTCCAGTGCAGCAATCCTGTGACTGTCACTGCAGCCCTGTTCCATCACTTTGACAGTCGGTTTCAAGCTGGACTGACAGGTTTTGTGCCCGCGTATGCATTGTACACTGTGCACGGTGGTTTACGACACAGAGGACATACAAATGCAACGACGCTAAAATCCAGAGAATCACGTGGAGGCCTGAGCAACACAAAGCCCAAGTTCAATATAGAGGCTCCACGCCTGGAATACTCAGGTGCTTTTTGTGCCCCATTGGTCATGCCAGGCAGGCAGGCCTCTGCTTTCTGATCTAATCAAGCTCAGAATGATTGTCAAGCCCACAGCTGTGTCAGAGCAACCGGAAAAATAGATTCTGAACAAAGAGGAAGACCTATCTCTCTAGGACATGTCCCTCTGGAACATGGCGCTAGGCTTCAATGAAACGTATTAATATTTCATTCTCTGTTTTGTACTACTTTCCTCCTGTGATTTATATATGCCTGACTCATTACTTTTAAATGTACATTGATGTGCTCTTTTAAAAGCATCTCTTCTAATCTCTGCCACACTTACTTAATAGGTCCAAGGGGAATGGGACACTGAATAGAATTTGTGTCTGTTCTGCAAGGTCTCACGGTAACTAAAGAGTACTGCAGTGGGATACTGATGCTGTCTTGTGACGGGTAGCGAGGAAAACAGAAATGGGAGAACAGGTGGACAGAGGAAGAGTAGGAAGACAGAGCAAAGACTGGAAAGCTCATGTTTCTGTCCCAATCCCCTGGGTGTGTGCCAGTGGCTTCAAGGCCATGTCCCTGACAGGAGGGTCAACATGGCTCGTCTAGTTATTCACTTCATTGTTCTTATAAGAGACTCAGAAATACACAGGAAGAAATATGCCATTGGCAAATGCATTTGCCTAATGCCTGCAGTCACAGAGGGGGACCTGGATGAGGCAGCACAGGTCATCTGTGCAGAAAGAAGAAACAAACTGCTGCTTCAAGACATCACTGCTGCTTCCCAGGAAGTGCGCCCCCGCGAGGCGGCACCCCAGAAAAGCATGTAGGTGTCTCTCCCCCTAGGTCAAACACCCACCCTGTTACAAATTCTTCCATTTGGAAAAAAAAACAAAAATGAAATCAACAACAACAACAAACAAAGGAAAGAAACTCCAGAAATCAGATAGGTTGGAACACATGCAACATGTGCTTGAATCTGTTCCAAATTTTGTGATTTTTTTTTTTTACTTCCAAGTACTGACCATAATTTATAATTAGATGCTGGCAAGATACCGCAGGATATCCTTTAAGTCAAGAAACAAAGAGTAAAAAAAAAAAAAAAAAACAGTAAAATTTAGTAGTATTTTAAGTGGTGTGATAAATAGGATTGTCTGTAACCTCCAGATGCCCTTGCAGGTAAAGAAATTCTGAATTTAAAGCAATGCTTTGTAACTTTTTATAAGTAATACTTTTGTTTACTTTTATTAAGAGGTGTTTCTGATTGCTTAAATATAAGTGGAGCCACACTAACAGAAAAACTTCCAGATATATTTCTAGTTTGTCCAAGTGTGACTCTGGGGCAGCTGGGTGTCTTATCCTTTTGCCCTTCCAGCCTTTCCACCTTGTGCTATGGTACAGTGGGTCATCGTGTCTCCTTACACCTGCCCTTCTTATGGCCAGAGACTGAAGCAGGGGGAGGAAAAGAGTGGCTGACTGATCCCTCTTCTTTGCCAACGGACACTGTTCCTTCGGAATAAACATTTCTGTAGGCATAACTCCCACTCGTTGACTTGGTCCGGCCTCAAGCATTGCTTTTCCTGCCAGCCTCGACAGGATGGTGACTTCCTGAAGCTGATCGTCCCTCTCCTGTCTTGCAGTGCCCGTGGGTTTCTTAGCTCCTTCTCCATCTACGTCCCAAGCCCCCGCACTGCGTTATTGTCTGTCTTTCGCTAATTCGCACAGACTCTGTATTCTTCACAGAGGCCTGATTGACATAACTCTACAGTCATCTATAGACTATCCATTTTATTTAATTAAAGAAACATTTATTGAACATTTTAGTTGCTGGAGACACAGAGTTGCACAAGGCCAACCATTATCTTGATACTTTTTGTAACTTTGTAAGTTTCTGGAAGATGGCAAAAGCTATTGTCATCAGTGTGACACAGACAGCAGAGGCTGAATGGCGTGAGGCGGGAAGGTGAACCTCAGCCGGGGTTACAGAGGCAAGAGAGATGTGAAAGGCAGGAGAAAGCCACAGAAGTCTCATTCTTTCCCTGAAGCGTATTCACAAAGGAAAGTGGGGGAAAATTAGAAAATGAATTGGAATTCACAATCACTATGTTTTCATCTCAGCCCCTAAGGGAAAGTAAAAAAGGATGTAAGTATTCCTTTTTGTTTCCTTACGACTACAATATTTTGGAGAAATTATAAATGATTAGTAAGCACTGGAAATACAAAAATATAAAAAAAAACTGACTAAAACCTAAAACAAGTTAAAGGGAATTATGCAATTACTTTAGATGTCACTTTTTATTTTTTTAAATACGCATTTTTTTGTGAAATATGCCATGGTTACATTATCATTTATTAAACCAATTACATTGGTAATCTCTAGGGTACCAATTTAGAAAGTACTATTTCCAGGAGAGTAATATCATTATAACAGTTAATCTGTTGTTATGTATGTGTGCAATATTGGTGTAGCACAGAAATACAGAAGGTCGGGGTGCAAGCCAGCCCCCCTGTTGGGCTGGGGATTCAGGGGTACCATACATAGCTGCTGGTCTCAATATCCATTTTAATTTTTTTTTACTCTTGGTACATTTTTATTATTTAAATTTAAATTTTTTTCTTTAAAAGTTTAACAGATATACACGCATTACACATATTTATTAACTGTAATGTGATGTTTTCTTACATGTGAATGTTATGAGATGTCATATATATGACATATGTATTTATTCTTTAAGCGTTCAATATTTCTTCATAGTGATAATAGCCAAAAATTCTGTCTTCTAGGTTTTTTCCAGTGGAGAAATACGCAGTAAAGTGATGCTATGTCTTCACATTCTACGGCTTTAGAACTCCAGAAATTCTTAATTCTATCTAGCTACTTGTCAATCAACTATTCCCAATCCTTCCATTTAATACTTACCTTCCCAAACTCTGGTAACCACGATCATATAGTTTAATTTCTATATGATCAACGATGTTTTTAAATTCCACGTGAGTGACAGTTTTCATTTGATCTCACTCATGTGAAATCATATAAAAAGCTGAAACAGAGAGAGAGAAAGGAGAAAGGGAGAGAGATCCTTCATCTATTGGTTCACTCTCTAAATATCCATATAAATGGTAGGAGCTCGATCAATCCAAAGCCAGCAGCCAGGAGCTGCCAAGCGTGTAGGGGTACAAGGACCTGAGCCATCTTTCACTGCTCCCCCGAGCCATAAGTAGAGGAGTTGGATTGGAAGTGGAGCAGCCAGGATACAAACGGGTGCTGCTGGCTCGGCTTAGAGTACATCACCACAGCGCTAGCCTCTAAGTCCTGTTCTTTAGCAGTGTGCTTGCCTCCCTTGCTTACTACAAGTTAGCATTTACCATAAAAATAGGAAAAAAAAACACCGAGAAAAAACAAACAGATATGAAATTCTTATTAAGTATGCAACATGCTTATTCCATTCCTCCCTATATTTTGCTTTTTTTTTTTCATTACAGTTACCATTTTAGTATAGTGATTATAATTGTCCTCCTACTAAGCATAGAAGTGATACATGTACCATGCTTATAATATTAAACTGTTCTGAATGTGCTGATACAGTTATTCGTATCAGTGAATTTTCTACACAGGGATGTTTTCCTCTAGCTGGCTAGCATCTTTTCCTTCTGGTTTGAAGAATTCTCTTTGACGTTTCTTATAAAACACGTCTGGCAGTGGCCAGTTCTCCCACTGCTTGTTTGCAAATGTCTTTATCACTCCTTCATTTTTTGCAGGAGAGCTTTGGTACACATAGTATTCCCAGTTGGCAACTTATTGTTTTTTTTTCTTCCAGAACAATAACAGTCTCATTCCAAAGCCCCTCTGTTGCCAGTGAGGTTTCTGCAAAAAGTGTGCAGTCAGGCAAACAGGAAACCCTTCATAATTTTTTGTTTCTGTTGTCATGAAGCTATATCTTCATCCTTGCAGAGCTTAATTAGGATGCACCTGGGGTAAAATTGGTTTGGCTGCATCTTTCCAGGCATGTTCGACCTGCAAGATCACTGTACTTGAAGTTTTCAAACTTTCCTACCCACTGCCTCTTTGAATATGCCTCCTCTCCCTTTACAATTCTCAAAGTTTTGCTTCAATCTTAATAAGTTGAATATTCGCTCTTTCATGCTATCACAAATTTTCCAGGACCTTTCTTTCATTTGGTTATTTTTTTCTTCTCCAATGAAAAATTTTCAAAGAGCCCTCCATTTTTTTAAAACAAGATTTATTTATTTTAATTGAAAATCAGATCTACAAAGAGAAGGAGAGACAGAGAGAAAGATCTTCCATCCCCTGGTTCACTCCACAAGTGGTCACAACGATCGGAGCTGAGCCAGTCTGAAGCCAGGAGCCAGGAGCTCTTCCAGGTTTCCCACAGGGGTACAGGGTCCCAAGCATTTGGGCCATCCTTGACTGCTTTCCAAGCCACAAGCAGGGAGTTGGAAGGGAACTGGAACAGCTGTGATATAAACTGATGCCTATATGAGATTTCGACGCATGCAAGGCAAGGACTTTAGTATAGTACTGAAATAGTAGTAGGCTAGTTTTCATCTAGTCTATCATGTTTTTAAATTTCACTTCATATGTTTTCAATGGGATGATTTCTACTTGATTTAATTTAATTATCTGAAATATTGAGTCATTTGAATTTTGTTTAGATTCCTTAAAGTGCACTTTTGAAACTTTATAAATGAACGTTTCAAAACTTCAATTTATACATGGTTGGTTTCTGTTACCTAATTTTGTTCTTTCAGGGAGATCATTGGTTCCCTGGACATTCCTGATGCTCCTGGTTCCAGGCTTCATTGCTGGAACCTGGGGAGAAAAGCCAGCAAATGGTAGATCTTTCTCTCTCTCTCTCTCCTTATCTCTGTAAATCTGCCTCTCCAATAAAGCAAATTAATTTCTTACAACAGAGAGACAGTTTCTCAGATACTCAGGCCAACCCCAGGTGAGTCACACCTGAGTCTTACGTTTACCAGGCACTGTACAGTCTCGGAGCTACGGACCAGATCTGGGGCAGGTAAAGAGACACCAACCACAGGCACTTACGCAGGTAAACCATTACGATCTTTCCAGCAATGCACCTCAAAGCCCAGGATTGATCTCCAAAAGCAACCCTTTAAATGTTTGCTGTCTGTTCAAGGTTGAAGGAGGGTGATAAAGACACCCATGGCCACCTAAGCCTAACTCCTGGGTACCACCACTAACCATTTAACCTGCTAGTTAAATGTCTACCCTGTATGGCTGGTTAGTGTCCTATTGAAAAGGTTTATTTATTTACTCATCCATTTTTTTTTTAATTCAGTATGACACAGCAAAAGAGACAGAGAGAGATGTTCTATTTTCTGAATCTTTCATCCCAAATGCCCACACAAGGACAGGTTTGATGGGCTGAAGCCAGGAACCTTGCAACACCATCACGGTCCTCCACCTGGGTGGGAGTGGCCCAAGTCCTTGAGCCATCATCCGCTGCTTTTGCAGGCATATTATCTGCAAACTGGATTGCAAATGCAGCAGGAGGGAATCAAACAAGTACCCCAACATGTGATGCTGGCGTCACAAGTAGCACATTAACCCCTTGGTTCACAACGTTGGCTCCTGGCTGATATTCTTTTTATCATTATTACTATTCTTATCCTACAAACAATTTTTATTCTATGTAAAGTTTCCTCTGCCCGTCTCCATTTCACAGTCAAGTTCAGTTTCTCTGTGTTGCTGTTTCTAATCAGGGTAGCTTATAGTATAATTATTTCGGAGTTTGCTCTATGTTTTTTTAAGCAAGTTAACGGCTTAATCCTATACACTTAATGTAAAGGTATCAACTGGTTTTCAGGTGAATGTTGTCCATGAAGTTGTTCTTTACAATTGAAAGCAACAGTAAAATTGGCAGGGATGGTTATACTCACTTTCTCCAATTGCTACTACTGAATTACAGGCCAATTATACTTCAGGATAAAAATAACCACTAAGTGTGTTACGTAAAAATCCTGAAAGGACACAAAATTAAATAACATGGCATTCTTATTCTTAAGAAGCTTAAATATTCCTTTTAGCCCTTAGCTTTTTGTCCTGGGAATAATAATAAAAAAAATACTTTGAACAGAATTTCTTATAGTGCGTTATGTTGACACATAAAAAAGCTTCGATTTGTCATTAATGTCATTTCCTTAATAATTCTCAACTTGTGCCTACCACAACAGCCTCGTAGCTAAATCCTTACTTTGCAAAGGCTGGGATCCCATAAGAATGCCCATTGCTGTCCCAGCTGCTCCACTACCCATCCTGCTCCCTGTTCTGGCTTGGAAAAGCAGTAGAGTATAGCCGAAAGCCTTGGGACTCTGCATCTGCATGGGAGACCTGGAAGACGCTCCTGGGTTTGAAATGGCTTGGCTCTGCCCATAGGGACCACTTTTGGAGTGAACCAATGGGTGGGAGATTTTTGTCTCTCTTTCTCGCTGTAAATCTGTCTTTCCAATTAAAAAATCCTTTAAAAAAAATGATAATCTTCAACTTTCCCCGGAAAACCATCCAAGCAAATGAGGAAGTCTAAAAGTTTTGGATAAAGAACAAAATGAACAAATATTTCCTTAAGTAGTTTTTTTTTCTTTTTTTTTTTGTATCACTTTGGAACACATTGGGAGTATTGCAACTTGACGATTAATGCAAGGAAAACATCTGGCTTTAGACGAAGCCAAAAACTTTTCCTTCATAGTTAACTTCATGTCTATTCAATTTTAGCAAACTGCCTACTTTCCAGTCTTTTGAAGTTCGCTTATCTTTATAAAAATAATATGATCTGAAAAAATATTAATTTTTAAAATAATATTCAATATTTAGTATAAAAATAGTTTTCCTCAACTATTCCCAATTCTCTGAAGGGTTACCTCTCTAGTTACTGCAACGCCAAACAGAAGCCCAGAGCATCGATATTCAGGTGGAATAAGACTTCGATAGGAAAAATATTTGAATAAAATTTCACTGTAGGATGTAAGAGAGTCGCTGAGAGAGATACACCATCAAGGACGGTCTCACACACACACACACTCACAAGGATACAGATTCCTAAATTTCCTTTTGTTTTGGATTTGAAAATTCCACTCGTCTTACTCCCTTATGAACATCAGCACACACTGAAATGTCAACAACCGCAAGAACACGGCATGGATACCCTTTCAAGAGAGGACAAGGTATTTGGGTTGTGTTTCATCTTTGAAATGATCCAGCTCTATGAATTTGGAAGCTTCTCAGGTAACTCTACTGATGAAGGGGGATTACACAAATCTCTTTCAGGTGCTCCGACTTCAGAAATGCATGACGGATGGTTTACAGAATGGTCGTTCGAGCCTCCCTTTGCACAAGATTTTGGAAAGAGTTCCTGTATTATCTCAGAAGACCTTGGAAGTGTCTGACAGTTTCATGATTTCTTTAAGATAAAAGCTAGTTTTTCCTTCTGTGTGCTTATTTGTTAACAAGTATGTGAAGACCCCTTAGTGTGTGTGTGTGTGTGTGTGTGTGTGTGTGTGTATCTTTATACAGAATGTAGTATAATCCTTTCACTTTCCACCCTGCAGCAAGGTTAATGCGGACCTAACATAGTCACTGATGGATTTTTGCACCCTAGTACGGACAATTAGCTGACTGAGTTCATTGACATCAAACACCTTTCTACGTTCTCAGTCATAAAAACAGGCTGCCATTTGAAGGATTTCCACGAACTTTCTTGATGTCTAGAGAGTCTGTGCAGGTCCCCCTCTTGACCGACGACTTCCCACTTGTAGGACACCAATCATCCATTCCCTAGGAGTCACCACTGAAACTCCATTAAAGAACAAACAAAAACCCTGCAAACTCAGAAAGAAGGAATTCAAGCATTTAGCTGTTAGAGAATTTCACGCACACAATGCAAATGGCCTTCTAAAACAATTTTCCATGCTAGTTTCTTTCTCAGTATTTTTATAGACAGGTTTTTTTTTTCCCTCCTCTCTGCAGTTGAACAAGAAAGAACAAAAGTGGATTCCCCAAAGGAGGAATCATCCGCGCTAAGTTTCTTTATGTAGGTCACCTCTGATGTGCTCTTGGTTGCATTTCCACTGCTGAATTTCCCATGTCAAAAGCTTTCAGTTCTGATAGCAGTGCCCATAAACTCTCCTGCTTTCAGAAATAATAATTGTCAAAATTCCCATTCTGTTAAAGGATGTTTTATGCTCAACCAACATACAATAGAAAGTGTCTTCAAAAAATGGTTGGAAAATGCATAGTGTGAAAAAACTATGGATATCAATAATATTTTGCACCAAAAAAACCTATCTTTTAATTCTATTTTCTATTAACATTTTCAAAAACATTTGTATATTTTTTTAGTAAGTTTAGTACCATGATGATGGTGGAAAATGGCAGGATGCTTGGACATCCATGCTCTGTGCATACACATTTAAATATATTACCAGAAAAAAGTATTTCTCATTAAACATCTAGTTTTAATTTACCTATACTGAATAAAAAATGATAAACATGTGATCTTTGTTATCTGCCTCTGATATGGCAGACTATTTTTCCTTTGACTTTTTCCCACTTCCAAACATCAGTGTTATAAATATTTCTTGGGTCCTTCCTCTTCTCTCCATTCCAACTGTCACTGCCTTGGTTAAGCCTTTGTCATGTCATACGTCAGTCCATCCTCTACTTTACCATCACATGTTTTTATTAAAAAAATAGATATTATGCATTTTCTTATGCTTAAGAACATGAAGATCCAAACACACTCACAAGGCATTCAAAATCTCGAATAGCCTTTTTAATACATTTCCTTAGGCTCATTCAGTAATGCATTTGTTGAATGATTCATCAATAGATTGAACATGTCTCCATAGTATAGTAAATGTCCTACTGGAACTTCAGCTCCATGAAAGCATGAATCACTCATCCTTAACAAACATGTGGAACAGTATTGGTATTAAATAGTGGCTTAGGGCCCGGCGCAATGGCGCAGTGGTTAAGGTCCTCGCCTTGCACACCCAGGATCCCATATGGGCGCCGGTTCTAATCCCGGCGGCCCCGCTTCCCATCTAGCTTCCTGCCTGTGGCCCAGGAAAGCAGTCGAGGACGGCCCAAAGCTTTGGGACCCTGCAACCGCGTGGGAGACCCGGAAGAGGCTCCTGGCTTCGGATTGGCATAGCATCAACCGTCGCGCTCACTTGGGGAGTGAATCATCGGATGAAAGATCTTTCTTTTTGTCTCTCCTCTCTGTATATCTGCTTTTCCAATAAAAACATAATAAAAATAAATCTTTAAAAAAAATAGTGGCTTAAAAACAGTTGTGGCATAATGCATTAAGCTGCCAATTGCGATGCCACGTTCCCAGACAGACTCCGTGTTAGTGAGTTAGTTACTCCTTACTCCATTGCCAATCCATGTTTCTGCTGATGCACCTGGGAAGGCAATAAAGAATGCTCCAAGTTCTTGGGCCCTTGCCGTCACCTGGGAAAGCAGCAGGGAGATCTGGGCTCCTCCCTTTAGCTATAGCAGATCTGTCTGATATGGCCATTTGGGGAGGAAATGAGTGGAGGAGTTATCTTTCTCTCTTTTCACTTTGTATCTCTGCCTCTCTTTCCCACTTTGCTTTTAATTTAATTAATTAACATTTTGAAAACAAACAAACAAAAAACTTTATGCTGATACTTGGGCTGTATTAGTGAACTGTGTGTTACATGCCATATAGGAAGCTTAGCATTGAGCTTGAGCAGCAAGAGCCTTTACCCTTCTGTTTACAGAGCTTGTGTGTTAAACTGACAGTTATAATAAATTCAGGTGTATCTGCTCACAAGTGTGGTTTTGATTGTGTAGTGATATCAATCTAGAAAGAACGATGATAGCTCATTCATTCTCACATGCATCATTGCTAAGTATTTCCTAAATAATGACTAACTGGTCTTGGCATGATGGCTCAGTGGCTAAATCTTCACCTGTTCCAGTCCATGTCCCTGCTGCCCCACTTCCCATCCAGCTCCCTGCTTGTGGCCTGGAAAGTGGTGAAGGATGGCGTAAAGCTCTGGGACCCTGCACCCACATGGGGGGGGGGCGCTAGGAGGAGGTTCCTGGTTCCTAGTTTTGGATTGGCTCAGTTCTGGTCATTGCAGCCACTTGGGAAGTGGAACATCTTTCTGTTTCTCTTTCTCTTTGTAAATATGCTTTTTTCCCCAATAAAAATAGATAAATCCTAACAAAACATTAAATAAAATACATTAGGAATGTAATTAAGGCACGATATTCAAAGACATCGGCAGGCAAATATTGCTCTAGAGAGATGTGTAGATTTAATTCTAAGAACCTGTGACTACATTACATTATAGAAAAAGAGAATTTGCAAATGTATTATGGTTAAAGGCCTTGAGAGGGCATAAGCTAAACGTTAGCCCTTAAAAGTACAAGAAAACAATGTGGGCATTTAGCCAAGCACTAAGGCTTTTGTGCATCTGCACTCCACACTGGAGTATCTAAAGTCCATTCCGGCTCCCCCACCCAATCCCAGCTTCCAGCTAATGCACGCCTGGAGAAGCAGGAGGTGATGGTCTGAGTAGTCAGCTTCCTGCCTCTCATGTGGAAGAACAGACGTGCGTGCTCAGCCCCTAGCTCTGGCATCTTGCTGCCCAGCTGCTGGGAAAAAGAGACGGGGCTGAAAAGACGTGGAGGACTTCGGAAGCTGAGATAGCTCCCAACGAAGAGCCTGCAAAAAGACGGAGCCTTCTTGTCTTAGGAGCATGAGAAACGGAATCTGCCCAATAATTTAAACAATCAGGAAATGCAACCTCTTAGAAAGAAATGCAGTCTTGCCCATATGATTATAGTCTGTGGACACATTGACCAGACATCTGCCCTACAGACTGACCACACAGGTTTGTGCTGGACACCAAGTCTGTGGCAATTTGTTACGGGAACGGTGGTAAACACAGTGTTCACCTATGTCTAGAGGAGCTAGCCTCCATGAGCCTCTGCCATACGTTCTCACGAACATGAGGAAATGATTATCCTTCAAATTTAAATAATACGATGCCTGCATTTTTTAGTAAAGGATGTGCATAGCTAGAAGGTTAGCCATATTTCAGAATAAAACAGAAATAGTATTTAGAACTAGAAGCTGGATGAAAACATTTTCCAAAATGATAATGGCTGACAGCATCATCAAAATTTCATATCCGGACATTTCAAGCTGCATCATAAAAGCCATAGAGTGTCGGCATTAGGATGTGTTTTCAAACTGCTATGCCCTCAAAGACTAATCTGACCATCCAGGAGAGTTCAGTTAATCTTCATCTGTATCCCAGGGAGCAAGAGGAAAGAATCTCAATAGTCTGAAAGCAGCTCTTCAAAGATCAAGCCATGAATGAAACAATCGGCCCAAAGCAGATCTTTACACGTCTATGGATAATCTATTACTCACTCGGAGCTTGTAGTTACAACCCAGGCTATTCTCCATGCATGTGGCCATGTGCTGTGGCATGGGGTCAGTGATGGTAACACCTGCAGGCTGAACGGGTTAGCGTGGTACAGGTTCAGCAGCTGCCCTCCACACTGTTAGAACAAAATGTGGTGCTCCCAGATATCCTTCTCTTAGTTATCTGCTACATATACTCCAAACAAGCTATTTAATTAAGATGGTGGCATTTCCTAACACTTGCAATGGTGTCCCATAGGCTCACAATGATTCTGGTGGTTCTTACTACTCAGAAGAAATATGTGTTGGCTCTCTATGCTATTAAAACAGAAAGGAGATACAGAAAAGTAAACAAGGACAATAATCCCTGAGTTTGCAAATGTTAAATGCGGAAAGCGAAAGTGATTTCTGTGTTCTTTCAGGAAATCATACAGAAAGGATAAACCCCTGTCCCAAATGAAAGTGGAAGACGATTTCAGAAGTTTCAACCATGAAGAATTAACCCAGAGACAACCACATTCTACGTACGGACTCTGCTCCAGAATCTACGTGCCACAAAGCTATGCCCAGTGCTTTCGCTGAGTTATGTAATTCATCCTGCACTTACATTTATTATCTGCAGGTAGCTGGTGTAACGGAAACCTCTCTACCAAACTAGAACCCAGCTCCTGCCAGCTCCACTTCTGTCCAGTGGATCCAGGGGTTGTTGGTTTGTCCCAGAGAAATTGTTCTTAAATGGTACAATCTTAAATGCCCAGTCCCTTCAGAGAGAGCACATTTAATCCTTTGTCCTGGCATTATATCCAGGTTAGCATTTGCACCAAACTCAAGTACTCTGGCTTTAGCAATTTTAAAAAAAAAAGTTATTATAGTCACCCTAGATATAAGACACATTAGCAAGAAAATTACGCCTTCCAGAAAACAAATCAAGACTATGAGGGACTCAGGAGATAGCGAGAAAAGTTTGCTTCCTTAGCTCTCTACCTTGCGCCCAAGGAGAGCATTACACCTTTGAAGATACCCCTGGGGACAATAACCTATTTCTATGTTAATTATGATAATGCCCTGCCTAAGCATTCTTTTGTCGAAATTTAATCCCATTTTCGCTCATCTTGTTCCTTGTATAAATTGATAGTGTGTTCCTTTATTCCTTAAAATTACGCTTTATATACTTCAAGAGAATTAGGAAATCACCTCTCTCTGCCCTATCTTCCAGACTCAGTAAGCTCAATTCCTCTTGCTCCAATGCTAAGTAGTATTTTACTTTGTCTTAATCATTCAGTTTGCCCTCCTTCACGCTGAACAGCATTGCAAATCACTTCTTGAAAAATAGAAACCCTATGTTATGACCCAACAATTCCACTGCTAAGAACATACTCAAGAAGGTGAGTGCCTGTTCCACACCAAGATTTCAGGCAAGTATTCTCAAAACAGCTTGAAACCAAGTGTCTATCCCTGTGCTGCTGGGGGGCATCAGAAACCGTGGAGACAAGAAAAGGGAAGAGGTAGCTCCCATGGGGACAGGGAAACGCTCTCTGCCTTGATTTGTTTTGTAGGAACATAGTCGATACCTGTGAAATGTCATCAATTTGTGTATGTACATATGTACTGAGATGCATAAATATTTCGGGGTATGGAATGCATGCAGATGTGTACGGGTGGATACATACATATGAGTTTGTGTGTGTCCGCAAATTAGGCCAAACACTGCTTCCCCACAAAAGCTCTCACTGATGAAATACACCAGGACAAATCCTGACCTTGTAGGATGCTTTGTGCATGACAAAACAGACTGACTTTCTGACAGCGACAAAGAGCCAAAGGCTTCAGGCAGTTTCATGAAAACAACAGGAAGATACCTCCAGGTGGAAAAGTCCATCTGATGGGAGGATGCCACGTACAGATGCCTGACATAGTGGCTGAAAGTGACAAATAAGTTACAAGAAAAGCTCGGTGCTTGAATATGTCAACTTGACTGAATGCAATCCCCCTGGGACCCTGACCTAAAAACACCAGATTGTGGTTCCTACACACACAGAATCAAGAGCCATGGTTAGAAAATTGGAATAGCACTGGATACGTGCCAACCTCTACCCAGCTATATGATCACACGAGATGCTGCTTACTTAGGAAATGTCTAATTGTCTTTTTCAGAAAAATAAATGATGCCATAACATTTTCTGAAAATTCACTGAAATATATAGGGAGCAGTTAGATGTTGACAGGGAAAAGAAAAATGAGTATCTTGAAATTTTCACTTGCATGAACAATTTCCAAAAATTTTCGAGAAGAGGAAGATGGGAGACTCTCAAGAGCTAGCTCACTATTCAAACTCTTCAAATGCTGATTATAGCCAGGGATGGCCAGGTTGAACCTGGGAACCTCAGTCCAGATCTTCCACTGGGGTGGCAGGAGCCCAACCATGTCAGCTGTCACCACTGCTCCCCAGATTCTGCACTGTCAGGAAGTTGGAATGGGGAGTAGAACCAGGAGACAATTCTAGATACTCCCATAGGAACACAAATACTGTATACAGTCTCAACCACCAGGCCGAGCCAAACTTTCATCTCTGTAAATACAATTAAATAATTGTAAGCTTAGTCTTCATGTGCTAGTTTGATGAAAAATATCTATACAGAGTCCTAATTACACAGTCAGTATTAATCTGAGCCCTGTATGTATGTTGGTTGGAACTTAAGTCCGAGAAGAATATAAGGTTTGGATGGAACCTCTAAGAGCCAGTGAATTCCAATCTGGGCCTTAGTTAATGACCAAACTCAGCTCAGGCCAGCCTTCTGTTCATTCTAGTAACTGCCACAGTGAGAAGAGGTGGGAATGCAGGCAAAGACCACTGCATGCTTCTTTCTCCTTCCAAACCAGAGAAAAGACTCAAGCTAGAACCTCCTCGTTCTCTAGCACAGAGAACAAAATTGTTTATCCCCAGAGAAAACCCAGGAGACTCCAACAAGGGTTAACAAGAATGACTTGACAAGAAAGAAATGACTTAGGATACCATTGAGATTGAACAACAGAGCTTTTCCTTCTGTCACTACACTCAATTCCACCCAAATGAAAGCATCTGGCCAGTGACCAATTGCTGCTAATCCAAAACTCATCTACATGGTTATCTATCTGCAGGAGGGAATACAACTGTGGCTTTGAGACTTGCAGACATTCATGACAGGGAGGAATAGCTGGACACTACTGAGAAGCTCCATATGCAACTGAAAGTGAGTTAATTCAAATTCTTTTCTCTCTTAACCTACTAATGCACAGAAAACTGGCCTTTGTCTGTGAGACACTTCACTGACTTCCATTAAGACAATTATCACACTTCCTCCCAACTTTTTCAAGATGATATTTTCTAATAAATTATTTATACTGAGTATCCGCCCAAGGTGCTTTATAACATTCTTCCACAAAACATTAGGTGAAGAGGCATTTTAAGAGAAAAAAATACTGAGACCCATAAAATGAAGCAAAAATGTATATTCCATATGTGCACATCATGGTCCTACTGCTTTAGATAATATCTATAAACTAGAGGCTTAAGCTTCTAGTCTTTAACCAGGCCTTCTCTTCCAAATTCCAAATGTTAAAGTGTTGATAATAGCTGAAGGTAATGATGAATGTATTTGCTGCTATGTATTTACGTAATAATATTGATCTATTTATGAATCAAAATGTTTGTATAGAACTACATCTGTCCATATATCCACCTGTTGATACATATTTATTTATACATGTGTAAGTACATACTGAAAGCTATAAATGTAGTGAGAATGTGGATCTATATATATGACATAAAAATACACAGTCAGAGCTGAGCCAATCCAAAGCCAGGAGCCAGGAGCTTCTTCCAGGTCTCTCACAGGGGCGCAGGGTCCCAAGGTTTTGGGCCATTCTCCACTGCTTTCCTCAGCCACAAGCATGGGGCTGGGTGGGCAGTGGAGCAGCTGGGACATGAACTGGCACCCATTTGTGATGTTGGCTGTGCACAGTGGCACATTAGTCAGTTGAGCTTTCGTACTGACCCCTTATTTCTTACTTCTGCAGGTGTAGCCATCACTGCGCCAACAGCATTTGTTAAAGACACCAAGCTTTATCCTTGAGCTACGTTCAGCTCTCTGGTTGAAGATTATTTGATTGTACAAGTATAAACTCACTACTGAAACTTCGTCTCTGTTTTTGTACCAGTAATAGGCTTTAGTGATTACCACTGCCCTGTAACATATCTTGAGGTCTGGAATTCTAATTTTTCCAGCTTTATTTTTATTCTTTATGATAATGCAGGCTATTTGTGGTCTCGTGTTTCCAGATGAATTTTTTAAAATCATCAGTTCTATTTCTGAGAAGAATTGGGTTTTGATTGGGATCTCACTGAATCTGTATATTACATTCAGTAATATGGGCATGTTGATGATGCTGATTCTACTGATTCAGGAACATGGTAAATTTCTCCTTCTTTTAATGTCTTCTTCCATTTCTTTTATTAATGGTTTATAATTTATAATTTATAAATTATAATTTATAAACACCCTAGAGGTGTTTCACATTTTGGGTTAGGTTTATTCTAAGGTGTTTAAGGCTCTTCTCTGCTAATTTAAAAGGGACTGTTCATACAAGCCCTTTCTCACTCATGAAATTGTTTCTGTATACTATATACTGTATACTATATTCATAGATATAATACCTTGTTACCCTACCTAATTGTGTTATGAGTTCCAACTGTTTCTTTATTGTGTCCCTTGTGTAAAAAATCATGTCATCTGAAAACAGGGATACTTTGAACCCTGAGCACAAGTGGCTTAAACGCATCAATCAAAATACATGAATTCCCAAACTAGATCAAAGAACAGGACCCACATGACTGCTGCCTACAAGAAATACATCTCACCAACACTGAAATATGGAAACTGAAAGTGTCAGGTGGCAAACGGATATTCTGGGATAATGGAAAGGAAATGGTTGAGCCTTCTCTTGTATCTCGACCCGGGTACCTACTATTTTGAATTCTTAGTCTCAAGTCATCATTTTATCTGAGATTCTTCAGCTCATCCTATATCTTTTTTTATGTCCGTATACTTTACAAACCTTCCTGGTTGCCTCTTCAACCAGGTAATCATTTGAACTCCACTCCTGTCTCCCTTTGACTTTTCTCAAAACTGTCTCTCCATGCACCTGTGCAAGCGTGATATTGAAACTGACAGCCTCAGAGCAGCCACTTTCAGGTTATTCTATCAAGCTTCGCCCCAGCAAATCTTCATTTTTTTAAAAAAAAAAAACTTTTAAAGTTGAAACATGATGAGAGATAGTAACCACAAATATGTTTGGAGATTTTTGAATGAATTGCAGTGACTAAAATATCTTTGCCTATGTTCCTGTGATAATTACTCTGTGTGTGTATGCATGGATGTGTGATTTAAGCTATTATGGTTCAACAACACAACCACCATCATTTGAATCTTTATGAGAAAGAAACTATGCAGCATGCCAAAACACTGAGTTTTGTTTCAGCATAATTTAGCTAGGCTAAGGTAACAGAACACTAATTCTCCCTATTGAGATGCAGGAAAGAAGTAAATACTTTCAGTGAGCATGCTTTAGAACACTTAAAATATCATATTAAGTTTCATTAAATATATTATTTTGATGTAACTCTTCCAGAAGCGAATGTATGTTTGATATGATCTATTAATTTTATTGTGACCATTAATTTTCATAATCACAATTCAGGCGAAATTTATGGGAATTAAAAAGATTTCGTACCACAGCATTCCATGTCTTTCTTCCTCTATACTCAGAAAGCAATATGAAATTCAGTCATGTAATTTCCCTTACTGAGACAAGCTATTAGTGAATTTTCTAGAGGAGCATTTTTTTACCCTTTTAAATGACAGTACAGAGAGAGTAGTTTCAAAAAGTTAAGTATCCATTGATTTAGTTTTGTTAAATTCTAGAGAATAATATTTATTTTGTAGTGTTGAAAATATTGACATTTACAAAGTTTGATACAGAAATTAAAATAGCTATGATATAATGAGATAGTTAAACCTGACTAGTCATAAAACATAGATGAAAATAAAACCAAAGAACTGTTGAATCACTTGCAAGACATTACAATTTTTATGGATTATAAGATCCAATATTATAAGAATGTCATTTTACAGGAAATTGATATGTAGGTTAGTAAATACTTAATAAAACTCTCATTAGAAATGTATAATTGGGATTGATAAGCGATTCTAAAATTATATGTAAATGCAAAGGGATTACAAAAAGCGAGACAAACTAAGTTAAAGAACTGTCAGAAGAGTTGTGCCACTTGAATTTAATATTTGCAGAGCTAAAAATACCCAAACAATGGGTTATTATAGATATGCAATATCTATATATGTATGTATTGTAGTATTAACGCGTGGTACCACATATTTTCTAATACGTAGAGAAAGAGTCAGCTGTTATTGGAGGGTAAAACAGAGCTCGGAAATAGAATTACATACACACCATGAACTGATTTTCAACCAAAATGGGAGAGAAATGGATGGAGATAAGACTGTTTTTTCAAAAAACAGTGTTAAGTAGTCAGGCACCAACATGCAAAAAAAAATTTTTTTTTTGGATGCTCATTTTGTACCCTGGAAAGATGTATGCTCCAAATTTAAAATAGAAATTTCTAAAGCTATTTTACATCTACATATATGGAAACACTTTCAAATTTTTACTTAATCACAACACCAAAAATACATAACACATAATAAATTATTATTGGTGTATCTTGAAATTAAGCCACATGTATGTTTTTAAAAAGGTTGGTTAAAGAATGAAATGACAGCCACAGATAAAAAGAAAATATCACAAATCATTTATGCAATAAACAACTTGCATTCAGGGACTGTAAAATATTCTAAAACATTGACATAAAACAGGAAGGAAAAAATTGAACAGACTTTTCAACAAAGAAGACATGGAGATACAAAAACGCACATATGTAGTTCCTCAGCATCAGTAGCTTTCAAGGAAATGCTATTTTTTTTAAATACTGAAATCTGGAGTATGATAGCATTGCAATCTTGCAGAGGAATCAGAGGAAAGAAAAACTAGAAACTCAAGGAATAATTTCAGTTGTCGGGGACGCTACACATCACCTGGAAATTTCCAACATGGCTAGAGTAATGCTGAACACGGCAATGACTCAGAAATTTCCTGGTAATTTTTCGCAAAGCTAAACATATGATCTGGGAATCCCACTCCTAGTCATTTACACAAGGGAAATTAAAAAGTTGTGATTACATGAAAGCCTGTACAAACATGTTTGTGGCAGACTTATTTGTAATCGCAAAAAGCTGGAAACAATCCAAACGTCTCTCAATTTGGAAATGGATTTCTGAAAATGGTGATATATCTACGTAGTAGAGCACATCTGGCAATCTAACTGAATAAACTACTGACAGATGCAATGGCAGAGATAAATTTCAAATATATACATTAAGGAAAAGGATCAATATCCAAAATGCCATATATGATTTCATTTACATTACGTTTAAAAGTAAAAAAAAAAAAATGAAGGACACTGATAATGCAGCACTTGGAAAGATTAAAAAATATATAGAAATGAAAGGGTAATAGGGCTTGATGTTGAAAATAGCCTAAAATTTCAATGCTCCTATAACTATTTTTCTAAATGATGAAGATTCTTTTCGATGATTCAATAAAAACTGTTCTGCCCATTAATTCTTGGAATACAGCTGGGTAAATAGCAAATATTAGCTCATTCTTTCAGACTGTTATTGTAAAGCTATACATTCACCGTGAAGCAGCTAGATTGCCATACATTTGTTTTTGAAAACTAGAAGTAGTACAGTGATAGACGCCCAGCATAAAAAGTAAGTGAAATGGAGAGCACTGGATCTTAGACGAGAACAACCCGATTGTGTTCCTTCTCCTGTCTGGACCGTTCTCTGACATCCACATTTCCTTATACACAGCATCACTGAGGAGCAGGTGAGGTGCAAGGATAAAGGAACAGAATATTTAATGGAGGGAGCAAATGACACAGTCCAAAATTTCATATTTGTCCTTATTCTGCAACATCTCCCGTTTTTATTGCACTTTATGGATTATTCAGTTTAAACTAAACAGAAATCATGATATTCTGTGCATAATACAAATGCCACTCATGAACAAATAAAACAACCAAGATATAGAAACACATTTGTTTTTCATTTTTGGAAATCAGGCTATCACATTTTACATGGCCAAGAACTAATTATGGAAAAAGCAATAAAATATGAGGGGAAAGAATCAAGAGGCTTTTGTTTCTAACCCTTAATATTTGTAATACTCTTAAAAAATTTTAAATATTGATTAATCTTGATAACTGAATCCACAATCTGGTGTCAGTCTACATTAAAGAACAATCCGGGGTGGTTTCCCAAATTATCTTCAATTGATGGAAAAACTAAATCTCTATTGGAGAATTTTTCTTGTAAATTCTGTGACTTAAAGGTATCGCCAAGACTTTCTTGTAAATTCTGTGACTTAAAGGTATCTCCAAGACACTGGAGCCCTGCTCCCTAATCAAATGCAGTATAAAATCCTCTCCCCCAGGATGTGCTACTGAGAGTCATCAGCTCAGAGATAAGAGTTTTTTATATCAAGTCCCTTGTCTCATGTGTTTTTGAATTCGTTCGCAAAATCTCTTTCATTTGCTGCCTTATGGAAGCAATTCAAAAATGTTAGTTTTTCCTATGTTATTTCAAATATTTGCTTTAAGATAGAATTTATTTATAAGCTGAAAGCACTATTTGTGTATTCATTCAGGATTCAATAATCCATCCAATGAATATTTATTGAGCATCTAATAATGTGAACCAAGCACTTTTTAGGAACTGGAGCAATATCTACATATGCTATACTCTAGTACGGAATGAGGCAATAAAAAAATAAGAAACAAACAAAATGAAAATGGATCAACAGAGAAGATAAATACACCCACTGGAAAATATACTGCATATATATATAATAGCAGCCCAAATTGCATTTATACCTAGGTACAGCAAGCTTTATTTTTCATATTGCCAGTAAAAGACACCCAGAGCTATCTGCACATATTCTGTTTATACCTCTACTTACGATTGTTGTTGAATTCAAATGAGATTCAAATGTGCTGACCTGTCACATAGCTTGCAACAAATCACTCTGAATTATTTTAATCTTTCATTCTGGACTACTAAAAATTCTGTTCTCTTCTGTGCTCTCACATTCAGATAGCTAATAAATTAGATGAGTTTCATTGTGCTACCTACTTTCATTGTTTGGATTCAGCTCTGTTTGTTTGTTTTGTCACTCCCACAAATCTTCAATAAACAAAAGAATCCACAGAAAAACATCTCACTCTGACAGACTCAGAGTCTCATTGTATTTGAATAGCAGAGTTATAAAAGGATTGAATAATCAAATGAGATCAATATATACCCTGGTTCTAGCAGCGTCAATGACCTAAATATGTTCACCTGACCATCTTTTCCATGTCTGATTCTACAAACAGGCTCTTCAAAAATAAACTAATAAATAAAAACAAAAAAATAAAGAGGTGGAAGGAAGGAATGACTCATATTTAAATCAGATATGCAATATGTGGAGGCTTCTGTGGGCTGTTAGCAACATGCTTCGTTTGCTAAGGTCAAATTATATTTGTCTTGCACTTTTAACACTCTTGAAGATATTACGACTGTTTGCAAAAGAAATCATGTTTGTCAGGTTATAAAAGCACACTGACTTTACACTGTTGAAATAAGAAGCTGACACGAAGCCTGTTATATTTTTTCCTGGTTAAAGACTCATAATTTTGGGCCCCAGCAATAAGTGTTAGGTTAAATAAATATAGAATGTAACAGTGACTACAGTGATACAAAAGCTAACCTTTATTTTTTTCCTAGGGATGATGCTGAATGATTAAATACAGAAAACAAGTTTTACACTCATCTTTGCTTTACCTGTTAAACTGTTCTAAAACTATTTTACCCTCGACTTTATCCCAGTCAGAAACAGGTGACTTCACTTTCATGACCGGTATTACCAATTCTCGTGACACCGGGTTGTAAGTGCAACTGCATGGGAACAGCTCTAGGTGGGCACTTACGTGGATGAATCTGCTCATTCGTCAAGGTAGCAGTGGTGTGTCTGATACTAAAAATCAAGTCACCTTACCAATCCAACCCAAGACTGTCATTCTGACAAAGCAGAGAAAATTTAACAAATGAACCCACACTTACACAAACCAAAAAACAATTGACCTCATAATGTCAGCTTAAGATTTTTGAATAAAAATTAAAGCAATGTGAGCCTTCCTTGTACCTTTATGCATCTTTTTTTTTTTTTTTTTTTTTTTGGTAAACTATTGGACGGTGCAAGCCAAGAAAATGACAGAACTTATTGGCATTGCTGATAGGTGAAGAAAAACAGAGATAATAGAGCCATGAATTAGAGGATCCAACATGAGGGGGCGAGGGTGGCAAACCCGACAGCAAATCCTAGCAAAGAATGTATACAATGGGACATATTGTCCCACAAAAATGTCACATTTCTTAATAAATCTGAGAGACTTGCCTCCTGCTTTAAGATCTGAACTCTTCTTTTAAGATCTGCCTTCCTCTTAATCATATTTCAATGAACCAAGCCGTTTAGTACAAAAAATGTGTACAGAAAATGCGACAATTTGGAAGTCTACATAGGTTGCTTTGGTTGGTTAAACACAAAACTAAATTATTTTTAACAGCTATTGTAGGGCCCGGCACGGTGGAGCAAGTGGTTAAGGTCCTCGCCTTGCACGCCCAGGATCCCATATGGGCGCCGGTTCTATTCCAGCAGCCCCGCTTCCCTTCCAGCTCCCTGCCTGTGGCCTGGGAAAGCAGTCGAGGACAGCCCAAAGCTTTGGGAACCTGCACCCGCGTGGGAGACCCGGAAGAGGCTCCTGGCTTCGGATCGGCATAGTATCGGCCCGTTGCGCTCACTTGGGGAGTGAATCAACGGACGGAAGATCTTCCTCTCTTTCTCTCCTCTCTGTATATCCGCCTTTCCAATAAAAAAATAATAAAAAAAATAAATCTAAAAGCTATTGTAGGAGAGGAAAGATGGGAAGGGAGAAGATATAGACTAGGGGAATATCATTGTGTTCTTAGAAGTGTATATAACCTGTTAAATATTCAGTAAAATTTCAATCTAAAAAAGCAGAATTAAAATATGTTGGATTTAATAAAAGGTTCAGACTTAAGAATGACACTGGTAAGTAAGTGTGGTTTTATTTTCTTAGTTTATAATTTGGTAAACTATAGCCTGCAGCCCAAATCTTTCTACCACTTGTTGTGAAAACAAAGTGTCATTGGAGCATAAATCAATGAGTGATATACAGCCCAGGTCTGTTTTTGCCCTATAATAACAAAATTCAGTGGTTGTACCTATGATCATTAAGCCTGCAAGCCCAAAGTATTTAAAAGCCTAAAGCAGGACAAAAAGTTTCTGATCCCTTACTTGGGCAATAGGAGGATATTTCAAAAAGTTAGTGGAAAATAAAAGATAAGTTCTTTTTTGATATAAAAATGGCCATGCATATGAGAGATCTCCTAAAATTTCATGGAAATTTGTGTTATGAAAGAAAAACTCTGCAGGCTAAAGTTGTTTGTACTAAAATGATCTCATTTAATTTCATACACAAAATTATTGAAGTGCCTCATACATACAGATTATATCACTGATGTCAAGTAAAAAAAAATATGTCTGATTCTTACAGAAATTGTGATCTTTTTGGTGGCTCAGTGTCACAGAAGTTGTCCTTACATGCCATCCATGGTGTCTCTGTTTGTAAATGATTTTGTGTTTGTTCGGCTAAATCTGAAATTTACATTTTTATTTAAAAAGAAAACATTTGCTTCTGAAACATCATGGTGATATTTTAAGATAGAATGCCTGGAAACACCAACATGACTCTCTGATGAATATTTATGAGTACTTCCACCTGGACTTCAAGTCATCCACGCTTGGATGCTAATGTATTTGTGTCTGCATTGATGGGTGTACATGTGTGTGTGAGTGTGTGTGTGTGTGTGTGTGTGTGTGTGTGAGTGTGTTTGTATGGGAGAGAGCGTGTAAAGCTTATGATGACAAAAAGACATTCCAGCCAACAAGTCACAGAATTATCAAGCATGCCAAGTTTAAATTCCAGCCCTCCTTATTGTTGATGCTTTCTGACCAAAGATCGTCATAGAGACCTTGAGAATTACGAACATCCTTGTTTGTTAAGAGGAGGGCCAGCTTCTGATTCTTGCTTTTGCATCATCTTCATTCATGAATTTTTTTCTCCCCTCTTTTTCTAGACATTTCTCCCTATATTCCTCTTAGATCCTTTCCACTATTACACAAACATGCTTATCTTAGCTCCTTGCCGTTTACACAAATTTCTTCCTACATCTTTCCCAAAACACCGATTAAAAGTTCTTTGTGCGGTTTGTTGCATTACCAGTTTTCAGTCCCTTTTGAATCCTTTCTGCTCAGGCTTTTGACTCCCTGCTTGTAAAAAAGCATTCACTTCTTTGCAACTCACTGAAAGCTCTCACATTGTTAAATTCTGCCTTCCATTCTCAATCCTGATTTTATTCATCCTTTCAGCAAAACCCATGAATGTCTATCAACAAATTCTCCTTATAACATTTTGTTTAACTGGCTCTGGGGTATTACTCTCTTCTGGTTTTCTTTCTCATTCCCTGGAAATGCTCAGGCACTCTAACTGGCCCAACTGCATATCTCTGACTTCTAAACATGACAGTAACCGTGAGTTTATGTATCTCAGAGTTCTTCTCTTTTTCTACTCCTTTTTTTGACTTTCAGGATAAATTTATCTATTTTTATGACTTTAAACACCACTGTTATATCGACTGGCTCCTACACTGGCTATTTGCTTTCTATTGCTATGAGCAGCAGTATGCCTTCACTGCCTTTCTCAGGACGCACAGATCTTCCTTCCTCTGTCGTAAACTCACCTGCAGGGATCTTGCTTATCAGCACATTCTAGAGACTATCACATGTGTTCACCCTGCTGTCGCCACGTGGCTCAAGCCTACGGAAGAAGGACTCAGGGGCATGAGCCTGAGAGGCCTTGCTGAGACACATAAATGTCACATGATGGGTGCAAAATCACCAACAGTCAGATGTCACAGAACGACATTTTGGTGCAACGTGTGAAGCCAGCCTCTATTAGAGTATCATCTTGAGTTTTGGCTTCTAAGCTTCCTCTCAAGATGCAGGCTAACATGCTACTTGCCTTTGGCCTTCTCCAGATCCGGCTGGTATGGAAATCTGAGGAGCAAACTCACTGGTGGGAGATTCTCTCTCGCTCTTGCTCTTGCTCTTCCCAGTCTCTGTTCCTCTGTTCCTCCATTTCTATATACTGCCCTTCCAATACCTGTCTGTCTGTTTATTTATCTATCTTTCTCAACACTGGCATCAAAATGCATTTTAAAACACTCTGCAGGGTGTAGCCTTACAGCTGAAGTCCTTGTCTTGAATGTGCCAGGATCCCATACGGGCTCCAGTTCTAATCCCAGCAGGTTCACTTCCCATGCATCTCCCTGTTTGTGGCCTGGGAAAGCAGTCAAGGACAGGCCAAAGCCTTGGGACCCTGCACCCATGGTGGAGACCTGAAGGAAGTTCCTAGCTCCTGGCTCCGGAACGGCACAGCACCGGCCTCTGCGCTCACTTGGGGAGTGAATTATTGGACAGAAGATCTTCCTCTCTGTTTCTCCTCCTCTCTGTATATCTGACTAAGTAATAAAAATAGATAAATCTTAAAAAAAAAGAAATTGGTGAAAAACAAAATGTGTTAGCAGGAGCAGAGTAGAAGACAAGTTACCTGTGAGATGTAAAAAATTTTAAAAGCTATTAAAAGCAATCTTTGCTAGGTTTTTAGGCCCTCTAAATACAAGTAGATACTTCCTTGCAGATTTCCATCCTATCCTCTCTCCATCAGCGTGTGAACACATTCTTCATATCTTCATTGTATCACACACTTAACTACTTGTCTGCTTCCAGTGTTACTACTTGATTCTCAAAATACCTTTTTGTCCTGCTGCAATGGAGATTTCTGGTGATAGGCTCGTGTTTTATTTGCTCTCTATCCCTAGGACTTGTGAAGAACGTAAGTGCTTGCTGAAGGACCGTCAAACAATGCTGTGATCTCACTTCTGCACTCACGTGTAAGAACAAAGAGAACGGGATGGCAGGTACAGTCGTCTATGATGAATGAGCATGTAAACAGAACTGCGGCTCCTCCGTCACGTGCCCATCGCGATGCGCACGCCAGCTTGTCCAGTATATTTTCTCAAACAACATCACCAATAACCACTCTTTCCAGATAAACTTCATATGTACAAAATATAATAATATGTACAAAACAATACGTATACTATGAGCACAATACGTACTCAACATAGCAACTGCTGAAAAGGTATTATTAGTCTCTTTTGTTGCAGTGATTAACAGAAGCAAATGAAATATCAGAATCCCAGTTTACAGATGTGTGTGTATGTATGCTGATATTTAGTTGCTGCACTGTAGTGTGTGTGTGTGTGTGTGTGTGTGTGTGTGTGTTGTGACTTTTTTTCTTTCATCAGCTTTCCAGGATATCTTGATTCATTCAGTTTTTTTTTTAAGATCAGTGGAAATCTTGTTTTTAAAAATTAAAGGGACATATGTTATTCATATGAGAGTGGTAAGCAAAGTGGGAGAAACTCATGGAAACAATGTGAAGGGTGCGTAGATGATAGAAAGGACAGTCTCTCGGCGACATAATCATATAGCTAGAAACCAAGATATTGTAGAGCTTCAAGTGTTTGGCTAATGTTTTGTTTTTCTAGATTTTTACTAGTTCAACTGCTTGTAAATTAAGTCCTAAGTGCACACGTGTATGGCAACAATGTGTACAAGAAAGAATACAGTACAAACTATTAAATGAAATCCCTAGGCGATGAATGAATGAAGATGGATTTCCTTTGACTTTTTGTATCTTCACCCTCAACAACTGCCAATGGAAACAGCAGAACTGTTCAGTTAGTAGATATCACACTTATTAGACGTATTTTTAATATTCATTTTGAACTACTGCGTTTTACTTTTAAGCTTTACTATACTTTTGCACAGGGGACCCATTTGGAACTTTGATATTAAAATCAGACAGAGTACATTCCTGGTAAAGTATACGAAAGCACAATTCATCCTAACTTGAAAAAAGACAGTATAAATCACCTTATGAGCAATGTGTGGTAGTAAAAGCAAACCCTAGGGCCCAGTGTGATAGCCTAGTGGCTAACTCTTTGCCTTGCATTTGCTGAGATACCATATGGACACCAGTTCATATCCTAACTGCTTCACTTCCCATCCAGTTCCTTGTTTGTGGCCTGGGAAAGCAGTAGAGGATGCCCAAAGCCTTGGGACCCTAAATCCACACAGAAGACCCAGAAGAAGCACCTGGATCCTGGCTTCAGATAGTCTCCAGCTGCTGCAACTACCTGAGGAATGAATCAGTACACATAAGACATTTCTCTCCATCTCTCTCTCTGGATATTTGCCATTCCAATAAAAATAAATAAACATCTACAAATAAAAAATAAACCTAGTGTTTTATGTACAAAATTAATCTTATTCCTTTCTGGTGATAGATAGATGGTATCTCCTTGCAAAGCTTTTTTGTTCTTTAATAAAACAAGTAAAGGTATGGCAATTGTAAAATTTTTAAGATTGTAGAGAAAGTGATTGGGAATATTTGCTACAAACACATAGAACATTTAGGTAGACTACATGGATAAAGGAGATTAACAAAACTGCATGAAGAAAATAGACATACAGCATGTAACTTACATTTGGATTAAACCTATAGTACAGATTACTAATTCATAATATGTAATTCATTACTGCCACTGAATTACAGTGTTTTTATCAAAGTTATATTTATCTTGAATGGAAACATTGGTTCATAGAGAGAAGGGAAGACAGAGAGAAAGATGTTCCATCCACTGGTTCACTCCCCAAGTGGCCACAACATCTTAGAGCTGGACCAATCCAAAGCCAGGCATGTTTTCTCTATTTCCCACATCTGAGCAGGGTCCTACAGCTTTGGACCATTCTCCTCTGCTCTTGGAGGCCATACATAGGGAGTTAAGTTGGAAGTGGGGCGGACAGAACACACACCAGCATCCATATGAGACCCCAGCGCTTGCCAAATGAAGGATTAGCCAATGGAGCCATTGTGCCACCCAAAATACAACACTTTTAAATTCTTGTCGATTGCATAGATCCCACCTCAGTCAGCTACATTTGGAAACTTCAAATATTTGCAAAGTGACTCAGGGACAAAGGAAAAATGAATAAAACATTTAAAAAGACCAGAAATGATGGCAAGACATAAGAAGATGCAGAGCAGGGTGGAAGAAGAAAACCTGAGTGGGAGCATGGGGCAACTCCCAGGCCACACTGCTGGATGTAGGAATGAGTCTGTACATGGTTCTTTGTTAGGTTATGTTAGTAGATATGCCATTATCAAATTAGAACTATTTACCATTTGATTTGTGAAGCCTCACTATGTTTTCCAACAACTCGATGTTGATAGTAATCTTCTAGGCCCCAACAGTACTGAATTATATTGTAGGATCTTAATCTGTTGAGAAACCTTTGAAGCTTAATTATATTTATTTGCTCAGCAGTAATTTAAAAAGTTAGAAAAGGAAGTGTGTAATATCGTTACTATTAATGGGGTTGGTTCTGGTTACCCTTCTTCACTAAATTTTCACAATACAGCGATATCGATAAAAAGTTAAATTTCAGGTGTTAGATAATAGTGTTTATCAGCTTCATGACACTGGCTCAGTCTCTAGTCTTTAAGTCTAGTAGAGTTGTTTTTTTTTTTTTTTCCTAAAATGATGAAAATGACCACTTGCATCTGATGGGTAAATAGTAGAATTAAATGAAGTAAGGTTTAAACAGCTCTGTTCAGGGCTACACAAAATTTCCATGTGATAAGGTAAGCTGTTCCTATTGCTGTTAACACAAAGCTCATCTCAGCACCATGAGTGCAAGGAACGTTCACTGGGGAATGCCCCACAGAAGGGTGACCGGATCTTTTCATATGCTAAGCCTCAGAAGACTGGTTCCCCAACAAAACTACAAACATTTATTTAACTCCCTTTCCCCAAAAGCTGGGTCATCCCAGGTCGTCTACTTTAGCCTTCTGTTTCTTTGTGTCTGACACTTTAGAGAACAAAGCACTGTGTACTCACAGGATTATTTAGATAATTTTAAAATTATATATTTAAATGGTTTAGAAAATGGTAAATTTATATGCCAGACTAAGTGCTATCGACCCAGAAGTACATTTAGTAATCATGAATAACTTCAGTGAAATGGAAAAAGTCTCAAAACATTCTTTACCACACTGCAAAACATCTTCAGATTATAGCCTACTTAGTTTGATTAATTTTACTATCTCCCTCTAAACACGATGAAACGACAAAGTAATATGCCTCAGAGTCTTGGGCTGACACTGAGAAAATATGAGAAAAAAAGCAGTGGAATAAATGCCAAGTGTTTACTTTAATACAATGGATTTTCATATGATTTGTCTTAAAATAATCTGGGTTTCCTAAGACTCGATGGGAATTGTTCTTAACATGACAGCATAAATTCTAATAAGAGCTAAAAACAGGTACTGTGATAGCACATTTCTGTTTGAGATACACATAAATAAAAAACTAGTTTAAAGACATAGCGATGGTTCTCTTTAAGCATTGTTTTCAAGAAAAGCTAACACCTACGCTCTAGCTATCCAAGACAAGGAATTCCAGAGGAGCCAAAGAAAATCCATTTTTCAGCTTCAAACAAGAGAAACCATCTGTGCTCAATCATAAAACAAATGCACTGAAAGTTTATATCAACATACACATGGGGAAGAGGGTATTTACTCTGAAGAGGTAAAAAAAAAATCCTTATTACATTGACTCATTGGAATTTTGTGGGCAAGTAGATTCCTAGATTATTTTTACACTTTAAAAATCGCTTTGAGTTTTTATCTTCAAGAAATATACTTGGTCCAATGTAAATTAAACTCCTCAGGTGAAATAAAGTTTGATAACTTTCTTATCTCTATTCATAATCTTTAGGGTTTATTTTTTATTTCAGTGGGGGAGAATGAGAGAGAGAGAGAGAAAGCTATTGCTTCTCACTCCAGTTAACTACAATGGCCATGGTTGAACTGAGGCCAAAGCTGGACTTAGAAACTCGATCCAAGTAGTTCGGCTAGCGTGACAGGAACCCAAATAACTGAGCCATCATCACTGATTGACAAGAAGCAGGAATCAGGAGGCGTATCAGGAATTCAGTCCAAGTCCTCCACACACATTAGGTGTTTTCACCAGCAACTTAGATGTTAGTTCAAGCATCCATCCCAGATAATAGTATTTGGGATTTAAATTCTGGAAGGGCTATTAAAATGAGTTGTTTATAATTTCTCAAGTTATTTTCTGGATCAGAATAAGGGTACTGGAACATGAACCTGTACCCGTTACTACGTGGGAAGTCCAGCTGAAGCTGCTGCATCTTGAACCCACCCAAAGGTATCTATGCCTGGAAGCAGTAAAAGGTCCTGGTGACAATTCTAGCCTGTGGCAGGAGGTCCAAGGATGGCTTTCTGAAGAAGTCACAAACTGTGTCTTAGTGCAATACTAAACACCTCAGAAGAAGAAAAATAAAATAACTCCTGAGAAACAACTGCAGTAGGATTCAAACTAATTCTCTAAAGTTTGAAGATGAAAAATCTGACTTCATAATTAATAAGCACTTACACTGTAGTTTTTTCTCATTCACAGTAACATTTATAATTAATATTTTACTCTATAGCGTTAGCTTCAATAGCAGTTCTGTTGCCTTAGTGAGGGCAGCCATGGGTCTCTTACTTCAAATGAATATGTGGTCTGGTTGGGAGGAAGCACTTCCTAGAATTGAAACATTTCTCAAAACAATTTAATGAATAACGAAATTTCTCTCAAAGTCACACCCAACAATAGGAATAGCCTGTCTCGTATAAATAGATTCAGAGAAAAATGGAAAGACAGGGGCACAAAAGAGAATTGCAATTTTTTAGAGTTTTTATTAAACATGGGCTAAATGCATTTCAAGACTTAAAATGGGTTGTGCCGTAAGGATTTATATAAATGAAGCCTATACCCATGGTCTGTACTGCATTCACAAAAATCTGCTACATGCTGAGAGAAATCTATGAAATATATTCATATTTTTCATTTAAAGCTTCACTCCATCAGAATAACTCTACATTTCTCCACTAGTCTTTATGAATACATTAACATTCATTTCCATTAGGTAAATGAATAGCCTGCTTATTATTTAGTTATATGCAAGATGTATGACGTTTTATTTCTGAATTAACATCACTTCTTACCTTCCTTCTTCATACATTATTGGCTTCAGCTAAATATCTGACATTCTCTCACATCTCGTTTTTGATCTGCAGACGCAAACTAGCTGAAAGTACCTTGACAGCTGAAGAAATTACAGAGACGAAGTCAGCACTTCATTTCTTTTTCACTTATTGCATGGGTGAGGGTACATGCTGAATAGCTCTCATGTTTAGTTCGTTGTTAGGGCTGCCAGGATGTACAAGGGGTGCATGAACATCCTCCCTAGGTCTTTGCTGTCTTCCAAGGTTCCATGCATTAGTGGGAGAGTTCCATCTGACCTGCGTTGCAATGCTGACAGGTTGTTACGACAGCATATGATGTCTAATCTGCCTAAGGCAAATTGAACCAAGTTCAGGGTTTGCATCCCCAACCAACATAATCACTTTTATTGACTATGCTCATTAGGCTAGCTTTTACAAGAATGATGCATACGCTGAGAGTCCCGTGTTGAATGATATGAATATTCATAAAATGGCACTACGGTAGATCAGCTGAGGCAACAGTTGCCACTTGATGCAGGAATGCATGATTGAAAGAATTTATTATCTGTCTACAATTAGTTGAATGAGTGCTTTCTTAATACTGGAGGAACTACAGGAGAACTTTGAATAAGGCAAATGAAGAGAGAACTTAGAAATTAGGAGGGTTCCAGCACTAGGGAGAGAATAGAATTTCTCCTTAGGAGAAACATAAAAGTTAGGATGCTAGCACCACTAAGAAAAGCCTGGTTCTAATAATATTCACACATGCCCATTAACATTACATGCACCATTTTCCAGGTGCCTTCATCTATATTTTCAAATCAAGAATTACACATCATTCAACCAGAGTCACCAAACAATTCAATAATTGCAGAGTCAGGACACAAATGTTGACCCTCTTACTCTGCTCATTGCAGAGGGTCTCCATTAGAGGACACAGCAAGAAAGGTGAATGCTAAGAAAGAGGCAGGTGGTTCTGTCACTAGAGTTACCTGGCCCAAACCCCTTTGGTGTTCTAAAAGTGACTGCATAGTTTCTCCTCTTACTTATTAAGCATGGCTTGAATCTGTTGAATTTTTCCAGAAAATAATGACAAAGTCTTCTATCTCTTTAAAGGAAAAAGCATGCTTGCTTTTTAAAAAGCTTTTGAATATTTCATGACAGTTCACAATAAGGAAGAATCAAAATGTGATGTCTGCATCACTAGGTGGATGAACCATTCAATAATTTTAGAGTTTTGTGTCAGTGCTTTAAATTTAGTTGCTTCCCACAATGAGAAGATGTCTAAACGGTCATGGAAAATGAAACTGAAAGTTTGTTTTGATGAAAACTGTTTAAAAATATAGTTTCTTTCATAATGCATATGTTTATAAATTTAAAAAAATCTGGTTACTTATTTGAAAGGCAGTGTGACAACAAGACGAGGTGGTGGGCAGCAAGACAGAGAGAGAGAGAGAGAGAGGAGAGACCATCCAGTAGTTTATTCCCCAGGTATCTGCAGTAGCCAGGGTTTAACGTGCCTGAAGAATGGAACTCCAATTAGGTGTCACAGATGAGTGGCAGCAGCCGAAGTACGCGCAACTACCATCTGCCATAACCTAGGTAAAGTTTCAGGACCCTGCATCGGCAGTTACAGAGTAACTAGGGCTTGAACCAGCACTCTGATATGGGAGGTAGGCAACCCAAGGAGTGAGTAATGTCACCTCTTTATGAACATTGTGAAGATCTCTTACATTTATAGAGTTCAAATTTTTGGCACCAAAATGAACATATTTTAGTTCAATTTTCCATGAGCATTGGAAGAAGCCCTTTACAGTAACAATGTGGAGGGTTCCTTGTTCTCATTTATAGTGAAATGAAGTACTGGCCTACTCTTCATAGATAGAATTATTTTTGTACTCCAGGTTTCAAAAGAGAGCTTCAACTTGTCTTCCTTTTGCTGACAAGAGATACCATGAGTCAAAAAAAAAAAAAATGAGAGTGGGAGGGGAAGAGAAGGGACTGTAACAAAAATCAAATCATAATAAGGTTACAGCAGAATTCTGTGAAACAGTTCATCTTTGGTTGACAAGTCCCAATGATCTACATTTGGAGGGAGATAAGGACAGTATATAACATATTAAGCATCAGAACACATGTGAAATTAGTTTAAAAGGAGCTATTTAATTTAAGTTTAAGCTGACCAAAAGAATTAGCAGTATAATGATAGGATGGTTTTAAAGCAATAGAAATTCTGGAGGCAGCAAGTTACAAAAAACATTAAAAATGAGAATATTTTCAAATATTAAATATTGGCTTTGGAACTAAGTGGTTCAAGATTTTAGGAATCTTAAGGTACAGTTCCATGCACAGAACTAGCACAAAATTACCTCTCAGCATTTAGCAAGACCTTGGGAAAAACATGTATGTATCATTGTAAGAAATGTGTTCATGACTCATACAAGTGGGGGATCAAGTGGGGGCCTGGTCACCTGGCCCAGGTCCTTGTGAAGACCTGTAAGGTTGTTCTGGTGCTGGGTCCGTGACCCCCCAGGGGAGTATCCAGGTGAGTGTGGGTCGCCTGGCCCGAGTTGCCTGGCCCTTGTCATTGGGCCTGCCCATGAGAACTGGTCCTCCTCAGTGGAATAAAACAGAGTAATAGACAGCTGGCCCTGATGCACATGGAGGATATGGCAACTCATTGGGGTCTGCAGAAGACATCTAGTACCGTAACAGTGGAAGGAGAACAGAACAAACTGGACAATTACCCCAGCCAAAGGATGGCAGCAAGTATCTGGGTAAACGAAGATTCTATGATCGACTGTGTCAGCCAATGGACATTGGAAGGGTTTCCACATCCATGGATTGATGAGATTAGTGACATCTAATAATCATCGCAACCACCTGGACAGAATCCTTGAAGCGTGCACCACATCAGAACCATGGGATGATATCGGATGGCTGCTCACCATCCCCAGGTACTGGGATGAGTAGGAGGTTGGATATGGCCTCTCTCCTTATCTCCACCCTTCCCACAGAAACAGGAAGAATAAAGAGAAAATTCAGAAGCAATGATCACACCCACTTTTCCCTAACCCTAGATCCTTCCCACCCTGATCAACTTTGTAAACACTGTCTAAAACAAATTATATATGTCAAAAAAAAGTGTGGGCTACTGATTCAGACAGCTGTGTTACTTCACAGAAGTTACTTAAACTCACAGCAACTTCATTTCCTTGCTTGTAGAATGCAGAATAACAAGACCCACAATCTAGATCCGTGGGAAATATAAAATGAGACAATGGTTCCAAAATAACCTGCCACATTCCCTGTACACAGAATCAGCGGATTCCTATAGGAGCTGCACAACATGTTCCCATGGCACAACAATCCCTCTCTCAACCTGTCAACAAACTTTGCCCAGATTCTCCTCTTGTCTGTTCCCTAAACATTCAGCCTGTGCAGCTTTGTAGTTTGCCCTCTGTCTGAAAGCCTGTCCTCTAGGCAAATGTATGGCCAACTGGTTTCCTTCATCCAGCTCTCAGATGGAATTTCATTCAACAAAACTCTCTCTCTCTCTCATTATTTAGAATTCCACTCCATTGTTGAACCTTCCTGCTCTATGCTGTTTCCTGTATGCATCACTTCCTCAATTCTAATTTACATATTTGTGCACAATTATCTTGTTATTTCAGAATGGTGACTCCATGTAACAAGGAATTTCATCTGTCTTATTGAGCAATGGAGCACATTTGGCGGAGAATGGCTTGATGCTCACCAAATTTGCTTGTTTTTCAAGAAACACATCTATGTTACATTTCCCAGCCTTTTTTTTTTTTTTGCACTCAGCATGACCACAGAGCTGGGTCACAGCATATGGAATCTACTGGCAGAGTCACAGCCCCATACAAAGCCAGATCCATAAAGACCTTCCAATTGCAATTTTCTCCCTTATTTGAAAATTGAATAGAAAAGGATCTAGGGATGATTCCAAGGCTCTGGAAACTGCAAAGTTGAGAGGCATGAGGAAATTAGCACCCTAACCGCTGCGTATAAAAAACATCTGCCCCAGTCCTCTGAACAGAGTGCACATAAATAAGAAATAAGTTTCTCTTTTGTTAGTCTCTGAAAATTGGGATTTTTTTTCTTGTTGTTGGTTGTTGTTATACCTGCCAGCCATAATAATATACCATAAACTACTCCAGAATCTAGAAAACTGCCTGGTACATAGCAAATTCCAAAAAAAAAAAAAATACACAACAAGCATTGCTTAAACAAGCACAATGATTAAATGAAAGGTTTTATGTGCCATACTTTATCAAGTCTCTGTGCCTAAACTATGATCTTTCAATTTCAGCCAAAAAAGACAGTATCTCATAGAGATGACACTTGGAGATCTCCAAGCTGTTCAGTACGCCCGAGGTTCAGGAAATTACACCTCTTGGGTTTAAGAGTTTAGTGAATATTAACATAAAAAAGCAAATCAAAGAGATTTTGGTGTACATGTTACTCATTCCATGCACTGACATTTCCTGTTCAGGAACATAAAGGGAATAAGAGGGACTCATAAAGGTCTAAATGAATTGTGCCATAAATGTTAACAGCCACACAAAGCAATGCTGAACACCAGTGCAGTGTAACTCTGCTTCAGGGGAAATCTCTGCTGGGACATCTTAAACTGGAGCAAAGTCCATGCCTGGTCCAAACGCAGACCCCTTGGATACCACTGCCTCGCCTTCTCAAGCAAATCTATACAAAACCATCTGTGTCAACAAAGTTTGGCTTTGTTTAAACATGACAGGTCTCTACATCCCAAAGGGACTGCTTCACCCAATAACCCTATGCATTTTATTGATCAAATCCCAGTGTGATTTGTGTTAGACTTTGAACGTATTAATATCTATCAGAGGGACCGAGGTGACCACGTGAAGTTCATCACACTTACCCTTAGGCTTCACTAATAAATTTGGGGAGATTTTAGACGCTCATTATCTCTGTATAGGAAACAGTAGAAGTTAACAAGCAGCAGTCCTGTATTATTACGTAAGTAAACTAGCAACTAAGGCATAGGCAACCGAACAAAAAATTTTAAACATTGTACACAAGGGATTATGGGTAGATTTGTTGAGTCATGTGCATGCTTATTTCTGATCATTTTCAGCAGACACTTTTAAGAACTTTTATTACTTGCAGGTCATTATGCACTAAAAGACTCAGAGTAATTGCTTTCACTGTCTTGTTCCCTCGACAGAATAGGGTACAGGCATCTGCCTATTCAGAATTGGTGAATTAGCTGCAAAGATCCAGCATGGAGTTGCTGCCAAATGTGCTGGCATTTGAACCCCTCAGATATGGTCATTGTGCTTTAAAGTGGCAATGCTTTTTTACATGCCGCTGTGGAAGTGGAAAATGGAAGTAGTTTTATTACTTAAGATTTTTCTGAAATAGTAATATGCTAACAAAGAATATGAAAGAAACCAGGAGACAAAATTGGATGTATGAAAGCACACTGTCCTGAGTGGTGACCCACCAGGTCATCCCTCAGATTTGCAATAGAAAAATCACAGAAAGATTCCTGAGAGTGACTTTATTATGGCAAGGAGGAAAAACAGTAGCTTTATGGCTGTAATTGTCCTGGAGAACAGGGCAGGGAAGACACCAACAGCCTTTTCTCTGTGGTGAAAAAAAGAATTTTGTGAAAAATGTTTTCTATTAAAAAACAATTGACTAGTTTTACTGCCCTCAAATTAAGAACATTTTTCAAAAAATATATTAAGAATAAAAAGTAATCAATCAAGAGCAAACAATGTACAGAGAAAACAAAAACATTATATAGTTTTCTTTTATTTTTAATATTGTCTACCCAGTTGATAGGGATGCACAGCCATGTGAGTCTCTGCAGGGGAGAGTTGAGGTATGGAGGAATATGGTGTGAGAAATATTTCTTATTTTTTTCTCCTATGTCCCTAGAGAGGGAAGGTGAGGGAGCAGCTACTATATCAGTACCTGGGGATGGGGACAATCATTTGATGATACCTTAAAGATCCCAGTGTTTGGAAAAGTACTTCAAGGATGTTACTTGAGTGTTTTTGAAACTTCTGAGATGTCATTGGCTTCATTGCACCAGGGTTGAGAAAATCTTTTCAAGGTTTATTGGCTGACCAAGTCCACCTTGTTGCAGCCACAGGTCCAGGAACATATTGCAAAGTTTTCCAGGACAGTAGTCCAACCTGTTCTGCTTTCCATCCTCACGACCACCTCTAGCCCAGATGAGCTGGCAGCCATGTCCCACATGTGCATCAGGGCATGCTGTCCACTGTACACATGCATCGGCAACTGAGGACACCCAGTCCCAACACTTGCACTGCAATCTATAGGTTGACCCTATATATTGTAATTTCCCTGTGGCTGGGGTTTGACCCATGCCATCTAGTTAGGGAGTCCCCCAAGAAATCTTGCCTGAGGTGACCTAAGACTTAAACATGTTCTGTGCTAACCAGTGCATGGTCAGGTTCAATCTGTCCACTGCAACAGTCAACACTCATTCATAGGTAAGCAGATGTAGCTGCCTGGTCAGTTCTGCCCCCAGCCCCATCTATCATGCAAACTGTTGGATGCTATGGCATAGTTGGGGTGAACCCCCCAATAAATCCAACCAGGCCTGCCCCAGCTCGAGTTTTTGCATGTATGAGCATGTACTACTGTGGCCTTGCATGGCCCATCCTGCATCCCATCTGGCTCTCACACACACTGAAGGGTGCTGCAGCTTAGCTCAGTCCAACTCCCTGCCAGGCCCAAACTACAAATGAACCAATGGGTGTTGTTTCCTTGACCCACCTGGCACACCCCTGGCCCTGGTTTTTGTGCTCACCAGCAGGAATTTTAACCCAGCAGGGGAATGTTCACAGTTCCCCTACCAGGCCTGCTCTCATGTCCAGATTTTTGCCTGTCAAGAGGTACTGTGGCCCAATCTGATATGACTCATATTCAGGCCTGGCACTTGTCAGTGGGTGCTATGGCCTTGTCTGGTTCATCCACATCCATTCTGGTTCTTGTGAATGCCTGCAGGTATAGCAGCTTAGTCCACCAAGACACAACATCTCAGACTGGCAAGCCTCCAATCCAGCCTTCATGCTGACTAGTGGGAGCTATGACCCAGCAATGGAATCCCTGAAGTTTCCCTACCAGGCACACTAACAACGTCAAGTCTTGTGCATGCCAGTGGGTGCTGCGGCCCAGTCTAAGATGGTCTGGACCTCTTATCGGCATTTGATAGCAGGTGCTACAGCCTGGCTTAGTCTGACCTTCCCCCAGTGCCAGTGCTTACCAGTGTGTGCAATAGTCTAGCCTAGCCTGACTCACACTTGACCCTAATGTGAACTGATGGATGGTGTGACTGAACCCAACCTGGCCTGAACCCCAAGTAGGACTCATTCAGGCCAATGTATGTTGTGGACTGGCCCAGCCTGGCCTGCCCCTAGACCTGGCTCACACATATGCCAATGGGTGCTGTAGCCCTGCTTGGCATGGTCTTCCCTCAGTCCTGGCCTTTGCATGTGTCAGTGCTGTTGCAGCCTAGCCCAGCCTGGCCCTCTCGTAGCCCTGGGTCTTGTGATTATCTGGTGAGTTGTGTAGTACAGCCCAGCTCAGCTTGTCAACACTCCCAGCTCTCCACAACGGGCCAATGCTGCAGTCCCAAGGAGGTGAGTCCACAAGTCCTGTACAGAATCTACCCCAGATCCAGTTCTCTCACATTTTGGTGGGTGCTATTGCCCAGCTTCACATGGCTCACTCCCTGCTTCAATACTTGCAAGTATGTGCTATGGCCTACCACAACCAGGGATGCCCCTCAGCCCCAGCTTTTTTGTGTGTGTGTGTGCCAGGTGGTGGCAGGTGATGTTTAGGCCAGCCCAGGACACTCACGTGGTATTACTCAGACATGCCCTCCCGTTTACTCCTTCCACTCTGCCTCGCTTCCCTTACCTTTCTACAACCACAGTGGCCCAGTCCATGGAAGACCGTAGAAGTCATCCTGTCCCTTTCATACATACCTTCAGCCACTCCTACTCCAATAGGTTCCCAGACCTCCCTCCCTATACAATACGCAGCCCTTCCACCTAAGGGCTGGAGTGGCATATCTTTCCCAAAGTTCTCCACCTTTCTTACACATCTTTAAAGAAATAAAAAAGTAAAATAGGCGACTATGCCAGCACACTGGTATAGTTAACACAAATTTGGTATTAAACAGCAAAATGAGTAACTTGTCAATGCCCATCAAGATTAAAATAGGTAAACATATTATCATATATTCAAGCAGCCAGTTTATACAACAATAAACCTGGATGAATGTTAATAGCTAATGAGAAAAAAAATCTGAAAATCATAATGTTGAGGAAAAAAATCATTAAATTCATACAGTATAGCTTGCCCTAACACACAGATCAAAATGGGCCAATTATGTTTAATTCCTATAAGTGGTAAAGCTGCTTAATTCCTGTAAGTGGCAGGAAAATGCTTAAAACAAAACCTTGGATTATGGTTGTCTCTCAAAGTCAGTAAGTTATAGGGCAAACGGAAGCTTCAAATATGCTAATATTCTCTTTCCTAAGCTGACCGCTGGGCTTACATTGCATACTTTATTATTATTTAGTTAGTATAAATCTTTAAGTATACATCTAAGTGTAAAGAGGTATCGACAAATAATTACCCACAACCAAAACCTGCCTGGCAAGGTAAACAGCTCTCTTCCTTGGTCCAGGGAAGAAAGAAATTAAAAATTTCATATTATTTTTGATGTGTGTGTTTTCAAAGTGTGAATGTTGTCCTTAAAGCACCCGCACTAATTTTGTAATTGAAAAAACAAGGTTCACCTAGCATTAATGGGTCTTCATACATGAATGACTATGGAGACGCTTCAATGAACTGAGCTGATCCACTGATGTCATTCAAATGTATTGCTGGTGATTGCTTCAAAGCTCAGCCTTCAGAGACATCATAAAAGTGATGGATAAAATTCCGCTTCCCCTAACAGAGTGAGGGTGGCTAATCTGAAGCATCTTTGTTTTTAAGTTGAGAATTATTGTTTTACTTTTCAAAAGGGAAACATGACAATGGAGCTATGGTCTGTCAGTATTGTTTCTCCCAAAGACAGCTAAATAAGATTGTGTTCATGAGGCTTCACTCACAAAGGTAACAGATAAAACTGTAATTTATGTCAGACCCAGCACTGAAAATAGCACTGATCATAAAGCAAAAACACTTCCTGTCTCTTATACCTTTTGTAACAATGGTGCCACACTTTATCATCTTCAAAAATCTTCTCATGGTTGAGATTCCTTATTGCAAAAGAGCTTAATTTTATTCTGGTTGTCATGATCAAATTGTGCAATGTGCCATGCTACCAACTAGAATCTCTGAAAAAGTTTATTTCCACAATGTCATATTATGTGAATAATTTTAAAGCTCAGTTTAATGGGGGTTTATCCCAAGCCATGAATGTCAATATTGTTTTAAATTAACATGGTAGAGGATTCTTTAAAAAAAAAATCAAACATACAAAACAGAGCTGTCACAGCTACAACCTGCCATTCCAAAAATGTCTTATGACATTTCAGCATCTTCACAGGTGTTAGAGACCAACCCCAAACGGATGACTGAGTTGTCCCTCTGAGCATTTTTGGTTGTGGATACTCAGAATTAAGAACTGCAAAGACACGAATTATAGGAAGACATAAGGGACTAGTGGTGAGGGAGAAGCCTTTGGAAGGGAGACTGTTCCATGATCAGAAACCAAAGAAAGGAAACGAAATCCCAGATACTCAAAACATGGTGGGGGAAAAAAGGAGCAACAAAACTGTTACATTTATCTAGAAAACATGCCTTTGGGAAGGAAACAACAGCATTTAGATGTTAGACCTCACTAAAAAACAAATACCAAATCTGGCGAGCTTCTACATTTCCCAAGAGTTTGTCTGCTAAGCATAGACGTTAAATGTAGAGAAAAGAGAAAAGCTGATGTTTTCCAGCAGTCTTTACGTACTGTAAGTACTCTCAACAGTTGAAAGTCTGAGTTGAAGCGCCATAAAGATGCTGTCAAACTAGTGCTAATTGGAAGGCTCAAAAACCTTCTCAGGTGACCCAAATTAAAAATGTTTTCTTTCTAATTTCCCATGCAATGTCTATGAGGTATAAATGATGTTTCACACACAGTACCTTTTAAATGCTTTCAGTGACTGCAAGGAGGAGCCCACCATTTTTCCACTTTCTAGAGGAGGAGGAACTGTCGGAGATGTTTCAACAGCGTTGCTGTAGATCACACAGCTAACAAGTAATCAAACTCTCACATACACTCAGGACAGCTAGATTTCAGATGCCCAGTGGTAAGCCATGGTATTCCTTCAAGTTTTTCAAAGCATTGTGTTTTAAAGCTCCTTCTAGCATTTACAAACCATTGGCTTAGAATCTTGTAACCAGCATCAAATATCAGTCTGTTTCCTTAACATTCTTCCTCTCTAGCTCTTATGCAGGTCGAATGTATGGGTGCTGCATACTATTCCCTTCCTTTTCTACTCTACTCCCTAATATTGAGCTCACAACACATGATGTCTGTATGACATGTAAGACTGTCAGCATGCATGGTTGCAACATTGAAGACAGAATTCTATTCAAGGCTTAAAATGATTGCTGGAATTCAGTTGCTTTAGAAAGATACACAAACACTGAACAACCAAGAAAATACAGTGAAACATCAAAGACTTTTTTTTTTTTATTAAACATGTCTTAGCCACTGAGGGATTATGGAAGAGGATGGAAGGGGAGCAATAGGATCCAGAGGATAGAGCCTGGGAGACTACCCTTGCAGATACATATATTTATGTATATTCTTACTACTACTTTCAAATGAACATCAACAAAACGGACACATTCGCCAGGTAGCACTAGTGAATCAAATATATGGTTTTAAATATTTTGACAGGATGATAGATCAGCTGTTGTTTTGGACTACAGAAGAGGGCTCCGAAGAATCTTAACCCTTCAGAAAATACTTTAGGAAATGTTGGGGCACATAAAATATCACAGTTCTGGGCTACAGTCGCTGATACTGTTGTTTTCCTAAGAATATCTCCTCTTCTTCTTGATTAATAGAATCCTAAATTTATGTAGGTAGCCATGTCCTCAGAATGGTTCCTTAGCCCACACTCCAATATGCTCAAGATCCAGGACTAGTATAAGCTAGTGCCAGGCTAGCTCTCCAAATGTAGATCCTAGCTCAAGTCTCACAATCCTGCCAATCAGACTGGCACCTACATACTCAGCCTTCGGGCTCACAGCAATGGGCAAAGCCGGCTAGCATGCATATCTCAAGGTTAGACCAATGGTTCCAGACACCCAGCCTGCACTTGGAATCCAGAGCTCCAGACTCGGCTCTAGGCAAATCAGTCTCTTTGTGAGCCTCACCATCAGACCAAGCACTCAGCTTTAGCCTGGTCCATGTGGTATCAGGCTCCAGAGGATTCAGAATCCAGGCCACCCCCAGTGGATCCCAGTGCCAGGCCAGACTTCAAGGACAGAGATTCAAAGACCACTTTGCAGATCCAGGCTCAAGGATAGCCTATGAAAATTCAGGCCTTGTGTCTAACTCAGAGTCAGGCTACTCCTTGCAAATGCAGGGAGGATACCCATAGCAGAATATTTCAAGGATAGAAAAAAAAATCTGTGGACTTTGAGAAAACAGAATGAAAATGGATTAAAGAAATTTATGACGTTTATGGAACAGCAGGAAAATAGTAAGCATTCATGTTGCAAGAATTTATAGAGAAGCAAAGGACAAAGTGTTAAAAAGCTTACATAAAGAAATAATAGGAGAAAACATTATAAATTTTGGAAGAGATATTGATATCCAGGTGCAAGAAGATAGAAATTTTCTAATCTGATTCAATGAAAACAAAATCATGCTAAGATATACACAAACAGCAAGAACCTCTCTCTCTTACCTCAGAGAAAGAAGTTCTGGGGTGTCACTGTATTATAAAGTAATTACAGATATTGATAACAAGCTGAAAATTTATCTACAAAAGTAGGTTAGGAGATAGGATTGGGACATTTTTATCATAAAGAAGTGTTAAATGTTTGCAGATATATTTTCTAAAAAGCAATCCATAAAATATCTTATTCTTGAATCAAGGATAAGGGAGATTCTGAAAGCAGCAATAGGAGGGAGGAGCAGAGTGTACCTTATAAACTAGGTTCTGAATTCACAAAAGTAGAGAACAGGAGGTAGTCACCAAAGGCTGGAGGTTGGGGAGGTAAGTCGAGCGAGTTATAAACCTTCAGTTATAGTGGGGAACAAAATTCAAGAATGCTATTTAAAAATCTGGCAACTATAGCCCATGACAATGTATTATAATCTTTCTAACAAAGCAGATTGGCAAGCATCTCACCGCACAAACACACACACAAAAAAATGATAAGTAATATATATGTTAATCAGCTTCACTGAGCCCTACCAAATGTTTACGTATCTCAAAAAGTCATGCTGCGCACTACTTTAATATATGCATATATATTACACATAGACCTATGGTTTCATGGCTTCTATTTGTTAAATACATATATATGTGTGTGTGTATAATATTATGTATATATGGCTTCTATCTGTTGAGTAAAAAATGAATTTAAAAAGTAATTAGGGGGCCCGGCGCGGTGGCGCAAGTGGTTAAAGGTCCTCGCCTTGCACGCCCAGGATCCCATATGGGCGCCGGTTCTAATCCCGGCAGCCCCGCTTCCCTTCCAGCTCCCTGCCTGTGGCCCGGGAAAGCAGTCGAGGACGGCCCAAAGCCTTGGGACCCTGCACCCATATGGGATACCCGGAAGAAGTTCCTGGATCCTGGCTTCGGATCGGCATAGCATCGGCCGTTGCGCTCACTTGGGGAGTGAATCAACGGACGGAAGATCTTCCTCTCTGTCTCTCCTCTCTGTATATCCGCCTTTCCAATAAAAAAAATAAAAATAAATCTTAAAAAAAAAGTAATTAGAAATGCCAGGTGAAGCTTCCAGCTCTAAGTCTTGCTTTTTTGAGGCACTATTAAAAAAAAAAAAAGCCAAATGTTTGCGGCTGTGGACCGTATCTATCGAGCGCCACGGAAAGGTGATATTATCTGCAAGCAGCAGAAAGGAAAACTTGAAAGGAACTCGTCTCCTTAATGATGCTGATCCACTCCTGCGCCAAATGTGGGAATTTATACTGGTCCAGTTACTCCGGCTGCAAATAAACTCCCTCGAATTTCGTGTTAAAAATTACAGCCTGTAATTTTTTAACAGGTCTAGTTATGCTTTCTGTTTCTGAAGACCTTGCGTTTGGAGAGGGCTCTCACAGCTACGGCTTTAGCAAAGACACAAGAATCTAAAAGTGATTTAGGCAATGAGAGAATGAAATCGGCCACAGATCTCTAAACTTACGATTGTGGTACCTCAAAAATTGGGCTCTGCCAAGGTTATGGCTCCAAGTTCCTACACACAATATTTCCATGTAGCTTTATCAGAGAGAGAGAGAGAAATTCAGAAGGTAGCTAGAGCTAAACTGCATTACCTCTGCCATACTCTAACCATTAGAAGTTAGCCTCAAAAGCTAGCCACATTCAAGGAAAGGGCATTAGAGAGCAATTTTGAGTCTGGGAATTACAGCGTCACAATGTGGAGAAGGTATTGTAATCACTGCAGTCATGTTTGGCAAATAGAAGCCTGAACCTTCACATCCACACTGCCCATCTACATACACACACCCCTAGTCTTGGGAAGCCACTGGAAATTCTATTTTTAGCAGCAAATAAAAAAGAATCCAACTGATAAAGTGCCTTCTTATCTGCTTTGCTTATTTTGTCTTGGGAAATTATTGATCATATTTTGGGCAGCACGGATATCCTGGGATATGGGACACCATGAAAGCGATACAAGAATGGTAACTGTGGTAACTGTTGAATCTCCAGACCTTTGGAGAAACTGAGTTTGGCGAGGGGCAGTCAGAATCTTGAGTTCTAAAAACTATTTCCATGTTGAGAAAAAAAAAAGCTTAGGATAGAGCATCCTTTAACTAGTAGGTGTCAAACTCTATCCACACATTTCAACAATAATTTTGAAAAAAAAAATTACAACCCCATTCTCCCATTTTTATCTAAAAGCACACAAGTTTAATTGCGAGTGATCTATATTTCAGACCAGCATAACATGTTTGCTCAGCCTTAGCCCGAAGATGTGGACATGGCTGGGAAAGGCTCAAAGCGTTGGTTTATGGTGTATGACTAATCACACATGACGCGTCTCTTTGTTGATGCTCCCCTCCCCCAACCACAATGTTTTTAGACTGTCTGGAAATGGACCAAAGTAAGAAACATGTGGGCATCATGTCTGTAATATTACTATTACTATTACCATTATTGTGTACTCTCAGATATACAGAGAGGAGGAGAGGAAGATCTTTTGTCCATTGACTTACTTCCCAAGCAGTCACAACAACTGGACCTGAGTCGATCCAAAGCCAGGAGCCAGGAGCCTCTTCCGGGTCTCCCATGCAGTGCAGGGTCCTCAACTGCTCTCCCAGGTCACAAGTAGGCAGCTGGATGGGAAGCCCATGGGGAAGCCTGGTGTGTTCAAGGCAAGGACTTTAGCTGCTAGGTTACAGCACCAGGCCCACAATATGTCTCTTTATTAAAGACAATGGCAGGGAGACTGTATTGCATCTCTCTTAAATTGGAACATTTTTGAAAGTCACAATGGTACTACTATCAACTATGCTAGGAAATAAACACAAACCAGGAAAACCATCTTATTGGAATACTGATGATTTATCCAGTAATCAGTTGACAGACGTTAACAATCGGGTCATTACTTTCCTGAAAACTGTCTGTTTTCATTATTGCTTGACAAATTTTTCTCTTCCTAAAGTCTGCATAGACTTGTAATTAAGCTAGTGTACAGTCAGTTTAGCTGGTTGCTAAAGTGTTGAAATATTTCCACATGTGTCCACAAAGAAAATGAAAGTCATTGTGATAGCCAGTGAAAATAATGAACCACTAGGTGCCAGCGTTTCAATTTCAAACCAGAAACTACAAATGAGGTGATTTCCACCTTGGGTGTTGGAGCCCAGACACAGAATCCCTCACACAAAGGAGGGGCTTCTCTGACCGTCCTCTATAAACCTCCACAGACACGTGGGTCCCTACAGGGGAAAGCAGCCCTGGGATGCAGCTCCAAAGGCTCCCGGGTGGCTTAGCCGGTTGCCATGGAGAAAGTGCAACTGTCTTCCCTGTGGGAAGGCATGACGGCTTTCCAGAACCCTATCCTAACCTGACTATCCGACACAAGGCAGTCTTTCCTGTATTTTGTAAGTAAGTTTCTAGGGAGGAGACTGACTGGAAATCTACTCTGTGACAAAAACAGAGTCCTCTTGCAACACAGCCTCATGTTTTCATACAACCCCCTTAGAAGCTTTCTGGTTTGTTTTAAAGAGAATTCTAGCCCCACTCTCCTGTCCATTACATGCCCGTTCTTTTGCACAATAGATGAGATTTTAGAAGATGTTTCCAGTATCTCCAGCCAGCATGACTACTAGCACACTCGTATTCCTTCTTCATTTTCTTTACTATTCTTTTTTTACTCTTGCCTTATTACCACTATTCCTTGGGCTCCACCCACGCACTCCCCACTGTTGGCATCAGCCACGTCCTGATTCATCTCAGTAGGGTACTGTAGCATAGGATATTCCTTACTGAATAAAGAAGAAAAATCCATAACTCCAACCTCAGTTACCAAGATGAGACCACTCCCATTGACTTTCCATCATTCCTGCCTCCCACGTCTCTGCTGCCTTCTCCTTCGGATCACCCAAATTACCACATGATTTCAGAAATAGAAGGAAAAAAGGAGAACTGATACAGGAAACAAAAAGCTGTGTGAGGGTAGCCAATGAATACCATTCTTTTGTGATGGACATGAGCAATTCATAAATAGTTGCTAAATTTGATGTTGTTCCCTCCAGAAGTCATGAAGCACATAGAAACCCCTCTAACTAGTAACAAAGATATCAGATTATATAAACAAAAACACATCAGCATATCACTCAACATATTGTTATAGCTGTTCTATGAATGAAATGTGCTATGGATAATATAATTAGATATGACATATATATGCATATATAACTTGCTTCCTTAAATTATACAAGGGTTTTATACATTTACTATTTGACTTAAATATTTTTGACCTAAGTATTTTCCTTAAAATGTAAATTAATTGGTTACACGATCTGAATATTACTTGTTAGGTATTTCCTATTCCAAGCTGCAGACACTATTTTAGCTACATGGGTAGAAATTTTTCTAGACATTTTGTTTTTATTTCTTCTAGAAATTTCTTCTAGAATTTTTCATTTTCTTATATCTATGAGAGGCCGAGAGTCAGAGATCGCACATCTGCTGATTCACTCCTCACGTTCCTCCAAGATGCAGGGTTAAGCCAAGTCAAAGACAGGCGTCAGGAACCCAATCCAAGACTTTTACAAGTGTGGCAGGAACTGACATATTTGAGATGTCACTTGATGCCTTTCAGTATGTGTATTCACACAAAGCTGAAGCCAGGAACTAAGTGAGTTGAACTCCAGCATTACAACATGGGCTGTTCGTACCCCAACAGCATCTTGAATGCTGAGTCACACACCTGCCCTTGAACAGTGTTTTTTTAATCTTTATCATTTATATTAACTAGTGCAATGAATTTAACATTGGTGGAACTTTAATAATCAGTCATTGTATTTTTAAAGTGATTATTTGGAATGATTATTGTCATCTATCTTACTTTACAATGGAAAAAAATAGCAGCTTTATATATAAACAACAACAACAAATTTTGTTTGTGAATTCAATTGTTTCAATTGCCATGAGGTATCCTTTCCCTGACTCTTCTTTTTTTTCAGCTGAAAAAAGCTGAAGCTCCCAACACTTAGAATGGTTCAGAAGTTAGCTGTCCAATTGCTGGAGATTGTATGGTAGGCTGAAGATATCCATGAACTATTTGATGGAATGTATCAACTTCTTTTTAATGAAAATCAGTTACTCCCAACTGGGGTATTGAAGACTTCTCTGCACACACCCTCCTAAAACTGTTCTGTGCCTCAATTGTTGATATATGCCTTGTTAAAGTTATAAGCCTGTTTGGACTATCCTAAAATCTGCCAAGTTCAGTAAAAATTATGCTTCAATACAATAATCAGCTTAATACAAAAATGAAAATAGACACAGGACAGCTGAATAGCATCCTATAGCCATTTTAAGGTGGATAGAAGCCAGTTCTACATAACCTAAAATTGAAATGTCAATGAAGTAGTCACAGGATGTGGTTAAGAACTTGCATTGTTATATCAGTCACTCAATACCATGTCAATTAACCCCATAATGTTGCAAACTGTTGTTGATGTTACGTTATGGCTTTTAATTGGTCGGGACGATATTCTGCCAGCTCTACTTTCAGACCAGAGATGGTCTCCCCAAGAAACTGTTGAATTGATCTGGACAATAAGATGCTGGACTCTATGCATGGTACATGCTGGCAGTGAAAGAAACAAGACTGGATTTAAACTGTAATACTGCAATAAGGTGGAGTAATCCACCATGGGGGGAGGGTACAGGGAGGGCTTGGGGGAACCTTAGAGCGTATGAAACGATGTCATAAAATGAAATGCAATTTAAAAAAAGAAAGAAAAAGGATTCTTTTTTTTTTTAAAAAAAAAGGGAATTTTGTAGGCATGATTGAGTTAGGGACCGCTGGAGAGTGAAACTGCCCTAAAGGATCTGGGTGAGCATTTAAATGCAAATGTCCTTCTAAGACAGAGGCAAAGAGACCTGACTACATAAGAAAAGGTGATGTGGGCTCTGGTGTTGTAGCCTACTGGCTAAAGTCCTCACTTTACACACACCAGGATCCCATATGGTCACCAGTTCTAATCCCAGCAGCCCCGCTTCCCATCCAGCTCCCTGCTTGTGGCCTGGAAAAGCAGTCGAGGACGGCCCTAGAACTTGGGACCCTGCACCCGTGAAGAACTGGAAGAGGCTCCTGGCTTCGGATCAGCTCAGCTATTGCGGCTGCTTGGAGAGTGAATCAGAGGAAGGAAAATCCCAGCTCGTGTCCTAGGTTTCCATCCAGTTTCTTGCCTGTGACCTGGGAAAGCAGTTGAGGATGGCCCAAAGCTTCAGGACCCTGTGCCCACCCGAAAGAAGCTCCTGGCAGCTGGATCAGCTCAGCTCTAGCCATTGTGGCAGTTTGGGGAGTGAACCAGCAGATGGAAGATTTTTCTTTCTGTCTCTCCTTTTCTCTAGAGTTCTGACTTTCCAATAAACATAATAAATAAATCTTAAAATAAAAAACAGCTCTGAGAAAATATTTACTTGGTCATGTGAAAGACAAATTATTCCAACATTTAATGATGCTCATAATTTTATATTAATTGCTCAGACACTCATGGTATGGAACAGGGAGATGGGCATAAAGGAGAGCTCACGGAGGCAGTTTTATGTACTACACAACCATCACATACACCTTTGAAATCCCAGGAAGTTAGGAAGAACAGGAAATCTTGAATAAAATTGGCCATTTAGACTAGTACAAGCCACGTGGATTATGTATAGCTTTCCTAAAGTTTACTCAGTTGTATTTCCTCCAAACAATCACTGAGAATTCGCTCAGATGACAATTTTGTTTCTGTGGCTTCATCCATAAAATAGTCCGTATGGATCCTAGGTTATGTAGACTTCAGAGCTTCACATGATTCTCTAGTCATATTGCAAAACAACCCAAATTAAAACTTGAAGGAAGTTGAGAAGCTTGGATCCTGTCATCCTAACGTAGCTCTCAAACTCACCCTCTTTTGAACCTCTCAGGGCTTTGAGAGAATATATTTTACAAAGCACTAGCAGAGAAAAATGAACACTGATCTTAGATAGAGCCAAATGTGTAACACCAGCTGATCATGAGCAGGGAGAAAATTCCAAAGAAAGGTTAAATGTAGGAGTAATGGAGGATTGTCAAGCAGCTTTTAAATTGGTCCTTAGAGCAGCCTTGAAATCAGAACTGAAAACTCCGTGACTATTTTTTTAGAGCATTTTCTAATCCTTCACTTCTTCCTTTTCATATCTGACTCATTTTACTCTCATCAGTGTGACAAAAGAGTCAGGTGCCGGATTTGAAAGCACAAAATGTGTCTAGACAACCTGTAATTTACCCAGTGGTTTCTAAGACAGACTAACACCTATTCTTCATTCCTACCACCAGGCCTAAAATCAGGTATCCTATAAATATAAATACTTCCCTCAGGAAGAATATGCACATTTAAATTAAGTGATTAAAAACAGTTCTTTCTGGAACACATGGTGTAATCGTCCCTGGCATGAAAATTAAGACCCAGAGATTCAATGACAGAAGGCCGTATATTCCATAAAATGACTAAAAATATCTACAGCAGGTAGACACCCCAGTTTTGACTCTCAGTTCTCACTATTTCTCAAGTCCCTGTGCAACTGGAGAAAATGTACTTCATTTTTCTACACTGACATTTCAGATGATGTTAGTAGCATCTACCTAGTAGGACTATTTTTAAGAAAATAAAATCCATATTTTTTTACCACTCATGTAGAAGTGCCTGCTTCAGAGATTTGAAAATATTAAGTGCTTAATAGATATTCTCAGATGACCTCGAGGCCAATGAGAACATGAATCAAGGGGACGGCATAGTGGATTAACAGGTTAAATCTCCATCTTGCAAGGTTAGCATTGCACATAGATGTTGGTTCCACCCCCATGTGCTCCACTTCTAAACTAACTTTCTGCTTCTAGTCTGAGAAAGCAGCAGAGGATGGCTCAAAGCCTATGGACTTTGTACCCAGTGGGAGACACAGAAAAAAGCTCTTAGATCCTGGCTTTGAATCAGCTAATGTTCTGGCCACTGCAGCCATTTGAGAAGTGAACAAGCAGATGGAAGTTCTCTCCCTTTCTCTCTCTCTGTCTCTCCTTCTCTATGCAAATCTGCTTTTCAGATAAATAAATAAGATGCTTTAAAAAGAACATGAGTTAAAATAATTCTTTTAATTATAATCAGTCATTTTAGTTTGACAAATAATAATGGGGAAAATTAATGAGACCATTTATTATTTGGATTTGATGACTAAGAAGCATGCATCATATGTGCCACTCAGTTTTTAAATCATTATGAAAATAAATCACAATTACTTTAAAATCAAATGGGAGGAAAAATATGCAAGAAAAACTTAGTCTTTTGTTTCAGTCAAAAGAATATATGTGTATTTAATGCTTTTCTAAGTTCGTCTCTGATTTCCTCCTTATTCTTCTATGAGAAATACTCCCTCCTGATCACTGAATGAATCCTAAAAAGAATTAATTTTTACATTGTATGATTTCCTGGTTTAAAAGTCTCCAATGATTTCCCATCACTCTTATATAAAATGTAAATTGCTTATTCTGGTTAGGAAGTACTTTGTACATTGGCCCTGACTTTCTCTCTGATCTCATCTCCTTCTGTTCACTCCAGGTGCACTGACTTTCTCCCTATGAAGTGAGCTTGCAATCCAATTCTTGCCTCAAGTACTTCACAAGGTTTTTATTTTTGTGTGTGTGTATGTTTGGAATTCTCTTCCTCCTGAGCTCTACGTAGTTACATCTCTATTTCCTCTGGAACTTGGATAATACCACCTGCGTTTCAAATTCAGTTCCTCATCCTATGATCTTGCAACCCACAAAGTTGATCCAGATGGAGCTCTGTCTGGCCCAGTTGTGGACACTGTGTCCATTTGGGAACGTGAACCCGTAAATGGAAGATTTCTCCTCTTTCTCTCTCTCTCTTTCCCTCTTCCTCTCTGTCACTGTGCCGTTAAAATAAATAAAGTAATTGAAAAAAAATTTAAAAAATCGACTTGCCAATGAGGACTTAGCTCAAGTATCCATCTATTCATTCTCTCACTGCAACCTGCTTCATGTCTCTACAAAGGATTGAACACTCTTGTGTATCTTCTGTTTTTGCTTACAGCCACATGTTGCGTAACAATGTTTCAATCAGCAATGGATTCTTTATAGGAGGGCAAATCCATGGGATCACCATGGAGCTGAAAAATTTCTATCGTCAATTATGCAAAAGCTGGCCTCCAGCCACTGTGGCGTAACACATTACTTACATGTCTGTGGTGATGCTGGTATAAACAAACCAACTGTTCAACCCATCACAAAGGTTACGCAAGTAGCTGCTTACAGTACATAATACTCAGTGTCATAGAAGAGCTCACTGTAAATCTGTGTGCTGTGTGATGCCAGAAGGAGCCTCACATCCTAAAGGTTTCTGTGTCTGTAAGCATCAAGAGGCCATGTCAAGTGAAATTACACTCCTCGGTGTGGCTAGGTACACTCTACTGTGCTCCTGACATGATGAAACCACCTAACATCTTCCTTACAGCACACCCCCATATTTGAGCAACATGCCACTCGACTTATGTTTATTTATGCTAATTACTCACTTGGCCCTTTTCTTGAAAGTTACCCCACCCCGCGCTGCTACCAAGAAAAATTATGCTATTGTTCACTCTCATGGCTCTTTTACTTAGGAGAATGTTGGCACATGATAAACCGTCAATAATGTTTACAGATTTGATGAAAGGATGGCTACATAAAAATGAGTGATGGTGGTTTAAAATCTTTTCCAACCAATTTCCAAACTATTGCTAACATCATCCATATATATATATATATATATTTCCTTATACATGCCCAATTAAATGCCAAGAGTTTAATTGTTAAGTCAAAAAGTATGTGCAACTTAAATGTTGATAGTTACTTTCAAATTGCTTTTGAACAAATTCATACTAATTTACATTTTGAGTGAATTCCTTAAGTCTTCCCTTAAGTGACTCTGCAACATAGTGTGAGATGTATTCTCTCAACGAAAAAAAAAACACTGGGAACTCTATAATTTCAAAATCTTCCATTAGAAATAGGCCGACTGAAGCACAGAAGACCACAGCGGATCTTTAAAATGGCGAGAAAACTCCCATGTACAAGAACTGCAATTGGAGTTCATGCCATGAAACGAATTCATGATTTGCTTTAAGAAGTCTCTCGTCTTCCGTGAGTTCTGCGTTTCAATGTCATTTGCAATAAACCAAAAATCTTCATTTGTGAAGATTGGTTTGAAATACAGAACATATTGGCAGCAGTAATTATCATATCTTACAAGGTCCACAAATTGCATGAGTTAATTTTCCCCTATTAAATGTCCTTTTCCTCTTTTCTTTGAATTATCTACCACAATAATCACAGTGTTCTGTGCAGCAGTACCAGTAAAATATCTAAATGATGAATACATTCCTATATATTTACATCTGCATAAACATATTTAAAAGGCTATCCTACATGTATTGATTCATGAGTGCCGTTTTTAAGAATGTTGTCTCCCAACATGAAAGCATGGACACACACAGACACACACAGAGAAATAAAGGAGAAACTAAATTCATAAACAATAGCCAAAAGAAAACTATCAAAAACCAGAGCCATACAAATACAATGATCCATTCTGAAAATTGATCAATCTATGACCCATAATAACTTTTAAAGAGATGTCAACTTTTAGTAAAGATCCATTAACACTCAACTACTTAAGACAATACTATTTGCTCATTTATAATACCCAAGAGCAGCATGTTCTTATGATACACACACACAAATGAGTTGCAGAAATTAAAAAGAAAAAAAAAAAACAGTCTGGCTTATAGATACCGACTCTAGATTCACAAGTGTTCCAGCAAAACAGCATCCAATTTCTTAAATATGGAAAACCAGGGTACTCACAGCAGGGTGTCCAGTACAGTATGTGTAGCTGGCATGGGACTGGTAGTGCAAGCTTGCTCTTGGAAAGGAGTATGTATTCCAGGCTGGTTGAGTGCTGTTCCACTGGGAACTGAAGCCAGGGCTCATGGTCACTCGTGCCTTATTTGTTTGGTAGGCTCTCACTGACGAGCTAGACTATCAAAAAGAAAGAAATGAAATGTAAAGACAGCTCTGTATAAAACTCTAGCCAGCTGAACATAGCAGCAGGCATTCTTATGTATAAACATGGTACAGGATTCAGCTGATTAAAGGTGGTGGCTGATGGTTTAAATGGAAGCATTAAATTCCGTTTTGGCTGGAAGCGTTTACTCACTACTAGAAATTTTTAGTCAATCACAAAGCACAAAGATACGTTGAAATTGGTCATACTGAAAACATTTTTCCTCATTCAAGGTGCAACTCTACCCTTCAAAAATATGATAGGTTTTAGTGGGGACAGCAGTGGTGATATTTTCAATTACATAAATGTCCTTTCATCACCTTAAAACACACCATTTGTCTCAGATGAACACAGCAAATAAAACTCTGAGCTTATGATGGTTAGATTAAGGCACAGATTGGTGCTTGACTCAAAATGGTCTTCTAATTCCGTGAGTCAACTGCTATCCTGGAGAGATATCAGCAGAATTCTGAACACGTTCCAACCGGTCACTATTATACTAAAGGCAGTAAAATGGTGAAGGGTTTGAAATTGACATTTATCCCCAATCTGCTCTAGCAGTGTAACTGAAAACAGAAGTTAAAAAAAATATATATCAATTTGCTCAGTGTTAAATAGATCTGGTTGTTTGCAGCTGTATATAGGATAGAATTCACTGAAAACAAAACTTACTGTGTCTTTTGTCCTTTGTCCTCAGATGGCCATGACATGTGAGACATATAATAGTTTCTTTTCAGAGAACATTTTCTGTCATCAAATTGCAATAGCCACTTAGTACAGTAGCACAGTGAGTCTCACAATAAATTCTATTTATAAATCTATGGATACATGCCAACTCAATCACTGGAAAAATGTGCTAATCACATCGCCATTATTGCAGGGAACTCGGCGGGGAAGAAACTTTTATCCCAGGTTGTGTATCCCATTGAGCTAGACTCTGATATCATTGGCTACCCAGAGTAACAACTTGTATGAAGACAACTTTGTGTAAATTGGAAGAACCTAAAGAAGGGAAGCACCTCAGCGACTCCAATACTCTCAATGGGCATATTTCTAACACAACCGTCAAAGTTCAGAAACAGGCAGGAAAATCAAATCAGTGCTTTAATGGTAGTTAATAAAATATATAAACTGAAAAACACAGCCTGGCAAGGTTGCCAAATGATCTAGCTGTCTACCCTTCTCCACTCCAGTCTGCTGTCAACCCCCTTACCATGTGTGTGCCCTGTTACACGAATCAGTGGTTCAACAATTCAATGCGATGTGCAAATACAGCAATGAATGTGTGCACACTGGCCTAGAACATCCTAGGAGAAACTGCAGTGAACTTTAGCAAAAATAAGGTGGTTGTGCTGGTTTCAAAGTGTAGAAACTCCTAGGTATAGAAATGTTTTAAACCTCCCTGCAATCAGTACCATATATGCAGACACTTCAAATAATGGATGAGTCCATTACAAAAGTTATCCTTCACCCCAAAAGGTCCTTGTTTCTCCATCTGAGGTCACTAAGATCAGCAGATTTCCCTAATTTAGCTGCTTCTGTAAAAGGGCACTTTCATATTAGCTCTTTTTTTAGTCCATTGTGTTTTTTTAATTTTAAAAATTTTATTATTATTTTAAATAATTTTACTTAGTTGATTAGTGTACAAAGGGTCAAAGGCTACAGGAAAGTGGGTAAGATCATTGTTTCCACATTAATATCATCATTTTCCCCCCGTATCTGGAGTAAGGGGAGAAACAAAGGGAAAAGCCCCACCCAACCTCCCATCCATCTCAGGTCCCTGATGTGAGGCATGCTCCGAGGGTCCTGCTCAAGTAATCTTCATAGTTCAACAGTTCTGAATTGCTGCCAATCTTGCCTTTCCAATCGTGATGAAATCTATTCAGAATCTACTGGCTGACATACTCTCTTCATGGTTGGGGTTCTGAGATGAGCAGTTCAGTTGGAGGGATCTCCAAAGAAACTTGGTCTGAGGTGATCCCAGACCTAATTCTTGTGTGTGCTTGCCAGTACAGAGTCCAGCACCGTCTATCACCCCTTTTTCTAATCCATTGTTAAGTCTGCTCTCTTAGGCAGTTAGATTAGCTTGTAGCCCTGCTAGTCTAATTGTGCTTATGAGTGGCATCTGCTTTTCTGCAATGATTTAATCTTAGTGCTCTTACTTCCAAAATCCAAAAATCCTGCTGCACTTCTTTTGTAAAACTCCAACTCAGATTGTACTTCCTACTTGGTTCCATTCCTGCTGCCTCCTGTTTGTGCTCCAGGCATTCAAGTTCTAACAGCATCCACCCAGTGTTGCTCAACACTGTGTACATACTATTATGTTATTTTTATGTTATTTTATATAGTACCAGGCATATACCCAAATAAAGGTATACATATGCATGGATGTAGAGATAAAGATAGAGATAAACAGATAAGGACCTCGGATTTCCAATTAGATCCCATAGAGTCCACTGAGGTCAAGATAGAGGATTCCTTTTACACATCTCTGAGATGTTTCATGGTCCTTTGAAGCCCGACAGTGCTTACTCACACAAAACAATGTTGTAAACAATGTTGTTTTTCATTGTACCTTCCTGTCTCATTATTTGCCATCTCGTTTTCTTTACACTAAGTTATGTCATTTTCCTGGACTTCATTCTCTTCTTTTAACTCCTAATTTTCCTTCTTTGTGGTTCCATTCCTGGACAAAGCTTTAAATATTACAGTTAACCAGATAACTCCCAGAATTTAACACTTTAAACTTCCCTGGATTGTACACCCAAATCTGAAAATCAATGTTGGCTACAGGTGTGTGACTATCAGTCATCACAAAGGGTAACGACATTGGAACTACACGTATTAAACTAAGCAAATTTTTTTGCTCTAAAATATTTCACTCCCACCATATAATTTGTTTGTGTATGTGATGACTATCTTTTGAAATCAATGACCTTGAAGGTTTGGAACAACTTTAACTCATTTATCTACTTTCCAACATCAGCATCTCTAAAGTCTACTGAATGTCTTCCGTAGTTCTTGAATTTGAGTCCCTTTCATCCATTCCTATTACCTCCACACATTTATAGAATTTATCTGTTTAAATCAAAGCCATTAAAATTGAAAGAACCTTCTGCTTAAGCTTGGTTTGAGCTCCCAGAATGATTTTCTAAAAACTTCTGATTTTTCTTAACGTTCCCTAGAAAATGTTCAGGGCCTCTCGACCATTTTCAAGACCTAACAAAGACTTCTCAGCATCTTATTTAAGAGGCTTACTTTTGGCTCCTTTTCAAATAATCTCAAGAGCCATAATCTTGTGAGATTTTTATTATAGATTTTAAATATGTTTAGTATGGTTATTCCATTCCCAAAGCCACCTACAACCTAGAATGTCTTTATCTGTTCTCAGTTCATACTGCAATGACATTGCCCGACTCAGCAACTTCTGGAAAACCTATTGTAACATCCTTGACCACCATCCTACAGGAACTTGGCCTCTGCTAGGCACTGGTATTAATGATTTTCTGCTACATTCCTCTGCTCTTCTTACTGTCTGATAACTCGGGAAATTTGTATTGTAACTTCATCAGCAAAAAAAAAAAAAAAAAAAAATCACTAAATTTCATCTGTACTTTCTTTCTTTGTTCCAACACATGTATTTTGAAAAAGATTTCTTCGTTGTGTTTTCCTCAGAAGTATAAAAAATATTAGAAGTTAAGTAAACATAGCTCATTTTGGAATTGATTTCAGAGAAATTAATACAATTAAAATGAGGATAAAGAATGATCCAGTAAGGTTGTACCATTGAATTAATTATTCCTGTGGAGAATTAAAACTCATTCTACTTGAGGTCTCTGGGAGACAGTGTAAATATGCTCTAAAGTTACTTCATATCATACATGTAAATTCTAGAGAATTCTACCTTCAATCATGATATGTTGTGTCTGAGTTATGTTCCTGGGAGAATTAATTCCTTGACACTTATCTTGCCTACATGAATCTTCACAAAGAGAGTGTCACATGGCACTGTTGACCTGCCCTACCAAAATATATGTTAAGAAGAGATAGTGAGGGCCTGGTGGCGTGGCCTACTGACTAAAGTCCTCGCCTTGAACACACCAGGATCCGATATGGGTGCTGATTCTAATTACCGGCGGCTCCGCTTCCCATCCAGCTCCCTGCTATGGCCTGGGAAAGCAGTCGAGGATGGCCCAAAGACCCGTTTGGGAGACCTGGAGGAGGTTCCTAGCTCCTGGCTTTGGATTGGCACAGCACTGGCCGTTGAGCTCACTTGGGGAGTGAATTATCGGATGGAAGATCTTTCCTCTCTGTCTCTCCTCCTCTCTGTATATCTAACTTTGTAATTTAAAAGAAGAAGAAGAAGAAGAGATGGGGAGATATTGCAGAGATCAACTGCTGTTGAAAGAAGGCTCCTTGAAACTCTTTTTATGTTATAAGCTGCAGATACTCATATTCCTATTTGAATAATGGAGAGAAGAGTGAACACTTGGTCAAATGATCTTTAGAATAGTCTCAGGAAAGGCATGAAAGGGCAAAGAACCGAACAAGACATTGGGATGGTCACTACACACAAGACAGGGGTACAATATCATTGATCATCAGGAAAATGTTACGCAAAAACATTACATCTGTTAGAAAGGTTAAAACTAAAAGGAATAACAGGAATAAATGTTGGTATGTCTTAAGAACTTGAAGTTCTCACCTATTGCCTTGGCAAGGTAAAATGACTCAAATACTTGAAAGAACTCTGGTGGTTTTTATGAAATCAGATATTATTTTATCTTATTACATAATAATTGCACTTTAGTTTTTTTTTTTTACTCAAGAGATTATAAATGTATACAAGAAAATCTTTTATAGGTATGTGAAAGGTGGCCTTATTCATATAATCCCAACCTGAAAGTTACCTCTATGTCTATCAACAAAACCGTGAACTTTTAAAATTACAAAAATTTCACATAACAGAGTCCCATCAGGTTACTAGAAAGAACAAACTGCTGATGCTGTATCTGATGGATGAATCTCAATACCATTTCAAACAAAATAACACATGAATGGAAGAAGAGGTAGAAGTGATCCCATTTACATTATGTCCACAATTAGAAAAAAAATATGTAGCAACATGTATCAGACAGTGGTTGCTGTGGGATTTATGGAGAATTAATCAGAAAGGAGAGTAAGGTGATTTCTCTAGTGTGATTGAACTGTATGGTGGTCATTACATGAATGCATACACTTGCCAGAACTCATCAAATGTAACACTTGAGATCTATGCTTTTTATTATGTCATAATTGTACTTCAATCAAAGAAAAATATGTTGCTATTGCAAAAGGTTGACTCTGAGTTTTTCTTTGTAGCACAGTGTACAGATTGCTTAGAAACTTCAGCCTAATGATCCAAAAATCCTAATTTTCTAGATTCTACAATTGGCTAATCTGAGTTCTATCTTTTCCATCCTTGGCCTGTCCTCTGAAAGTAATGCCAGGGGGTACCTCACAGCCAAAAGGCAGGCAGCCAAATAGAAGAGCAAAGAGTCTAGATAAAGAGGCTTGATTAACCAACAGCTAGTAGCAGCATTTTGAATGTGCCAACAGATCAGGGGTCAGGACTATTGAAGTAAGAAAAAATAGAGCACAGTACAAAAATGAGTCCTTCTCTGGGTCTTCCTCCATGCTTCTACAAGTTGCAAAGCTCTCGAGAATCCTCGCTGTTGTAGCGATTCAGATAGCAAACAAATGATGGAAGACAAAGAAACTACACCATAGAGAAAAGAAATGCAACAAGGAAGAAAATATAACCACTACTATAAGAACATTTAACATAATTCCTCACAATAATATTGAAAGGTTGTTATAATGATCATAAGAGAGTTAAAGCTGGCAGGAAGGAATGAAATAACTTGAAAAGTTAAGACCATGTGACTACCAAACAGTTGAGTTGGGATTCAAATCCAGGCAGGAACTATGAACTTTTTTTGCCACATAATTTACTACAGTTCTGTCTTGCATTGAGCTCTAACTATTGCAGGCATCAAGAAAGGGCTTCTTTCTGTTATTTATTTATTTATTTATTTATTTTGAATGCTGTGGGGCACAGGTAATCCTAGAAAGCAAACAGGAGGAAGAATCAGAGAGACTGAGTGATGAAACAAAATCCAACAGAAATGTGTGTTTCTGAGATCTAAGCTATCAAGTAAAAGACATTGTACTCTGCTTAGCTCTTTGAGAAGTTTGGAAATTGCTATCTAGACACATCTAAAAGACACAGGAGGCTAGAAAATTTGTCACCAGGTAAGGGCTGCCTTAGAAAACACGCTCATGACGGGGACTTCAGAGCTGTATTTGGAAATCCTGGCATCAGAGAAGATCCTGAGGCAGAAGAAGGAAGCAGCCAGACAAAATCAAATAAGATGCTGTCAGGTGCAAGGTACTCAGAGTTTTGATTGAAATCAGACACAAGTCAGGAATGATGATGGTAAAAGTGATGCAGTTACTAAAACCAACTATCTAAAAGCAGTCTGTGCAACAGAAGACCTCATCATAACAACAGTAACTGAATAGTTGCTGATGTGTGTCTTCCATGCATTGGCTCTAGTAATGCAGCTATTGCATCCACATTGTACTGACAATGAAACAGAGTTCAGACAGCCTGCCCAAGGACACACATTCAGTAAGAATACAGAGCTGAGAATGAAACACCTAGAGTTGATCATGGGTCTAACACTGATTCTTTTCAAAGAGTAAAGCCCAGGAATTAGCCATATATCCCACTGTGAAAGGAAGATTAGGAGAAAAGCCATTGTAAGCATGTATTACTATCAACACAGACAAAAAGTCAGTGATCCAAAACCACAGCAGTTGTGAGCCACTCACCATTCCATAATAGAACCATCTTTTCTGGTGGTAATACAACTGTCATGTTGTAATGCACTAAAGTTAACTCAAGACCAGTTGTTCCATAAACTCCCTAGCCTTGTGTCTTCAAAGTTGTTCATGGATCAGCGTTGTGACACAGAAGATGAACTGGCTGTTTGTGATGCCAGCATTGTTATCAGAGTGCCAGCAGCTCAGTTTTGATCAAGCTTTGGGCTCATGCACCTAGGAAATCAGTGGAAGATGGTTCATCTCCTTAGGACAGTTGAATTTCTGCTCTCCTGCCTTGGTCCTGGACCAGCTCTGCCAGCTGTAGCCATTTGGACAATGAACTAGCAGACAAAAGATCCATCTTGCTTTCTCTCTGTCTTTTTACTCCCCTTTCAACTGCATCTACTACTCTTCCAAATGAAGAAAATTTAATAAATCTTTCTTGAAAAAGAAGTTGCACAGTTTCTACCACTGTGTGTAGTAGGAAGAAAATAAAACATGATTTGAGAAATCACCAAAAATTTCCATTGAAATTATTTTAAGTATATTTCACTGACTTCTAATAATGAAGTTAGTCTTAAGGGGAATTTGTATCCTTTCTGATAAATGATATGAAGTCATATAGAAAATATTACAGGAGCAGATAGCCCTATAAGTGTTTCCCCAGGCTAAGCAGGCTGTCTTGTATTCCGGCAGCTTCTGCTGAAGCATAGCTTTATAGAGACATGATTCTTACATTGATTTCCCAACTTGAATCTGGCTGAACTAGGCAGTCACCCAGATCAACGTGTGCCAATCAGATGTCTTCTCTTGGAAATACAGAATCGTTGTGCAGTGAATTATAAATCTCTATTGGGGACTTGAACTAAGAAATGGTATATAGGAACAACTGAAATTTGATTGTGTAAATGAAGCAATAAATAAAATTCATCTGGGTAGCATTAGCACAGGGGAGGCGATGAGGGAAAGAGGAAAGCAGACAGCAAAAGACAAGAGTTGATCTTGCTCATGGGAGAGGGAGGGAATGTTTCATTTCTGGATGGTTTCCTGGCTTCTGGCTCCAGTTTCATGCACACCTGTCTGCACCACTGATCCTGCCTACCACAATCTATCCCTGTATCCAGCTATTAAGTTTTTCTTTTATGTCTAGGTGATTTTGAATAGAAATTAGAATTAAATGGCCACTTAGTGGGCAAAATGAAAGGAGCAGATGTACAGAAAGAATCAGAGCTGAGAGACCAGGTAGCCCAGATGGAGGGTGAAATCAAGGACTTCCCCACACCTCTGAAGTCTGAAACACACCGCACAGAAATCTTGCTTGCCATTCCGGTGATGCTTACTCTTTCTTCACTATCTCAGTAGCTTTCTATTCTGAACAATTGTATGGCTAATTTTTAAGTGTATCTATTTTCATTTATCAGAGAAAGAGAGAGAGAGAGAAGTAGAGGGAGAGAGAGGGAGAGAGAGAGAATTGTGCATTTACTAGTTCAGTGCTCAAATATCCACCTGCAATGTTTGGAGTTCTGCTGGGCTGAAGCCAGAACACTTTAACTCTATGTGGGTCTCCCATGCAAATGGCAGGGACTCAAGTCCTCTCCCCTGCTTACCACATCACCCCTGCTTGCCAAGGCAAACTTTAGCAGAAAGCTAGATTGGAATCAGAACAACCCAGATGTGTGTGTGTCAAGTGGGAGCTTAACCCTCTCCTGAATGGGTATGCTTGAATACTTACATTTTTTGTCTTACACCATCATCTTCTACTATTAAAATGTTCATTGGCCTTTCCTTCAGGCTTTTTAAAGTTAGCAATTTCAGTTAGGAATCCAGTGATTTTTAAGTTCTTTCACATGTAAAGCAAAATCATGTAAGTAAACATTAAAGGCTTAAACCACACATGGCGCATCAACAAGGAAATTGAGGATTAAGCACTTAGCCTAAAACACTACATGTCAAAAAATCCAACAAGCATATCATCCAATATTTGCTTAGACAGCTATAAAATATATAGTTTCTGCTACTAAAAACATTATGGCAAAGGGGACTCAAATCTGTAATTTTTATGCTATTTTTTTCCTCCATTGCTTACTTTTTAGGCACTCGTTATGCATATGATAACATGAGAGGATGAGAATATATGTACACGTGTGTGCACATGTGAGAACATGAGATTGCACATGTAATACACTTTTGAACTAGTGACAACGGAGGTTTTGGTAGCAAATGTCAACACGAAGTTCACAGAGAGGCTAAGTGACTTCCTGTGCATGTTTACTGCCCTTCCTGCTCCTGAGGAAGTTTAAAAGGAACAGTTTCTACCCTACAGCTCTTACAGCTTCAACAGAGTTCTCAAAGATTCCTCCCCACCCTCTGCCCCAAGGAAAGGCATCCTGCTGTGTGCCTTCTAAAGACTTCACTCACAACCAGTTGAATACAGAGCCTGAATGGACAGTCAAACCCATACCACATCCCTCTCTGCACCCTGTGTGGGACAAGTGGTTACTTTGTTCCTTTACAAAGGCCTGAGACAGAGAGAGACAAACTTCCCCTATGGTATAAGAAACTTCTTTCAAATAATCCCTTTTTAAAGGGATCTAAATCATGACACACAAAGGAAAGAGGCTGCACAAGAAAATGTTCAGAAAGTTTTAAGTTCTTCTCCCACCCCAGAGCCCCTGGGGAATACAGAAGAAAAAGACGCCCTCTTCTTCGCTGTCTTATCTTTGTGACATTCCTCAAAGATAAGTTTCTTGCTTGGTCTCAGCAGATTTGCTTCTCCACCATCTTGTTGTTGTTAGGCTTGTCTCCCTGACTCAGTGACTGTCTTTACATTTCCAGCATGGCTTGTTTTAAGCATAAAGGCTCTGAATGAGCTTTACTTATCAGAGGCTCATTTTTGTAACACACTCTGCTTTCTGTCACTTAGTTTTGTTATATCCGAGCTGCAGGACTTCAAAAAGGGGCCTGCTATTGGACATTGCCCATACCAGGCTGTATGTGTGCCCTCCCCACCTCCCCGGGCCACACACGCACACTCCCTCTGCAGGGGCCTTGCCAACACAGAGTGCCCTCATATTTCTCACTGAAGACCAGCCCTGGGCCAATTGGTCGATGTCCCTACCTCTGTCCACACAGCTGGAGAGAGAGAGCTGCTGCTCGATTCAAAGACCTCTATTAGAGTCAGTAGAGGTTTGGGTTTCTGGCATCCGTGGGAAAGAACAGATCATTTCAAATGCTCTCTGTTGCATTTGCATATTTAGCTGAGAAATTAATAGGGACTTAGGGTGGGATCAAAGTAGGTTCTCTTTCGTCCCAGGCTTTACAATATGGATAAAGCCTTTTATTCATTCCATGCCTCAGTTTCCTTATCTCTAAAGCTGAATTCCTGATGGAGCCTACTTCATGAGATTGCCATTAGGATTAATATGTATAATACTATATAGTGCTATAGGTTCTTATGTTCGTCAAACTCATAATACTGAATTGAAAAGTAATTGTAATTGTTTTTTGATAGAAACACTGAACCTTTCATGGGGACTGGAATTTTTGAAAAACACTTTCTTCCTCTCCTTTTTCTCCCTTTTCCCTCTTGCAGTCTCTCCTTCTCTCCTCTTTCCTCTTTTCCTTCCTAATTAAAAAATAAAAAACAATAATATCGGCCCGGTAAGGCTAATTTCTTTCTGTTGGAGTAATTGATTCTAACACATATTTTTCTTTCCCACACTACAAGTCACTTTACAGCTAATTCCTGGCTCAGAGCACATTCAATGAGCCCAAGCGCACTATTGTTTTCGCATGAGTGTGTTGGAAGTTAAAGTCACATAGAATGTCTCCAGAGCACAGTCTCATAGGCCCTGAGTAACCGAGACTGGAATAGACTGATTCCTCACAATGAAATTAGCCTATAAAAATGACAATAAGATTAATGGAAAACTATTCCTATAAGTCTTTTAATAGCTTAACATCAAGAAGTAAGCTAGTTTATCTGTTTTAAGGGGAAGTTCAATGCCAGAACATGAATTGTGATAAGGCAAGAGTTAATAATCATGTCTGTGCGCCTAGGATCCTGTCTGGTACATGGCAAACCACGTGACTCATACATATGTCCAATTACCCATTAAATACCTGTCTAACGAGGGCTTACAATGAAGAGAGTATTGTGTAGACGATGGGCCTACAACAATGAGAAAGAAACACTCGGACTGCTTCAGAAAGATAAATTAGCAAGGGAGGCAGACAGTTGAACACAAACGCAAATCATAATGTTTTTGGATATTTCTATGGTCTGAAGTTCCATAAAAGCTCTGTGCAGGAGTTTCAGAAGTCATCAATAACTAAAATCATGTAAATGGACTGAGCTGAGAAGGCAGAAAATTCAGGCTCTCACCAAAGCTATTAGAACAAGCTTAAGGTGATGAACTAATTCAATTAGGTCCAGTATCCAAAAATATTAATTCCCATCGGCCAAAGACATAAGGAGTGGCTTATTAGTGGAAAATTCTATAAAATTAGTTTCCATGTTGCAAAATAGGCAAAGTACCATGAGTAGTTTGCCTTTAGCATGAAGCTTATTCTAATATTAGAATCACTTATTGAATTCCCACTTCAAAGGGCACAGATGAGTGGAAATTCTTATTCTAAAGGAAATAATATGCTCTCTACCAGCCATGAAACTCATCACAGAATGCAAAAGTGTGCTGGTCGTTAGAGGGTAAAGGCTAGACTAACAGATGAACCTTAGCACCAAATGGCAAAATCATCACTTGGGAACAGTTCTGTTGCCTACAAGTCTTTAGCAGCAATGACCCACCCACATCTCCTCTCCAAGAAAGTGATATCAGAAGTTACATCTCTCCAACATTATTGTTGTTTGTGCTGTAGGAGATTATCCTGTATTTGATATATACTACGTCATCAGTTAGCTAAACAGCAGGTTTTTTATTGTCAACTTTTTATGTGTCATAGCCTTCTGGAAGCACAAAAAAGGGACACAGCATTGGCCAGATCACACTTTATATCTTTCTGGTTATATCACTAGATACTTAGTAGATGTCTCTTGAACAAACTACCTGTTGTCCCCTCTTATTACAAAACGGTTGTAAGTTTCAAATGCTTTATTGGAAGTGGTCTAGTCTCAACACCATTTCCCAATTTCTACTCCATTCAGCAGTATTCATTTTTATTTTATCTTTCTGTCACATCACTTGCAATTTATATAATTTTGAGGGGCAGGAATATCTAAATTCATGAGCAATAAAATATGAATTTACACATCAATGTAGACATCCCCCCAAATGTACACTGTAGATAGACAAAAGCTTTCTGTAAAAGATAAGATGGTAAATATTTTAGGATTGATGAACTGTCTATCTCAGTGGCACCTGTTCAAATCTCCTATTGTGGAATGAAAGCAGACATAGACAGCCTGGTATTGGTTGGGGGTTACTTAGTGCCAAATTTTTTTTTTTTTATTCACCAAAGCAAGTAGTGGTTGTTTTAGGTTGTTGTAGTTTGCTAATTCTTATCTAAACTGTCCATTTCTTTATGCATTCTAGTTTCTAAAATTAGTACACAACTATGAAAGTAGAAAAGGAAGAAGAAGAAGAAGAAAGTCAGAGGAAAAGGTCACCAGAACAATAGGTCTGTAAAACAAGATAAACTATGGTGTGGGTAAGATTGATAGGAAAAACAGAAACTGTGGAGAACAGAATTGTGCTACAGCAAGTTAAACCACCGTCTGTGATGCTGGCATTCCATAGAACGGGGATCAAGTCCTGCTACTCCATTTCCAAACCAGTTCCATGCTCATGCACCTGGGAAAGCAGCAGGAGACGGACCACGTGCTTGGACCACACATGCAGGAGACCCAGATGATGTTCTCCTTGGTAGAGCTCCAGCTGCCATGGCTATGTGGGGAGAGAACCAGAAGGTGGACGATTCTCTCTCCACCTTCCAAATAAAGGAAACTTTTTTTCATCCTGGATACATCAGTAGTTTGCTTCATATATCCTCAGTATATTCAGTTAGAAATATATTACAAAAACACAGATCAATAGGTCTAAATATAAAGTAAGGGAATTATAGGCTAGAAAAGCGTATTTCTGATCATGTACCAAAGCAAAATCAAAAGTTGGTGCTATTTAAAAGAATACCTTCCTAAGGAACCAAATTTAAGGAAAAAAGAAAGAAAAGAGTCAGAAAAATCTTGAGCTCTCTACAGGGAAAAAGTAAGTTTTCAAGCATATGATATAGAAATAAATTGGTTGGTTAATACTAACTGATAAATTTGGCTTTAAGGGAATCTCAGTAATTATCATTTTACCCATGTTCAGCTTGCTCCTCAGAAAGATCTCATTGCATAGGCTTAAACAAAGAATAAGAGCTACTAACTTCCTTTTTCTCTAGCGCTATAACCAATGTAATTCACGGTAGAGATAACATTTGCAAATATTAGAAATACTGCCTTTAGGTGAGTAAATGTAAATTCTTCTACATATGTCAATACATGAAATACTATATTATGTCTGAATAGACATTTATAGTTTTCTGATGATAACACAGTATGAGTCACCCAAAGCCAGGTATGATGGCAGGCTGGTTGGTCTCTTCTCTTTAGGGAGGGGTGACTAATTTAGAATGCGCTCACAAGTCTAGAACGTTTTTTGGGCAATGAAAGAGATTAGAGAAGGCACTCAGAAGAACAGTCAGTGAAAAAATGGAACAGAAGTAGAATTCATTGTCTGATACTGTTTACACTGTGCTATCTTTTTTCTCCTTACATTACACACGCCATGTGTAAATACACAGGCACAAACATACAAAGACTGAACATAAGAAAAGTGTATGCATGTGATAAAGTTTCCATCATTGCCTCAGTTTGCGTACATCGCATGAACGTAATTCATACAGATAATCAGACGCAACATTGATACTGAAAACACTTGGGAGGCGGGACCCCATAAAGTTAAATTTCCAAAATAAATATTTCTAACTCCGGAATACTCACTCTGTAGTACCTTTGCTAAATTAGCCTCTATCAAATGATACATCTTAGCAGTGATCAGAAAATACCTAAAACATATAAGGAGAATAAAAGTGAAGGGTTTTTTGTTGTTGTTTATTTGTTTGTTTTTAATAAGGTAAAAGAGCATCAAGGGCCACACTTGCACTTGCTTTTAGAGTGTATTCTATCGGGGAAAATGTTGAGGTCTGTCCTTGGCAGAGATGACATTGACAGGCCTGTAGTAGTTCTGTCTTTATTCTATGCTAACTGGTCGAGTAGTTCCTGCTTTCTCTTTTTGCCCTTATAACCAAACAGTCTCACTACCATCCTCCTTTCTTTCTACTGATGTGATGAAGGATATATCTGGATATTCTTTTCAGATTCACTATTTTATTTTCTGTCAAAGTTACAGAGAAAGCAGGGTGGGGACCCAGAATTTCTTCTATCTGCTAGTTTACTCCCCGAGTGGTCACAACAAACAGGACTGGCCCAAATCAGAAGCAAGGTGATTCTGGGACTCTGCAGTGAGTGTCAGGGGCTCAAGTGCTTGTATAATCTTATATGGCTTTTCCTAGAGAAAAGCTGGATTGCAAGTGGAGCTGCCTGATGGGAATCTGTCCGTGTGGGATCCTGGCATTGTAGGTGATGATTTTACTCACTTCGCCCCAATGCCAGCCCCAGTTGCATTCCTCCAATGCAAGCACACTAGGGCTTCCACACTACTGGAAGAGAAGTCAGTGAAAGACAGCTTCGAGAACATCTGCTTTGCAGTTGCAAAGATTAGTATGATTGATACTTGTGATGGGATGACTACAGCTTAAATAGGGACCGTTTGTTGAGGATCCATCTCAAAATTAAGCTAGCAATTGTTCAGCCGTTGGAATAAAACTGACAGCCGAGGTTCAATACTGCCTCTGTCGCTGAACATGTAGCAGATGGTGTCTCTATCAGTGCTCAGGGAATTTGATCTAAAAGAAACGCTAAAAAAAAGAGGAATTGTCAGACCTTGGAGCAGCATGGAGACATCCAGGTAACGTGTGAGAAATGTCTAGAAATTCAGCACATTACTTTTAAGTTGCTGTGTGACTGGGGAAGATGGATGGGGATTATCTGTATCTCCATGGTCAGAAAACTGCCAATTTTGCAAAATGGTTTGCCGGCCACACATCAGTAACCCTTGCAGGGAGATGCTTCGATTTGTTAAATTGATTTTTGGAGATTTTTATTTTATCTTCTTCTTTGGAATATCTAAGTAGATTCAGCAAAGTGGGTTTTGCAGTCATAAAGGAAAACACGTGCCCCAATTAAAGAAGCTAATCTCACACTTCCTGTCACTTTGTAGGATCCAATCCACAGACTTTAAAAACAAATCAAAGAACTGTAAATCATGGTTCAGATAAGGCTGTGCATGGAACTTTTTTTTACATGTTGAACTTGCATGTGTTTAGGTTAAAATGTGGCATATATTTAGTCTAACAGAGAGCACAACCAAGTGATATAACTATCACATACACATGTGCACATGTGCCTGGCATTTTTATTCCCTCCAGAAACTTCTCCATTGGAAAATACATAATTAGTGTTGCTTGCAAACATGATGCTCATCAACTGGCTTATCACTGCTTTCAGCAACACTGGGAAATTCAGTCATGCCTGTCTATGAGTCACTAAGTAAAATATGTTGAGTATTCATACATGTTTTTTAAAAGCATCTCAATTCAACTCCATAAATTTATGTTTTTTACAACATTGGGATTCTGAGTTGTGAATTTCCAAACAAAATAACTACAATTTAGTGCAAAAGCCAAACTTTTCCAAATGGCTTTCATGGCTCAACCTGAATCTAGGCCAACCATGTACAACTCACCCTGACAGAGCCACCTCTCCCCATCTCTGCCCCTGTGATATATTAAGAGAGTTTTACCTTTAAACATGCTTCTCGCTATCCCTTCAGCCTGGAAGAGTCTTCCTCCAGAAATCTAGATGCAGTTCAATGACCCTGGCCAGAGAGGCTACCCTGCATCATCCTTTGTGAATTCACATTGTACTCACTCATCTGTCCCTTCATCCTGTTGGCAGGCAGAATTCTAATGCACTTGTCAGTATCTCCATATCATGGTGTACACACCCTGCACATTCCCAGGACAGCGGATAGGATACAGTTTACTTCTAAGATAAACATTGTTCTGGATGAGCCTGGTCTAGCCAAGGGGATTCTGTGAGCCTTGTTCTACTAGTCAAAGACATAGGAAGTTGGAGTTTCACATCAATACAGAGATTCTCCTGCTGGTCTTGAGAAAGCAATGGCTGAACTGTGAAGGAAAACATACGGCAGGAAATGGTGACCTCTATATCTTGAGAAGAGATCCCTGGCAAGGAAGCAGGGATCTGATTTCCATATATGCAAAAGACTAAACTCAGCCAAGAAACTGAACAAATTAGAGGATGAACTTCACCCTAGAAGAGACAGCAACCCTGGCTGAAACCCTGATTTCAGCCATGTGAGATTTGTCATATTCTGAGCAGACAATTCAGCAAAGGCAGGCTGGAGTTCCAATCAGTGGAAAGCATGAAATAATACATTTCTATTACTGTAAGCTTTTTTTTTAGGTTGGTGGTAATTTTTTTATATACAGCCATTGAAAACAAAGACAGCCTTTTACTTTATTCTAAAACCCTTATCTCTATTTGGCATAGTATCTGTTGACTTCTTTATTAATTCTCTGTCTCCCTTCTCTGGACTAAAAGATCCATAAAAGCACGTGCTCTATTTTTGTTTGTTTGTTTGTGATGAAATCTTCAACTTCAAAAACCGTGTTTACAATGTAACAGGTAGAGGAACCTGTACCGAGGAGGATGGATGCTCGCTTCAGAGAAGAGAAGGCTAAATCCTGGGTTTGTGAGACATACAGAAACCATGGGATGTTTCCCTGGAGACTGGCTATTGTTCCACTACAGTGTTCCTTATCCCTCTGAATTTCAGCATGTCTGCTCTTAACTATTCGAAATTAATCCCCTATTGCTCAGGCATGAGTCCCACCTGTACCTCTAGAGCAGGTGTTCAGGAAGCAAATACAGCATTCACTGAAGGACTCAAAGGAAATCTTACAAACAAACCTGAGGGTAGGTGTGATGGCACAGCAAGTAAAGCCACCAGTGCTGCTGGCTTGAGTCCTGGCTGCTTCACCTCAGATCTAGCTCCTTGCTAACATACTAGGTAAGAGCAATGAGTCCCCAAGAGTGTGGGCTCCAGCACCCATGTGGGAAATACAGAAAAAGATTGGGGTTCCTGGCTCCAGCCATTGAGGCCATTTGGAAAGTGAACCAATTGACAGAAGACATTCTTTCTCTCTTGCTTTAGCTCACTTTTTTTTTATCCTGTAACTCAGCCTTTCAAATAAATAAGTAATGTTTAAAAAGAACTAAAGCTGAACCCAAAAGTACATAATCAAAACTAAAATGAGATAATACCTCACAGAAATTGGAATAGTTATGATAAAAGAAAATATATCACATCTATTGGTAAGAAAGTTGAGAAATTACAACTTTTGTGCTCTATAATGGGAATCTAACATAATATAGATACTATGAAATATAATATGTAGTTCCACACCCTCAAAAAAAATAGAATTACTACATGATTCAGAATTTCACTTGTGGGTGTATGTCCAAAAATTGAAGCAAATACCTCAAAATGGCTCTGCATATTCATGTTGATTGTGCCTTTACTAATACTAGCTAAAATGCAGGAAGTGCTCAAACTGTCCATGGACAGATGAAGTTATGAGCAAAATGTAGGATATCCATAGAATGCAATATTACTCTGGCTGAAAAGGAAATTCTTAGGCTGTGCATTTGGTGCAATGATGAAATGTCCCCTAGGATGCCCCAATACTAGATAGGAATGCCTAAGTTCACTTCTACATCCACTCTTGATTCCAATCTCCTCCAAATGTTCACCCTGTGAGGCAGTATGTGATGGCTTTACTTGTGTCTCTGCTAGCCACATGGAAAATTCCAACTGAGTTTAAGTTTGGCTTGGGCCAATACCTCATTGCTGAGGATATTGGGGAATTAATAAGTGGATAGAAGTTCTATAGGTCTGTTCTTTTCAAATAAAACTAAGATAAATAAAACATTCCATTTAAAACAAAACTCTGGCATGCACAATGTAAGTAAAAGGTGAGGACATTATGCTATGCAAAACAGGCCAATCTCAATATCAGTACTGTATGACTCCATGGATATAGACAGTCTAAACCATAAAGACAGAAACATTACACAATAAATCCAGCAACATCATAAAAAAGATACTTTCAAGATAAAATATGGCTTCAAAAATGATGAATTACTGATTACAATCTGTTTATGGACACTCACCATGAGTGTTTCGGACAGTCGTATGGTCAATTGTACCCTCATTTCTTGACAAGTGAAATTTTTATTTGAGACTTGAGTACATAATGCATGTAGAGCAATTAGAACAGCAAGTAACATACAGACTTCTTTGCTATTGTATGTTATAACACTGTATACTTAAAGAATAAGAAGTATACGTGGCATTTTTATCTGTGAGAAGAAAATTGACATTAGTGGAAAGCATGTTTTCTTTAATGAATGATATCAACTAGAAAATCAAAAGAAAATCCGTATGAGTCAGTCTGAGAAACAAATCTATTACACCCAAGATCTACCTAAGGATTCCATGACTGCTGCATCACTGAATGAAAAACAGCAAATAAGCTTCTAAATCAAGGAGAATTATAATAATAAAAACGTCTTTATGTCAAGACAACACAACTGTTCCCCATAAACATTAACTTAGAAGTAATAAACATTCAAATTTTTCGGAAAGATGGGGTAGTTAGATGACAAATCACATAAATTAATTCCTTTATCATTTTTAGTTTGAAAACTTAATGGAAGAAAGAATCCTTTCAAAATACCTTCAAAAAGCAGATAATTTTAAAAACAAACCCAAACTCAAATATGTGTTGTATAACATAATACAGCATTGAAATATTTTATTTTTATAGACTTTAATAAAATAATTTTGGTAGTCATATGGAAAAGATGCAAATAAAACCAAAAGTAAACAATAATGAAAGGACAACTGATTTTTTAAAAAAAACTATGAAGACATAAAAGTATACAAGTTATAGTGACATAAGCGTTTGAAGAGTCATAGTACACATGAAAACTGACATTATGGCAAAAAATGGAAGTTCAAAATGCAATGCGATGCAGCAGGAGCCAGCACTGGGGTGTCGTGCCTGAAGTACTGCTTACAACGCTGGCGTTCCGTGTGAAAGAGCCAGGTCAAACCTTGGACGCTCTCTTTCTGATTCATCTTCTTGGTAATGAGCATTAGATGGCAGTGAAAATAATCCAAGTTCTTGGATCCCTAACCTTACCTGGGAGATCAGTCTGGAGTTCTGGGATTCTGGCTTTGGCTTGGCCCAATCCTGGCTTTGCAGACATTTGGTGAGCAAAAGGATAGCTCAAATTCACTTTTACTGTCTCTGTCTCTCTATCTCTCTGATGTTGTGCCTCACAAACTTGTCAAAAGAAAAAAAAAAACTCATAGAAGTGACTAACAGTCTAAAAAGTATACACTGTAAATAGAATTGTTCATAGAATATTGAAAAATCAAAAAAAATGGAGGGATTAAATTATTCAATCTAAATACACAAAAATGAGGAAAGCAATTTAATGAAAAAAAAGTCACAACATGTTCATTGTAGCTGAACTTTGGAAGTTAAAATGTTGGAAAACATATGGAGGGAAGAGTATTGCCATACACTGTTTTGTGAACATAAAATCCTAGAACTGTGCTGCAATGTGGGCTGGTAGTTTAGTATTTCATATCCTAAAGCATATGGATTCATTGTCCCCGTATTTCTACAAGAGAAGCAAGCCCACACAAGAGCAAGACTGCACATGCAATCATTTTTACTGCAGTACCTATTTTGATGTCAAAGATTAGAACACAATACAAATGTTATGAAGAAGGCACATCCAGTTGCACTCCTCAGTAGAACTTCCCATCCCTCCATCTGTCATCACTTCCTTCTTCTTCCTCATAGAAAACAAGCTTTATGTGTAGCAATATGTGAACTTTTAGTGACATGTCCTTACTGGTCTAAGTCAGTGACCACTTTGTTTCTCTTTTACTGGTCACTCAAGTCTCTGCCCTTGCTCTCTGCTGCTACAGAACTGACCCAGTTGTGCTGACTAAGATGGAACGGAAACTATGCTGAACACTACTGAGCTTTCTGTTCAAAGGCGAGCCCCATTGCTTTGCCTCCTCTGCTCTTGCTTTGAAACACTGTAAGAATAGATGCCTAGTGTTAGTGTCACGAGAGAGTGTGAGGGAAAAAGCCAGTAAGTGAAGATGACCAAGATTCTGGGGTCCTGGGTCACACTGTGCAGCCACAGGACCAACTTTGGAAATACCTGCTTTCTGTTCCCTTGAAGTAAAATAACAAAAGTCCCCATAGTTTGGAGGTTTTGGGTTCTTTTCAGCTCTATGCTTCCATTATATAAATGGTAGAACAGTATACACTAAAATATTGTCATATATTGCTGACTATTGAAAGTAAATGAAAAACAGAGCAAACAGACTGAGGTGCCTGCATTATGAAAATATTTATGAGGGTATGTATTTGTGGCTATAAATAAGGGGTCTTTTAAATATTGATGAAACAGTGAATTATCTCTTAAATCAATTTTCCACAAGCATTTTGAAGCACTTCAAGTGTATTTCTTTTTCATAATTACACCAAAGGGTAGAAAAGTATCTGAAAGTGCATACACCAAACACATCACTCACCATAGTAGTGTACAGATGTAGGGGTGACTAATTGGTTTTGGAGGTGCAGATGGGGATATAGGCACTTAAATATATGCTTTTGGATGACTGAAAGTTAAGTGAAATAAAATAAATACAATAAAGAACTGGAATACGGATCATATTGACTTTAAAGTTCCACCAAAGTGCATCAAATAGTCATACCTCAGATTAAATCAGTATTTTTCAGCTCCATTCATAATGGCAGCATGTAGTGAATAATATTTATATACAGTAAGTATATTCACATATTTTCAGCCATCCTGTGGAAAATAGATCAGTTTGCACTGAATAAACAAATGTACTGGGAGATGTATGTCCTAGCCATTTGGAGATATATGAAACAGATGTTTCCACACACAAAAGGATTTATCCCTCCACAGATGTTGCCATGGAAGCTCTTACATTGTCCTGTTCATTTGGAAACAGAAGTACAATATTGCCTTAACTCATAAAGACTGTCCCACAAAGGGGAATCCACAATAATTTTTGCAAATCTACTACCACAAGATAGCAAAGGGCAGCAAAGCAAAATACAGAATTGCTACAGCATTGTATATGGAATAGATTGGAACATTTATTTATATGGTTAATAATAGTACTGCACAGAGATTAGCAGACAGACAAAAGAAATACTTAAAAATGAAATTCCAATGAGACAGAGCGCCAACTAATGTGACAGCTCAGTAAAAGCAGACACAGGCTTCCTGAAAACATAGAGAACTTCTCTTTACGCAGGATTGAATGTGAGCTTTTTCTGTAAACTTTGGACCTCAGTGGTGAGGACTGGATGTGCCCCATTCCAGATTGTGCTGTGTACACAGAATTCACAAAAGAAAAGGTACAAGCCTTCCTCCTGTGGAACTACCATCAAGTTGTTACAAGCAAGCAACTGGAATGTGGTGAAAAGAATTTTGCTCAACAAGCGAAGTAAAGAAAGGGGCCCAGATTAGCCATAATTCATGTTGTCAAGGGGAGAAAGAAATAACAGACATGGTGTTATAGGACCGAGGACCTGGTTGATAGTGTGAGAAGCAAACCCATATGTCTCACAAACAGAGACAAATCAGGATCTACGGACTGACAAACCAGAAACCAGGAAGACCAAGAAGAAGTGGTGGATGAGAGAATGAATTCAGGCCTACAGCAAGTGCTCAAAAATATTTGGGGAAAAACATAAGCAGAATAAAATCGCTATAGAACTCGTATAAAAGTAGAGTGGGAAAAAAAAAAGCAGTAAGAATGAAGCAGAGAAGGAGGGCAGACACACAAGATAGGAAATGAGCCTGGCAATGGAATAACACATCCAATAAGAGCCAAGCCTGCAAATTCAAGATTGCCAGCTCTCCATCTTGGCTAGGTGTGTCCCATTTCCCTATGCTCTTTTAGTAATGGTCCTTGAAAATTGCCCCTTCAGCTTTTTCTCCAAAGCTAGTGATTTTCAAATTTTCCTCTTCCTTCAATTCTTTCACATTCACAATGACTTGTCTATGTTAGTCACTCTGGTTATGGGACAAATTTTTTTTCCCCAGCTATGAGTGCTTCTATTGCCTTCCTAAATTAAAGTTCAACTTCTTAATTTCCAGAATCTCTAAGAAATGGTAGGGATTTCAATACCTATACCTGTTAAACATAGTGGCGGCTATCTCTAGCTTAGGAACTACCAGGGAAGTAAAATCATTTTATAAAAATAAAAAAAAAAACTCTCAATCAGAAATACTTAGAATCTCACTTGAAGGTCATATGGAGTTGGAAGAAGTCCTAGGATTAGAACCTTGGACCTTTTTTTCGGTTAAACGTTTTCTAGAAGGTGTATATGTAAAGGTGCACTATTCTAGAATTTTGTATCAGAAATCGAAAAGAAACCCATACGTAAGATCAGAGGATCATGTAGATTTGCTAGCTAGATGGTGCCACTAAGAAGCTTGCCATTTTATGGAAAACGTATGTAGACGGATTCTGCCACACTGATGGGCCATGCATTCATACAAACCAAAACATCGAAGTCTTACTTTAAGTCTAACTAAAGACACTGGAAGGAGGGTGAGTGTTAAGCCAAGTGCTTAAGATACTCGTGTTTCAGGGGTCCGGCGCGGTGGCGCAGTGGTTAAGGTCCTCGCCTTGCATGCCCAGGATCCCATATGGGCGCCGGTTCTATCCCGGCAGCCCCGCTTCCCTTCCAGCTCCCTGCCTGTGGCCCAGGAAAGCAGCAGAGGACAGCCCAAAGCCTTGGGACCCTGCACCCGGAGACCCGGAAGAGGCTCCTGGCTTCGGATCGGCATAGCATCGGCAGTTGCGCTCACTTGGGGAGTGAATCATCGGACGGAAGATCTTCCTCTCTGTCTCTCCTCTCTGCTTTCCAATAAAAAATAATAAAAATAAATCTTAAAAAAAAAAGATACTCGTGTTTTAAAAATGGAGTATGTGTGTTCAAGTACTGTCTCATGGTGTTGATTCTAGCTCCCTAACAACACATACCAAGGGAGGCAGTGGTCATTGGGTCTCCACCACTCACAAGGGAGACTGGCACGGAATATCTGACTTCTGGATTCAGCCTGGCCCAGCCTCAAAAGTTACAGAATGAGTCAGTGAATGGAAAGACTCTCTGACTCTCAAGTGAATTGCTGCCTAAAAATGTAAGATGCATTGCACCATGTCGTTACTACTGACTGGGAGGAGACACATGCTAGATACGAAAAAAGCAATAGGTTCTGCAGATTCGGAACATTTTATAAAGATGGTCACGACCCAGCTCATGGAAATTTCCCAGATGAGGGAAACAAAGAGTGCACTATGAATCCTCTAAGGCTCATAGGAAATACATCCTGTCTCCTGAAAGCAACAGTTAAACTAATTGCAAAGAACTTTGGGCCTTGCACTTAAATTAAATATTCATAGGACTCCATTTATGTGCTGCATTTAGAAGCTAAGAGACTTTAAAAACCCTTTTGCATTCCCAATAGTCAGCTAATCCATTAGAAATGTGATACCCACTCTAACCCACAATAACAGAGCACCAGCCCAGGCGGCCAGCTGAGCTAGGGAGCTTTTTCAAGCGCTGCAAGCAGGGACTTGAGGATGCTAAGTCATTCTGGCAGGAAATCTCTGGCCCTTCTCACCAGGGAGGTTTATCACCAAGCGGCTAAATAGCAGAGAGGAATATGTTTAGGAGGAACTGTGCAGATGGGGAGGCTACTGATTCATGGTGACCAAGGCGTTATTTTCTTACTTGCTAATGAACACCTGACTCAAATGCAGACTGGTGAAAAGGAAGATGTGAGCTCGCAGGTGTCCAACGTCCTTACAGATGTGTGTACACATACATGACTTCTGCTGCAGACAGGCGCCATTTTTTTCCCCATAATGTTCCTTTTGCATTTTATTGGAAGAAGGATCTGTAACTTGCAGGCTTCTTCTTCCCACTTGTTTTTTGGTTTTTTTTTTTTTTTTTTTTTACAAATTAAAGGATTCCAAAGCACAGCCGTGTCCATCAGTTGTACGGCATCAAACAGTTTCAAAAGCAGATAGCGTGCACAAACGTAGTGTGACAATACAAGCCGTGCATTCTCCTCTCCCCCAGGCCCCAGTCACAGACTCACTTCTCACCATTCTTCCTGTCCCTGACCAACCTATCCCTACCAGACGACCACATGGGTCTGCAATCCCCACCCCCTCACCTCCGTAAATAACATTCAAAAAGTAATGATTTTTGTTATGAAAAAACTTTAAGAATGCACTTCAATTTTTTAAAAAAAAAAAACTTAAAAGAGAGATGGCATGGCCTGCACAGATAAATGTACTGATCTGACACATTACAGAAAATTAGTCAATATTTTATTTAGAAAAATAATGAGGATCACGCACAAGCTTCAAAATCCTTGTAGGAACTCAGCCATGTGGCTTCACAGCACTTACGTGCAGTAATTAATCACACAATGTCACACATATACACATAGAAAGGTGCTTCAAAAACTCAGGAAAAATGGAATTTAACCATAATTTTAGTGTCAAAAAACCCACAAATAGTGTCTTCTTTATATACATCCCTCATGAACGTTTTAAAGGTTCCATTAGATATTTGATTAGGAAGGTAATCAAATACAAAATTCAGTGAAGACATTTCTTACAACCTATTTTGTCTTGCAAAGCACAAAAGAAAGAAGACCTTGGAATATCATCGTGCAAACCGTCACCAAGTAACAGTTTTGATACCGTCTCATTGAATCGTCTACGATTTACAAACTTTTCCTTTTAATTTACTAGTAGAAACCGTATTTTATTCTCATGATTTCTACTACCCGACAGGGTTAGGACAAGACAACAGGAGTTGACTGGATGAAATCCATTATCTATCAGACGCGTTGGAAAGCTTAATGGAAACCATCCCTCATAACCTCTCTCACTAGCCTGTACATGCCTCACATTCATTCAGGGTATGTCTTCATGGCACATGAGAAATGCATACGTTGCTTCACGTGTTATTTACTTGAGATTTTGTTAGTGAGCAGAGATGCAAACCAACTCGGATCACACGTTCTTAGGACCAAACAAGAGGACCAAAATCTTGAAGATTAATGACAGCATCACTGGGTATATAATTCCCTTTTTTCTATTTTAATTTAAATTGAGATTTATGTATCTGTTGGAAAGGCAAAGAGAGAGAAGAAGGGGAAGGGAAGAGAGAGGGAGGGGGAGAGAGTTTTTCCATCAGCTGGCTCATCACTCAGAAGGCCACAAGAGCCAGAGGGTGAACCAGGCTGAAGCCAGGAGACCAGAGCTTCCTCTGGGTTGCTCACAGTGGTGGTGAGCACACAATTACCTGGGCCATCCCTTGCTGCTTTCCCGGGAATATCAGCAGGAAGCTGTATCAAACCAGAGTAGCCAAAAGTCAAACCAGCCCCTATACAAAATGAAGCGGTCCCAGATGGAGATTCAAACCACAATGCCAGTCGCTAGGTGCATAATTCCCACTCAAATTTTCAAGCAAGATCTGAGACTGCAGTGAGGAAGTCAGCTAGCTCATGGTCATGAGGTTTGAACTCACTCCCCCAGCCTGCAGTAGATGCTGACGGGACTCCCACCCCTGTGTACCAGCCTGGAGACATCGTGTGGGTTAAGAGACGTCACTCACAAACCCTAGAACCTCGCTGCAAAGGACCAGTGACCCTGAACATCCACATGGCTGTGAAGGTGGCTGGAATCAACCCCTGGATTCATCATTCCCTGAAAAAGAATGCCAAATCTGTCCTGGAAGAAAAATGGACTGTTCCATACACTGGAGCACCCTTAAAGATAAGATTCTGTCGTTCTGTCATAATGCTTTCATTTTTTTATGAACGGGAGCTCTGGAATATTAGGAATTTAACCACCAGGACCCTGCCAGTGTTCTGGACTATATAGTAATTGCAGCAAACAATGCATTCCACTAACAGATACGATATCCTGGGTATCTTTTGGTCATGTGCTCCCTCGTTGCTCTGGCACTCGACTGATGGCCATCCCAGAAGAGGTATCCCCTGAGCATGGCTCCTGTGTCTCTGCATTCCTCACCCTCTGTTTACTGCTTAGGTGGGACAATGAAGACAACAATGTTAAGATGCTTTGTATTTCTGGTTTGTGTTTCTGTAGTTCCAGGAGAGGTGAGGCCTAGCAGTAGTAAAATGTGGGCACAGAAGCCAGGGAAAGGTGAAAGTCGGCAGCTTTGTTTGTAAGTGTGTCCAGGTTATTTGTTGCATGTCTGTTAGGATAACTTATATATTGTTGGGAAAGCTGAGACATAGGCCTTCAGTTTAATGGATGGACTTGAGAGTAATGATCATTTGTTCCTCTTGGGGTTACTATTGATTGGATTACGAGTCATTGGATTGCCATGTGAACTTGTGATCTGCTATTTCTAATGGGCTCTGTTATCACCAAGCTTGGTTAACAAAGACCCCTTAATAAACCTTAGTTAGACATGTTTGGCGTGGTCTCGCTCGCACCTCAAAACAAGACCATTCTAGCCCACCAAAATCATGTGGCAGATCCAAGGGCAAGCCTCATAAAGCCATTCTCTCTGCACCATGCTTGCAACCATTGCAAGTATTGGCAAACAGGGGTGTTTAAACTCAGAAGCTTGACATTTGCCATTTGTCAGGAAAGGAAACTTGCCATTTGTTAAGAAGAATGCTATTGATCCCTCAAGAGGTGGCCAGGAAAAACATACTTTAAAGTGAGCAGCACAGGAATTGCCCAGCCATTTCCTAATTTGTTGAGACACAACCAATGGGGGAGATCTTCTGCAGGTTCCCTGCCTATAAAAGACAATTCAGGGAACCCTTAAATATCCCAGGATATGTCCTGAAACCCTGGTGTCTGTCTTTCACTCTTTCCAAAACACACCCCATATCCCAGATCTCTCCTGTAGGTAGCTGCATTCCTCTTTCTTCTTTTCACATTCATTTTGCAAATAAAACTTCTTTCTCTACAACCGGTGTCCTGCTTTTTTATTTCTACAATTGGCTAAGGAAAGAATGCACTCAACTCTTGTTGGTAACAAGATCCTTGTGGGAAAAAGGTGAATTAGAAATGAACAAACACAGGTCTGGCACGATAGCTTAATGGCTAAATTCTCGCCTTGCACATGCCTGGATCCCATAAGAGCACCGGTTTGTGTCCTGGTTGCTCTACTTCCCAACCAGCTCTCTGCTTATGGCCTGGGAAAGCAGTTGAAGATGGCCCAAAGCCTTGGGACCTCACACCGACATGGGAGACCTGGAAGAAGCTCCTGACTCCTGGCTTCTGATCAACTTAGCTCTGGCTGTTCTGGCCACTTGGGGAGTGAACTGACAGACCGCAGATCTTTCTCTCTCTCTCCTCTCTGTAAATCTGACTTTTCAATAAAAATAAATCTTAAAAAAAGAAATAAACAAGTGCTAATACTAATATTTACTGTATATAGGAATCTTTTCTTGCATTGCAGAATGAAAGGTAATAAAAATGAATAGGTAACCAAGTATACTCTGTCCATGAAAAAAAATAAGCACTCAAAAGAACAGAAAATATTTGCTCCTATGCAAGTCTAGAGAACTAATGTCTTAGAAAAAACAAGAAGAGTCATCTCTTTAAACAATGGGAATGTGCCTTTGAAAAATGATTTTCTTTAATCCTAAACAGGCATCATGCGTTATCTTAATATCTTATTATTAATATTAATATCTTAATATTCCACATCACCTACCTAAAGTTGCTTTAGATTGGTGTTTAATGAGCTCCTACTGGTGTGCTAGAAACTGTGTTTGCAAACAATAAAACACAATCATGTCCTTGCTAAGTTAATATCTTATCAGAGGAGGGAAATATTATAATATATTTAATATCTATTCCAAAGATAACTTTAATGTATGAAATGCACTTCTCATTTCATTTCTGAATAGTATATCATGAATCATGAAAACAGTTTACAAGCTGAAATTTTTTTAAGATTTTTTTATTTGAAAGTGTGACACAGAGAGGGAAAGAGACACACAGAGAGATCTTCCATCTTCTGTCAACCCTCAAAGGGCCACAGGAGTGGAAGAAGCTAGGAGCCTAAGAGTCCACTTGGGTCTTCCAGGTGTCTGGAAGGGGCCTGGGTGCTCGGGCATCTTCCACTACTTCTCCAAGTGCATTAGTAGTGAGTTGGATTGGAAGCACAGCAAGTAGGAGCCAACACAGAATATCAGAGTATTGGGCTGTGGCTTAGCCCACTGAGCCAAAATGCCAGTTCCTACAGTGCTATCTTTAATACTTTCACTCACTAACTAGAAATCAGGTGTACAAAATGAGTTCGAGTTACATTAAAGTAACAGTGTTATAAGTCATTCTTCATTAACAAGAAAAAGTGTATTTTTCCCTGATGCCTCAGGAATACAGTTTTCAAGAAAAAGACGGCTCTCTTTGGATGTTTTACCCTCAGAAACACAGATGACATGAAGGGCATCCTTGTAGTTCCCATACTGTATATACCACCAGCCAAACCCAAAAAGACATCAGGGTCTCACAGTAAGGGAGGGGCAAAATGTGAGTCCGCATTTTAAGAATTTTGTATCAGAGTCAAGCCTATTGAATCAAGAGACTAGCCATATTCCAGAAGAAAGTTTCTGTAGGCCAGTTCTGATAGTTCTTATTACACAGCACCTCAGTATGGTTTTGTTCAACTTCTCCCTAGATGAGGAGTGATCTGCCTTCATTACACCTGCCAAAAGTTTCAAAAACCAGGAGCTCCACACCAATAGGATATGCCAGTGTCTGGCCCAATAGCGCTTTGGACTTCAGTGTCTTCCAACTGTTCTCTCTGTAGTCCTATTTTTGTCTTTTTTTTTTTTTAATTCTTGTTTTCAAAAAAATATAAAACATGCTACAAGATGTATTTCCAGTTATAAGTACTTTTCATCAGTCCCTTAGCTTTTCCTTTTATGGCTTGTTGGTATGCACACATTGGTGTGAAAACAAAACACACTCCTTCCTTGACCAGGGGTCTGTTTCTGAGCTGACGATTTCATTCTTTTGGTCTTCTAATATGAAGAATAAGAGATAGAATGGAATCGTAGAAGAAGGTTAGAGTGAAATATGAAAATATGAGCAAATAAAATTAAAATTATACAGGTTGAAAAGAATACAATTTGAAGTAGAAATTGTTAAGAAAATCTGCCACTATAGAATCCTGCAAGGAATTTGGGCACGCAGATATGATCTCTGCAGGTTCTCAGACTGACAGCATTGACTCGATAAATGCTATTGCTGTTCCACATTTTTGTTTTAGTCATCTAAATCCTTTCTGTAGGAAAGATGTGAACTCTAGATTCTAGGGTGAAAAGTTCAGGTCTGAAAATATCGTCTTTGTCACTGCTGTTAGTGTTCTTACCAACTGACTTTCTTCACTCTGATAAAGAATTACCTTCATTAAAAGAGAATTACATCATATTTTTTCTCATACGAATATACAATTTGTAATCCCCCAAATGTTTTTTATTTTTTTACATTTCATCTAAAACTGATGAATATGTTATCCTGCCAGTATTACATTAAAGGTGATGACGCTGTTCTTGCTTCAAGCTATGTCTCAGTAATGGCAACTGAGTCTTTGACACAATTTGGATGCTTCAACCATGAAACAGACCTCTAAAAAATGTGACTTTATTTTCAAAGAATATAGCAATAATATGAGCAGAAGGCTCATGATTATGAAGTCTGATTTAGAAGCTTATTTCCAGTAGAATGAGTAAGGTGCTATGAAGGTAGTTAAGGCTCAATTCACAAATGAATGAATGGAAAAAGCAATTAGACATGCAACTAACAAAGGAACTCCACAACAAAACTGTCCGCCCAGGGGTTCCCAGCTGGAGGAGATTCATCCAGCCTGAAGATACTGATAATATCCCTGGAGACTGTCGTGACTGTCACTCCTGAAGAGGAGGATGCTACTGGCCTCTAGTGGGTGGAATCCAGAGATGTTGACCGGATCCTACTATGTACTGGACAGTTCTCCGCAACAGACTACTGTTTGTGTCAGATTGGGGCTTGTCACATCCCAAAACTTCAACATACTTCTGAGTATGTGGCATGGCATACATGACATGTTGCATGGCATGGAAGTGAACACACATTAATTTTCTTCTTAGTATTTCTGAAACACCCTCTAATATTTACCAGAGGAACTGTTGAATGTTGCATAAGAATTTGGCCTAATGATCATAACTTGGAGCTGATCCAGTTAAATGGAGACACTTGGGCACTACTCAAAGGATTTGGAAGGGTAGTATTTCATTTCTCATTCCACTGCTAGTTCCTCAAAAGCTTTTTGAAGAAAAAAAAAAAGACTTCACGTTTTTGAGTAGACAAGTGGATTATAATCACTTAAAATTTTAAGAAACAAAAACAGCTTTCATCTTTGAGCAGGCGAAGCATTTTATGGAGGAAGAATGTTCTTGGACTTTTGATTTTATCTTCATAAAGAATTTTCCACATCCTAAAATCTGGGGTTGAAATTGCACATTAGGTAGTTACTTGCAACTTAATATTGATCTCGTGAGTATAGAGGATGACATAGGGCAGGTAAACATATTCCTGATATGGGCTATCTGCTGCTTAGAGCTCTTCGCGATGATAACCGGCACCCTGGCTCTACTGTGCAAGATCTCTTTCCCATAGGGTCTCCTAAGGTGATTTCCCTACACACATCTCTAGCTCATGACATTGTAGAGGAATGGAGTTCCTTAAGGTCCATCTGGAAAGCATTAGAATGGTAAACCAAGTCTTTTCCCAATTACTCTGTTTAGGCTATAGATTGGAACGGCATCACCAATGGTTGGCCCTCAGCCTTGGATGTGAACTGTGACACAAAAGAAATCTCTTTTCTTTATAAAGTTACTCAGCCTCAGATATTTCACTGTAATAACACAGAGTATATGGACACATCAGTGGAATCTCTCTCCACATGGAATGAAAGCCGGGAGCTTCACCAGCTTATCTGATGGATCTCTTAACCAGCTTGTTTCTGCTTTAACTGCATCCAGCCAGACCTTGAAAAACACAGCTCATCAGCTTGTTCTGACAGCTATGGATCATTCTGTCATTCTCCAAGAGCCTAAAACTTTTCCAGAAAGTCAACTGTTCACACTTCTTGGAATGCAAGGCACTCCGGGCATCTAAAAGCTGGTGATTTTCTATTCCCTTGATTATTAAAAGAAACGTTTCCAATATATTGCTCAAAATTGACTTTAAGCAGCTGAAGCCAGAGGAAGCATACAAAGACATATATACAGAATTATCAAGTCTTTCATCACTGCATTATTCCCCAGTTTCAAGACCTAACACATGTATAAACTTACGTCCATAATAGAGAAGTACAAATATAGGCAAAAATAATATAAAGAGCTTCAGCATTCGAAAGGATTAACACATTGTTTGAAATGTGTTTTTTTAGTGTGCCATTTGTGCTTTATCGAGCACTTTTACAGTTACAGAGAGGGTGTCATTTTGATTCATCCATATTCTCTTCCCTGAGAATCTTAGTAAAGAGTAAGCATTCAATGGGATGTCATTCAAATTTCAATGTTAGGGCTTTTGCTAGGGAGGTTTTTGGGGGTATATTAGATTTAAATTAACAACCCCTTTTTTATTTAATATAAGGTTCATATTGAGTGAGCCACAGTACTGGATAGCAACTCTCTGCTTTGAAAGAGAGGCAGAGAACAATCGTTGTGCTGGTTCATGCCCCAAATGCCTACAGCAGCCAAAGCTAGAAGTCTGGAATTCTATGTATGTCTCGCACATACAGGGCAGGGACCAAGTACCTGGGCCATCAGCAGCCTCCTCCTGGAGGAGAATTACCTAGAAGCTGGAATCAGATCCACGGTTCAAACTCAGGCACTCTCACCGAGAAAAAGGTGCCCAGAGCCCCACATTGATCATGTCACATATGTTTTTATCTTAATATGGGCACAGAAATTCAAATATGTCTACACATTTGAGAAACTGCCAAGGGAGACTCAGAAATAGCAATGATTTATATTTAGTTTGTGCATTTTTCTCTTTGGTCAACTTCAAAAGAACTGAGATAGAAGCTAACAGAGGATGCCCCTTTTAAGAACGCTGACTCGGATTTTTTTTGCTTTTTTACTTTGCCAATTATAAAATTGTCTCCATCTGAAGTACTCTATTTGTTCTTTATTTTTTTCTACAAACCCTCATCACCCATGGACTCAGCATTTATTTGAACCCTGCCATTCATTATACTAGGAAGAGTACAGTGACACGGAACAAGCAGCAGAAAACAATGGTTCTGATTTGTAATATTGTGGCAATAAATACAGGTGAGAAGAAGTAAAACAATCGCTTTAGAATGAAGAGAAATATAGGAGTTCAACCAATGCTCTCCGTGATTCATTCATACCTTCCTTTTCACACACTTCAACAGTAAATATAGTTTATACTCTTTGGGCCATACCCAGTGTATTGCCTGTAAGCTAAGAATAATTTTCACATTGCAAAATGATTGAAAAATTAAAATCATAATATTTCACAGGGTGAAAAATATGCAAATTCAAATTTCATATAGTCACTGATGCAAAAAAGTTTTATCACGATATAGCTACACCCACTCATTAATGTACTGCCTATGGCTACTTTCATGCTGTGACAGTGGAGTTCAGGAATGGAAGCATATTGCTTGCAGCCCACAAAGCCTGAAAGATTTACTACCTGGGCCATTACAGATAAGTCTTGACGAGCTCTGCTCTAACAACTCTGAGAAACGTGTTATGTACAACTCTGTATCACCAAATTCTTACGCTTCAAAATAAACAGTGAGAGCCGTCTACCAACATGGTTGTCTACCAACCATAAAAAAATAGGCTAGAAAAAGACAAAATATCTTAACACACATGCAAATACGTGAAGTATAGACAAAGAGGGTACACAGCAGTACTCGATGGCTTTATAGTGTGACTCTGGGTTTTATGAATAAAAGTACTCCAAGCATTATCAGACAATCATTTACATACTCAGGTCAGCACTGTCTGAATCGGACCACAATAATAAATATGATTTCTATGAAGAATATTGAGAGAAGTAAGGGCAACCTAGAATGCTAGCAACTGAGGTAGAAGGAAAAAAAACCTAAAGAATTCGAATAATTCAGTGCAGGGAAAAGAAAGCAAAGAGGTGATTTACTGCTGGACTTTTAGACCTGAAGAAAAGACAGAGACCACATCTTGAGGTAAAGTTGAAGAGATATTGAGCACAAACCATGCTGTTAATCGTGAAACTATGATATTTATACAGAGAATTTGTTTTTCAAGCCTAGAACTCTAGAGAAACAATAAGAAACAAAATGGCAACAAAGCAACAACCTTCACCTGTGCTATACGCCCAAGCAAAAAATGATTCAAGTAACTAAACTAAATGACAGGATGGGTGGCTTTGCCTTATTTTAAATTGCTGTACAAATATAAACAAAAGTTAATGCTTTCTTTAACACTTGGGAGAGAAATATTCAGAAGGAATGAGTACAAATGTAAAACGTCTTGCATATGCCAAGCCGTTGCAATAAAGTCAGGGTGGAGTGGGGTGAAAGATCTATAAGTATGCCTGTTGCATGAACTCCAAACAAGTCAGATTAAGATTTCTCCATGCCAAAAGCAGAGATTTCCAAGCAAGACTGATACTTTTGGCCTTGATTTATACTGATCAGCAATCATATGTCTGCAGGGATTAAATTAATTAGAGGAGATTTGCTGGATAATGTTCAAAGACAATAAAATTCCTGAAGGTTTATAGGCCAAACAAGTTGGAGCACAAAGTGGTACATCTTGGGGAAGGATTAGGAGGAACAAATTTCATATCCCCAAACTGTCATTTTCTATTCTCATGCAAAAGAAGGACTTTGCTTCAACATGCCAGAGAAGGAGGACTGCTGTCATGAAGTGATGCAGGTTGGGAAGTTAATCCTGAAAAGACACACTTAGGAAGGGAAACAAGAATTATGTCAAGAATAGAGTATGAAAGGTGAGGTCTTTGTAAGCATTAAGGTAAGAGGTCATTTAGTGGTTATTTTCCATTATTTTGACCTCTTAGAAGCAAGAGAACAATCTGTTCATTAAATCACCATACAAAATTACAAACAAAGAGGGACGCTAAAGATTTGGTAAGTTATATTGAAAGCTGCGAGTTCATTTAAAATTGGGTTATTTTCATCTAGCATATCTGTGTGGGACTATAGTCTCCCTTGATATAAGGCAGGACAGAATCTGACAACATTTCTTCCAAACTCAAAGAACCAGTGAGTAGGTCAACCAGATGATTTCATATTCTGTACAACTTCAAAGTTATCCACAGAGACAAATGCATGAAAACATCATCAAACCCCTATCTACCTACCATTTAATCCATCAAGGAAGGATCCTCCAATTTTTGTTTTTCTAACCGCATTCCCAGGTTATGTTCTAACTCCTTGCTGTCTCAGAGATCATCCACAAAACCCAAAGACCTGAAGCTGTATCCTTTGCCACACACCCTAGCAGAAAATCAGCGAGACCTAAGTCACTGAAACTGCCGCAGACCAGTCACTCCTGAATGTGAACATCTGTACGTTATTTAAGCAGCACCTTCAGTAAGACATATCAAACTAGTTAACTATGTGACAACAAAGTCCATTCAGAAGAATCACAAAGAAGCCAATTTGTCCAAGTTCTGAAAACTATGTCTGTAAAGAGCATTCCTTTCGCTACATGTCCAAAGTTAAGACTCTACCAGGCTCCTCCCCATCTTCTAGTATCACACATCCCATGATACAATGAAACGATACCATTTTAGTTCCCACCTGAGTTCATGCAGCTTTTCAGAGGCAATGCAAAGAAATGAGATGTAGTGACAAAAATGAACAGGAAACCTGACCTAAGACTAACAATCTCAGGAATATGAAACACAAGAGTATCATGAAGACCATGAAGATACCAAATATACAGATGTCAAAAAATAAATACTGCAAATGCTCTTTCCCAGGGGTTCCATAATCTCAATTTAAAACAGCTTTGTTTACACTACCTTAATAACGATTTATAAAATGCTATCTTTTTAGAAAAATTTATTACTTATTTTTATTAAAAACGCAGATGTACAGGGAGGAGGAGAGACACAGAGGAAGGTCTTCCGACTGCTGGTTCACTCCCCAAGTGCTTGCAATGGCCAGAGCTGATTCAAAACCCGGAGTCAGGAGCTTCTCCCAGGTCTCCCATGTGGGTGCAGGGTCCCAAGGCTTTGGGCCATCCTCAACTGCTTGCCCAGGACACAAGCAGGGAGCTGGATGGGAAGTGGGGCTGCCAAGACCAGAACTGGTGCCCATATGGGATCCCAGCATGTGTGCAAGGTGAGAATTTAGCCACTAGGCTACTGAGCCGGGCGCACAAAACCTTTACGGTTTCTTTTTCAATTTGATGTTTCAGGACTAGCAAAGAAGCATCCTTTCACAGAAAACATACATTCTAAAACCACTTTGAATAAATCGTGTGTGTGTGTGTGTGGTGTGTGCATACACACAAGCATCACTTGACATGGTTACATTATCGGTCTCTTGCTTCTCTCTCTCTTTATCTTTCGTTTTGAACTTTAAGGACACAAAGAGTGAGAAAAAGAGCTGTCATCTGTCTGTTTTTGCACCAGATGCCCACAACACACACTGATGCTGGGAGCTACAAACTCAGTCCAGATCTCTCACATGGGTTCATGGGACCCAACTAGCTAAGTCATGACCTAGGGTGAGCACATGCACAATGCTACAACTGGGGGTAGAGCTGGAATTCTGATGAAATCACTCTGCTGTGGCATGTGAATTTCTTAATCGTTAGGGCAAATACTTACTCATGCACTCTTAAGTAATTTAACTCTATTCAATAACAATAAATCTTAGCTTTGATGTAACAAAATCGGTATGAGGAACGGAGACATAGCAATTTTGGATAAAGGAGGCATAAAGGTAGAATATTTGTTTCTGTCTTCAAATGAAAGATAACTTTAAACTCTGAGATTAATCTGTGAAGATTTATAATAAATAACTTCAAAATCGAATACCGGGAACTCCCTGAATACCAGCTAAAGCTGAAAAAAAAAAGTACATTTACAGTGTCCTGCATGTATTACCAAATAGCTCCTATCGTATCTTATCTGGTGGATAGTCACCTACATAGGAATGAGAAAATTGAGGACTTAAATGAGTGTTTTTATCCTGATGAAATAAAAAAATTCAACCTAAAGTTCTTAAACACATATGTATATTACTATCTATGCCCCAAATCCCAGAAAGCTATACAATCTTAGACATCAGGAACTGGTAAAAACCATGTCAGGGTCCAAGGTTCCCTAATTTCTACAACTGTGCGGTATTCTCATTTCAAAGCATGCTATTCTCTGGAAGTTTACTAGCTCTGCTGGGAAGGAGTAGAATGTATCACATCAAGTGAAAACACACAGGCGGATAGTAACACATTTCCCTGTTGGGAAATGCAGTTGAGTGTGGAGCTCCATCTGTCCTCAGACTCAAAAAAAGCCTGGGGTTTTCTCAAAACCACCACAAAAGACTTGTGTGTTGTATCAACAGAATGCACATATTTTATCATCATTGGGGCAAATAAGTGTTTAAAAACGAGTTCCCATCTTAACAACCAACGGTAATTTAAACTTGCAGAGAGAACGCTCCAACTTCTCACAGAACATCGTTGGCTCTTTAGCTGTCATCACTACTTACACCTTCACATGCATCATTTACCTTATAAAAAACAGAATAAAAAGGCAAGAGTTGGTTTTCCCAATCCACAAGGAGATTTTCAGGACTTTGCCCTTGAAAGTGATAGAATTCTCTGCAGTTGCCTTGCCAATTTCATTTCAATCACTTTTTTTTTTTCACAATTTTCTTCAAGAAAACACTGCAAGGCAAACATCAGCAATCGAGCAGGCAAGTTTTCTTTCTTGATAATAAATACGTTAATTCAAAGCAGGCTCACAAAGAATCCAGACATCTTCGATCTGGCCCGTTTCCAAGAGAGAAGCGTCTGGCATCAGGAAGAAACCGTCAACTGTCTTTCGGGTGTGCATTTATATCTACCCTTTCAGTCGGCAGCTTGAAATGCAAGTGGTGGCTATGCAAGATCTGTCTTTGGGGCACTGGTGCAAAACATCTTTGCTAAGTACCATGTAGGGTCAACTAGGAACATCCAGTGGTTACCGGGATTGATCTGAGATTGAGTGGATTATGTCAGGATACACACTAGAGAACTAACAAGGCATACGGGCCACACTTTTTCAGCATTAATAGTCAGAATCATAGCAATAGGAAGGCAAGATGTAGTTTTAGTGTGGATCGAATTTACATACTATTCCCAGGAGGGGATGACAATGTCAGGTTGCAATAGAAGTTTATTTTGTGTATATGAATTACATTTGCTAGGGCTAAGCCAAAAGCCCAAAAACAAAATAAACCAACATAAGAAAAAAGGAACCATGATTCTACTCCAACCTCTTAAATAGGTTTCTGGGCATAACTGGGTTTCACTTTAGGTTTGATAAGAGAGTGATGGTACATGACCCGTTGTAAAGCCAAAGGAGGTTGAGAACAACATTGGGTAGAAGACTCCACTGTGTGTGTGTGTGTGTGTGTGTGTGTGTGTGTGTATAGTTCTGCTAAGCTGACTCGAAGTTTCCCAAAGAAAAGGGAGAAACAGTCCCCTGAAAGTACAGCCTTGGAGTAGATCAGAAATACCCAAGACATCAGGTGGCCGAAGGAGCAGCAGCCACGGCACCTCCCATGAAGGGCAGTCCTGTCCCGGAAGCAATGGGCTCAAGGAAGACCAGCGAAGAACAGGAGTCAGTGGTGACAGAACAGCAAAGATCATTAAGAATGACACAGGAAGTGCTGAGAAACCAGAATTGGATTGACAGTAAAATTAACACAAGCTCGAAGGAGAGTAAAAGCAAGGCAAGGGCCACCAAGTATGATTAAAGATGTATTACCTTTGGGTATCTCAAAATCTAAGGCTATAGTGTATGTTTCAAGCTCAAATACTTGCAAGGACAGGCTAGTAACATGAAGGTAACAATATGGAGACTGAGGGAAAGACCCATAGAGAGAATCTCATTTTATTCTAAAGAATATTCCTGCCTTGTACTCCATAAATATATAATATACATAAGCATTATTGAAAGTAAAAATTTTTGGCCTGGCACGCTAGGCTAGTGGCTGAAGTTTTCATGTTGCATGCGCCAGGATCCCATATGAGCACCGGTTCATGTCCTGGCTGTGTCATTTCCCATCTATAGCTCTACTTGTGGCCTGGGAAGGCAGGCAAGGATGGCCCAAAACCTTGGGACCACGCACCCAAGCGGGAGACATGGAGAAAGCTCCTGGCTTCTGGCTTCTGCTTGGGCAAACCGTAGCTATTGCTGCCATGTGTGGAATGAACCAGCGGACAGAAGATCTTTCTGCCTCTCCTTCTCTGTATAAATCTGACTTTCCAATAAAAAATAAATGAATCTTAAAAATGAAATATTTTTTTAATCCAAGTATATAAAATAGAACCTATCTGACGTGACGTTCTGGCAACTAAATTTGTCTACCATTTGCGTCCCAAGACACAGACACCGGGATAAGAGAAACAGAAAGATTATTGCTTGGCAGGAGGCTTGCTGGGGGAGAATGGCCTGCCCTGACAGTCATGCAAAGGAAGCCAGAACAGTGCATCAGGCAGTTCACTCAGATGCTGAGGCTGCATGTCTAGAAACTAAGATTTTTACAATACAAATTTTCCTGAGTTTTGTGGGCTACAATTTATTCTCTGCAAGTGCACCGAATACTAACTTAGAGCTCTTACATGCAAGCAAGGGACCTTTCAAGGTAAACTACAATATATTCAAACTGTGTTAGCCTGAGAAGATGGAAAGTTGCTGGAAGGAAGCTTGTTATAAGGGCTTGTGGGTGGATATAAAAGTGCAAGTAGAGAGCCAGCACGACAGCATAGCAGCTAAAGTCCTCACCTCATACATGCCAGTTCAAGTCCCAACGGCCCCACTTAACATCCAGCTCTCTGCTTGTGCCTTGGGAAAGCAGTCGAGGATGGCCCAAAGCCTTGGGACCCTGCACCCGTGCAAGCAAGGAAGGTGAGCCTCTATACGGAAGGAATGGATACTGGGTCTTTGTGGAATCTATCTTCTTAACTCTTGGGAGATATATACTGTCAGTACACTGAGGTTTCTCGTCTAAAAATGTAACTCCTAGTCATATCTCAACATAAAAGCACATATACATGCCAAAAATTTCACGAAAACGACTTTTTCCAATAAATGAATGATCAGATTAGCTTTTGCAGTAAACACTGTCTAAAGCACGGGTATCACATTTAGAAATTCCACATTCTGGCACATTATGAACAATGGCTCTGGGAACAATCCCATACCAAGGAGAATAGCAGATTCCCAGCCATTCACACCGTGCTTGGAATGTTACCGCCCCATTAAAGCTTCAAAACTCTTTCCTCTAAGACTTATACAGGCACCCTGGTCAGATCTTGTCTGGAGACTTATCACTCAGGATAAAACAAAAATCAGAAACAGAAGATACCTAAAGAACAAATGTAGAGGTAAATATATAGTGAGAGAGAGGAGAGGAAAGCAAGTGTATTAAGTTGTTTGAGGGTAAGCGTGAAGCGGCGATGCAAAAACAAGAAAAAAGAAAGAATGACAGAGACAGAGAGAAGCCAAAGACAGATGGAAAACTTAAACACACAGCCAGGAGACAGGAAAGGCCAAGGAGGGAAATTACGAACTATGGAATTAGATTTCACGCAATGAAGTCCTCCCAGTGTGTGAACAATGGCACTTTTCAGAAGAAATTCTCCACACTTACTCCTGCTCCAAGCTGAGAAGTGATATAAAACAGGAAAGAGGAGAATCAGAAAGCCCAAGATAGCTCAGTTGGTGGAACAGCCACAATCCTCTCCACCTCATTATGCTTAGGATCGGTTCAGAAGTAATCACTAAAAAATGCACCAAACATATCCAAGAAAAGTAATCTTCGAGTCACTCAACTGACTGGCACAAGCATCTGTTAATGTCTCCATGGCGAGAGAAGGGAGTAAACGGAACAGCAAGTGCGCATGGCGAGAAAGCTGAAAGCAATTCTTCCTGTTTGCTTCCTTCCAAGCACCAGTTGGCTAACCCCTTTCTGAGAAACTACAAAGTCATGCTCTAGGAAGGGACTAACAACATCAGTCACAGAGGCCAGGGTCTCCCGGAGGTCCCCGATTTTCTGTCCTTCCTTCTCCTTGGCTCCACTCCAACGATACACACAAGGCTAGGTTTCTGTTCACATGGGTGCAAAGACAAAGAGGAAAACAGTCTGGCGTATGAGTTGGCAGTGATCACCCCATCACTCCTTCCGGCAAGAACACACCAATGGAATCTGATGCTGAGACTGTGGTTTCCAAAGAAGATTCCTGGTTGCTGCAGAGTTAAGGAATTGTGCTGCTCTGGTCCCCTCCCTTGGACTTCAAAGCCTGCCTATTTGTGACATTGACAACTGCTGAGATGAAAGCAGGAAATTCAGTCTGCAGTGAGTGGCTGGAAGCTGGCAGTTCTGTGTGTGGTTTTTATCCTGAATGGGAACGCTACAGAGCAACATACAGTCGCTTGTTTTGTTTTTGCTTGTTTTGAACAGTGAGCCAGGCAATCCTGACTTTGAAAATGCCCGAGAAATGCATATTTTCTTCTTCCCAGAAGATTCTACTTTAATGAAATGGAGCGATTTCACTAGTTTCCTCTCACATTTATCGTATCTAAAGTGAAGTATTTCAGAGTTGAGAGGGTTTTCTTCTGATATTTCCATTACATAAAAACACAGAATTGAGCCCTCAAGTCCTAAGACATGTTGATCTTCAGCATAGTCTAGCTTACTGATTCTCAAAATCTGTTGAATAGCATGAAATTTAATTTTTAGTCCTATCATGAGAACTGGGTAGAATTAAGTAAACTCTGACTTCACATTCCATGAAAAATAAACTGTTGAACCAAGTGTATGTATTGGTCAGCTGAATTTTACAAGCAAATCGCAGAAACCTTCAAATCAAACTAACTGAAACTGAGAAATGAACAAGATCTCTGTAACAGTGAAGGTCAAAGGGAGATCTAACTTCAAAAATAATCTAACCTACTATATCAATGAATCTTAGGATCTGGTTTTTATCCTTCTCTCAACTGAGTTCACTCCAGTCCAACCTCATTGTGGCACAGGAACTACCTGCCACTTCAGGTTTTTACCCGAACGAGCCTAACTGCGGTAGGAAAAAGAACTGAACCGAATTGAAAGTTTTGTAAAATCCCAGTTACGCTGGTTTATTGTCAACATCATTTCATCACCCTGGAACCCATCGCTGATGTTTGGGAGGTCCTGTGCTTTGAACAGCCAGGCAAGCAAATTCCCTTTTTTGAAAGCCACACAAACTCCATGAACAGAAAACTTGCATCTTTACAGAGAGAAATTGTACTAAATGTTGCCCAATGTGGAATTTGGACAAGTGAAATGAGAGATACATGTCAGCACATCCTAAGATAGAACAGATAATATTTATATTAAGATGTATCGCGATCAGTTGAATTCCATCCCTTCTCTAATGTTCAAAGGCAAACGCAAGGTAACAAGATCCAAAATGCTTCTAAAGTTACAGGATTAACTTCCAAGTGATGAAGCTTATTATTTTTTTCCCTGTATATTTGCATCAGAGAATCTTATTTCTTTAAATTTTCTTAGCTAAACACCTCTATCCAGTTTGCTGAATGTAAAACATAAATGGAGCTCAACTCTTGGACAGTTGTAGTATCGGTTTGTTCCCCTCCATCAACTGGGCCAATAAACCATGGTGAAATACACAGTCTCCATTTATTCTCCTTAATAGTGACCTTGATATTCTCCTTAATAGTGACTCATTAGTGAATGAGTCCCTGCCATTCATATGATGTCACACTAAACATTTTTTGAACACAAAATCTCTAATCTCATGCCAAGAAATGTTGTCACATGTTCAAAATCACATCATCTGAGCCAGGATTTGTCAAACAGTCCCTAGACCTTGTCACCTGTTCTAAACTGACTGCCTTGTACTCATTAGACTCAATTCAACCAAGAACCTTTGTGTTTGTACTTTCACGCTGGACCTGTCGTCATCTTCAAAGCACCAATTTGAAATGACTTATAGGTAGCCAAGGTGATATTCCTGTGCAGCCCTGCCTTCCATAGCAGTCTAGCCATCACAATACTGAGGTCTTCCAGTGTTGTTAGTGGAACTGAAATACCAGGTCCCATGATTGATTAGGCTAAGTAAACCTACATATGCTGTGCTTGTAAAACATAGCATGTACCTTTTCCAGTCCACTCTCTTTTTCTCCCTACTCAGAAGTCCTTCCCAAAAGGGCAAACCTCAAAAAGGTCAATCCCTAAAGGACAAATATGTATGTTCTCTTTGATATAAGGCAACCTTCATGCAAAACATAAGATCAATAGCCCTTTCAATACTGCTTCAGCTGCAATCCATGGGTTTTGACATTTTTGTTCTTACTTTCATTTCTTCAAAATAGTTTCTTTTAGTAAATTGTTCATTGACTCATTGATCATACAGTAGCATTATGTTCTCCAAGAAGGATTTTTGCTTTCTGTTTTATTTCTTCATCTGCACATTGGTCATTCTGTAGCATGCTATTTAACTTCATGGTGTTGTACATTTTTAAAGTTTCATCCCTGTTGTAGATTCTGTTTTATGGTTTTTCATTTAGAGATTAAAGGAAAGAAAAAACGTAACAATACACTATAAAAAACCATAAATGGGTGTCTCATTTGCGAGTGGGATTGTAAATAATTCCAATTGTTTTCTTATGCCTTTCTGTACTTTATGATTTTGTATAGTAAATGAGATGATTTCAAGATTCAAAAACTTGCAGGCATTATGTTCATACAGACTCAACTGGTGGCAAATGTTAACTCTTTGATAAATCTTGTTCTGATCACTCACTTTCTAAACTGAATTCTATCACTATTTATTTTGTATTCTGCCTACACAATACATATAATACATACATTCCTAGTACTGAAGTCACCTTTTAATGTGTATATATTTATTTGTGTCAGATCTTATCAATATGATATTTAAAGGAGAATAATTTGTGTATAGAACTTCTGCTTTTTGAGATAAAAATATTTTGGAAGGCAGGGATCATACTCTGCTTTAGGTATCTTTTACAATCCCTATTACACAGCAGACAATCAATCAACGCGATGGGATAAGGGAAATATATAGAAGAGATTTAAAATTTCATTTCTGTCATTTTGACTTTCTATCAACTCTCCTCTATAAGCAAAGAAAACGAATTATTTGAATTCAATTTCTCTAGAGACTCATCTTCCAATGAAAGTGTAAATCAGGAACAAGGTACCTCAAGGCAACTGCTTTGAGAACAGAGAGGAAAACTGAGGGCTGGAAAAGCCACTGTGAAAGCACAGTGATGAATTCTTAGATCAGCAAGAGGCAGACGATTTAAAGACTGGGCTTTCTCGGGCCCGGCGGTGTGGCCTCGCGGCTAAGGTCCTCGCCTTGAACACCCTGGGATCCCATATGGGCGCCGGTTCTGATCCCGGAGCCTCCAATTCCCATCCAGCTCCCTGCCTGCGGTCTGGGAAAGCAGTCAATAAGACCCTGCACCCGTGTGGGAGACCTGGAAGAGGTTCCTAGGTCCTAGCTTTGGATAGGCACAGAACCAGCCGTTGCGCTCACTTGGGGAGTGAATCATCAGATGGAAGGTCTTCCTCTCTGTCTCTCCTCCTCTCTATATATCTGACTTTGTAACATAAATAAATAAATCTTACAAAAAAGACTGGACTTTCTCACTGATATTAAATCTATGTTTTAGTTTCAAGCATCAAATTTGTCACTGGAAAAAGAAATTGGAATAACACTGTCTTGATTAACCAAATCATAATTATCTTCTGAAGAAGAAGGAAGCAGTGGATTCAGGATTGGCCTTGCAGAAGACCAAATTTTGACCTGATTTCTCAAAGAACAGTTCTTTTATTACTCTGCTTTCTGCTATTTCCCAATACAAATATTGGGCAGTGAATTCAGTAGATATTTGAATATTCCCTAAATTCAATCTGTCGGTGAATGTTGAACAGTGTGCTCTGGAGACATACTCCTGACATCTCTAGAACTGATGGAAGTGCCCATCTAAGTACAAACAACAAAAAGATCCCTCTCATCCCTCCCATCATTCATGAGAGACTCCTGCTGAGGTCCCCATTTCTGAATGCATCTACCCCTGGGAGAAGGAGCTGTATTTCCCTCATTCAAGGATTCTGAGCAGTACCTCCAGCAGAGCAGGAGAACCAAGAGGATGGAGACACAGGGAGCAACTGATGCGGATACTGAGAAAAGGAAACTAGAGCTTGTCAGCAACACTCCAAGAAGAGCTGGATCTTGGCTGCCTCATGATTGTTTTCCAGTCCAAATTCATGCACTCCTGGTCTTATCTGTTGCCTATAATGTAATTACCTTTCAGTGTTTCCATATTACACATTATTCAGACACTAATACATGCTTCTAGGTGACTGTCGTGATCGTAATGACATTATTAAGGAGGAAGCTCGGGACTAGTGAAGAAAATTAAACGTGTCCAGAAGAAACCGGGCATCTAATTCACTTTCTTACGCCCAACTAGAGTCCAGTGAAATCCCAGCACCATGTTTGCTTCCCAGTAAGACCTGTTCTCCAAACCCAGTGCTTCAACCGACGCATCTTTTTCCCATCCGGTGACCACATGGCACACTGCAAATGGTTTCTTCTGTAAATCATTTTGACAGACACATTCACTGCACTTGGCACTTCGCTGAAAAACACCACATTCTAGCACCATGTTCCCCTTCCAGTCAATCATTCTTATCCATCGCTATCACTGTTACACTACTTTCTCAAATCGGCGATATTCAAGATAATATCATTGTGTAGGCAGACAGAATCCTCAAGTTTCTTCCTCATGATAGCATCCGCAAATATTTTAAGGCAGACCTTCAGTAATAAAAGTAGGCGGTGAGTTGGTGGTAGAGGGTGGTGGTATTTTAAGGGAACACATTACTTCCTGGAATTTTCTCTACCACTGAACAGAAGATTGACAAATGTTACCGTTGAGCTTGTTTTCTGGTCAAGCTCAGTCAGTCTTTGAGATAAAAATCATCACAATGTATCAATAACCTTTATTGCTATTTATCGTACGACACTTCATCATAAGCCTGTTTGGCTCAAGGAGTTGTGGCACAAATTTCTAGATTCACTTCGTAGTCACAACAGTAGTATGAAATTTTCTTGTTATTCTCACTTGATGTTAAGGAAATCTGATCAAAACAACCCAGTCCATAAATAGAAGAGCTGTGATCCTAATTCAAGAATCCCAAATTTAAAACCAGTGATCCTAAGCATTATACTTTGATTTTCTTGTGTGATCTCAAAACATATTGAAGTTTTAAGATATTTATTGGAGAGACTCATGATTATCTTCACAATTCTGTGTAAGTTTTCCTTTTGGTTTCTCTGATTGCTATCATAAGGGTCAAGTAATCGATACTGTTTGAACTGCCCATGTTCTTTCATCACCCCATTTCTGTTCTAGTGATCTTTATAATCTACCAAAGACACAACTAGAATAGACTTTCTGCCCAAGATGCAATCCAATTCGCCAGTCTTCTGAACTCCTGAAAAAACATACTGCAAGAAAATGTAAAGTTTGTACTTCATAAAAATTGTCAGGAGTCAAGAAAAATAAACAGGACCAACAAAATATTAGTTTGCACCTGCTCTAAACAGATGACTGTAAGGCAAACTGAGGGCTAACAAAGATACACATTGAGAAAAATTTTCCAAAGAGCAATTATATGATATCGTCCAGGATTTTCATTTCAGAATTTGTTTTATTACATAATCTGAAGCTTGCCTGACCATTCACGTATGAAATATCTGTACTTGTTACAAAAGAAAAGAGCAGGGTTAGGGAAAACAAATTCAAATGATGGCAGACAGCAAATAAGTCTGGAAAATTTGTGTAACTGTGGCATACATTATTTTGGATTTTCCTAATAATTCTAAATAAAATGATCTTCCGTCCAATGATTCACTTCCCAAGTGAGCGCAACTGCCGATGCTATGCCAGTCCGAAGCCAGGAGCCTCTTCTAGGTCTCCCACGCGGGTGCAGGGTCCCAAAGCTTTGGGCCATCCTCAACTGTTTTCCTGGGCCACAGGCAGGGAGCTGGATGGAAAGCGGGGCCGCCGGGATTAGAATCTGTGCCCATAAGGGATACCGGGCATGCAAGGCGAGGACCATAACCACTGCACCATCGTGCCGGGCCCTATTTTGCTACACATTTTAAAATTTTTTTCTATGCAAATTTTATATCAAATAAGAATTTCTTTGAGTCAGAAGAAAATCAGTTTTCAAAATAATACTCAGATCAGGAATTTTGGCTTTACATACTAGGCTAATTTTAATCTTCAATCAAATTCTGGCTATCATAAATCAAGTTTTTACATGTCACACTATATTCATAATACTTAATTTTGGGTTCCACAGAGTCACAACGATTCAGCCACTCATTGTTAACTCCATGGCGCATGAATCAACACACTGTAATTCAACAAATGGAAGCCAAGTCTATGCATTTCAGCTTCATCAAGTCAGCAAATGTGAGTTTCACTCCTCCTTCCTGTTACAAATTCCTTCTTGTAACATGCACTGAGATGGCTAAGTTATCTGGAATAATTATTAGAATGTTAGAGGGAAAAATTTTTGTTATTTGACAATAAAATTATTTCATATTGTCTTTGTTGCATATATATGTGACAGTTAAATACCGTGATACACTATCCCCAAAGGAGGAAGGTGTTAAATGTCAGAATTAACCAAGGATTTTAGATAGATGCCATAAACCCAACTGTGACTCCTATGCACTAAAATATTTCTACTGTCATATTTGCAAGGATAAAATGTAATGTCAGTTAAGTTCAGTGAGCAAATATCTAGATATCACCTTATCTAGATATTAGATATTATCTACACAGAAAAGGTGATATCTAGATATTTTGCTCACTGAATTTGATTAACTCATTTATTTACCCTATTTGCTATTTACTCTATTTACGATTTACTCATTTATTTCCTCTATTTGAATTCTACAGGTGTTTAACATTCATGAAGTTTCCTAGGCGATTCTTAAACTCATTATTTTTGAAAACAATAAATTCATAGCCCGGCTCGATGGCTCCGTGGTTGTCTCCTTGCCTTGCACGCACTGGGATCCCGTATGGACACCAATTTGTGTCACACTTGCTCTATTTTTGATCCAGCTCCCTGCTTGTTGCCTGGGAAAGCATCAGAGGACCGCCCAAAGCCTTGCTTGGGCCTCTGCACGAGGATGAGAGACCCGGTACAAACTCCTGGCTGAGGATTGGCTCAGCTCCAGCAGTCCTGACCACTTAGGGAGTGAGCCAGCAGACAGAAGATCTTTCTCTCTGTATCTTCTTCTCTCTGTATATCTGCCTTTCCAATAAACATAAATAAATATTTGCCCCCAAAACCAATAAATTTAATTTTCATAGGACAGAGTAGATTTATATTTGAAGCATTCTTAGTAGCAACATAAAGTTTTAGTTTCATAAAAATATCAAAGGGATAGGCCTTTGTTAGCAATAGCATAGCAGGTGGCGATATCAGAACACTGACATTAACTTTTACATTTATCTACATTGATATTTCTAAGTTTTTTTAAATTGATGACCACAAAGTGCTACCTATATTCAGTCAGCAAAGTCATGAATCATGAATCCATTTTTATACTGGCATTCGATTTTTACAGATCAATGGCACAACCAAAATACAGCTAAAGTATATGTTTATTTAAGTGAGTATGCAGAGAATGGGAAATACACTGTAGTTTGTCTAGAAATGTGGTTCTAGCTGGATTTTGAAGCCTAGAGAGAATTACATCTTTTCTGGAAGATAAAACAAGTAATGCTGTATTAAATTTGAGTGCATTAAGCCTCCAGGCTCAGAAAAACAAGTAATCAACATGTAGTATGGAAAGATAAGAACGACAGCCCACTTATTGAGAAGTTAGAAGTAATCTCTTATTAAGCATCTCATGAATCATTGCACAGAATTACATCAATGACCGTACTGTCCCCTCTGAAAGATGAGTAAATTACAGCATAAAGTACACATAGTTCAAGACCACAAATTAATAATCCACAGCCTGTGGACAAGCTAAAGACCAAATACAAAGTCTGGCTAAAGAAAAACTATAAACAAAAATAAAAACAATCTCGCAATTGGCGATATCAACCAAGTTCTTAATTGCACACCCTTGGTCAAGTAGCACGGAACCACAAAGAACTGATGGAGAAAAACGTTCTAGGATGTGTCTCATCCAGTTGCCTTTTTTATAAAAGGGGAAACCAAGGCCGCCAGAAGTGACAAGTGGTAGGGAGGCACTCTGAACTCACTGAAGAATGGAGTATCCCACATTACTCAACTTCAACATACTTCATTTCTTCATTCCAATCAATGTGTCAGAACTTAAGTCAGGACTTAAGTCAGTAAGGACATATATTCTCTGTATGCAATTTTTCCACTATAGAACAGCTGTGGGAAGAATTTACCATATGGATAATATAGAAGAATATATTTGTCTGGCTTGTTACTTTTGGAGTAAAATCTATAGCTCATGTACTTTACATCTCTCAATTATGGAAGTCTTTATCATCATCATCACTGTTATTAAATAAACATTTTTTGCTTGGTCATTCATCCTCTCTAATTGTTTCATGTATTCTACAACTATCCTAGGAATCATCTCTTTGCAGTAGCAAATTCAGGTTCTGAGCTCATTCATGCTACTCAGCAACTGCAAAATTTCAATGAGGTAATTGACATTCTAAGTACTGTTACAAGTAACAGTGGACATAGCAATGCTCAGTTCATAGCATTGCTGCAAAAATGGAACATAGGTACAACATCTACTCCATTAGGAAAAAATATCTATAAACATTAGGGAAAAACTAGGAGTGGCTTTCTCTTGCCTACAAGGCCTGAATATTTAATTTCTTTGTCATAATTCTGGTAAGGTCTAAATTTGGCTGTAGTCTTTTCCTCCTACTTGTCCTTTTTCTTGCCTCAGAAAATCCCTTGTGCACCTTCAGCCTTGACTTGCTGAACAGAGCCTCTTAGTGTTTCTTGCACAACTCTCTGGGTCATGAAAAAAAGAAAAGGAGGGAAAGAGAGAGGAAAAGAGAAAAAAAAAGGTAATTTAGCTCTGAGTGATGTTCCCCCTATTATTTTTCCTTTTTGTTTCATTTCTGTCTCATTCAATTTTTACTGATAGAGCATGTTTATCATGGTCCCATGATGCATGTTGCTATCCAAGGTATCTTGATTTGCAAATGGTTTCTTCACCGTCAATAATGGACAGAAACATGTTAGGAAACTGATCCTATTATTCTATTGACAGGAGTTAATACGAGATTACTTCCAAAGACCGTGCTACCATGACATTATGTTTTAGAAGACTAAGAGATAATTTTACAGAGCTGAACTTCACGCAAATGGCTATATTTTCTAAGTTATCCCATTTCTTAAAATAATCAGCTCCTCATACTTCCAGAACAGAAATCATTTTCGAATTCATTCTGTTATGCTGCAGAGATGCAAGAAAGATCATAGGGTCTGAAGAAAGAGAAAAACACACAGAAAAGGCAGGGGCCAGTCATGGAGACTGATGCAAAAGAAACAAGATTATAGAAGTACAAGAGAACAAAGTCAGGGGCCATGGTTTTAAAAATAAATTTCACCCTGTATAACATAACATCCTGCTCCAAATTAAAAATTAAAAGATTCAAGACCTTTTCTCTGGTCCGTGTCTCTGATATATATATATATATATATATATATATATATATATATATATATATATATATGTAATATATATATGTAATATATATGTATATATGTAATATTCAGCTCCTGAATTCATAACTTTAGGTAGAATTTTAACCATATCCCTCTGTAGTTAAGAATGTGGATTTAAATAAGGATTGTCCATCACTACGCTCTGTAGTCAGCCTTAAAAATATAAATAATCAAAGGAAAAAGTCCTATTCATTTCATTTCTTTCCATAATCTAGAACCTTAACTTCAGAGTCGAGTTGGTCCATGATACAAGGATAAAACCTGAATGAAAGCTGCTAAGTTGATAAATACATGAATATTTGATTAAACACAAATGAACATAGAGGCAGACAATTGAAACTCTGCCTGTCCCAGTCCAGTGGCTGGCCTGGCGTGTGTGGGAAGCAAAGTCGGGGGGCACGCCTTGCTTCCTGTCAGCCAGCTCCTTCTGCCGCTGAGCGAGAAAGGAGGGTCTGGAAGGAAGATGTGCAGTGAGTAGAGCCACTTGGCAGCTCCTCAAAGGTCAGGCGCTCAAACACAGCTCAAGTAGGGTCCCTTGCCTATTGTGATTTGCTTCCCAAATGCTCACTTTTGGAGAAAGTTCAACAACATAATGACTCCTTAATTTGTTCACTTAACATATTTACTGTGCATCTTTTGAGTGAAAGGAACCGGGCTAGCAAGGTGCTTAAGCTCAGGTCCTTTGCATCCCATTCACTCTGCACTGAACATTGAGCAGTAGGTAATGAGCTGGACAAAGTTCTAGGTACAGAAGATTCTTGCTGCTCACAAGTTTGTAGTCGGGTTCAGTCAACTGATGTGAGTCGTAAAGAACTCCACCGTGGGAGGGATGTTAGCAGCGCTTTGCATGCAGTGCCTGTAATGAGATCAAGAATGGATGGAAAGAGTACCCTTATCCCTCTCCTTTCTAATCTACTCAAGGAAAATCTCACTTCTGGTTCTCAGTCAGCTGTAGAATTTATAAGCTATGGAAACTGATGTTCTGGTATAAGTCTGCCATTGTGAGAAAGCCCAAGACGGCATTGTATTAGGACTTAATACCTCCACTTTCATTCTGATGAAATACAATTAGAAAGGTATATGCTACATGATCATACCAAGGCTGTTATTTAAAAGTGTTATTTCTTATTACAAGTGCCTATGCTGATTTAAATAAAGGACAAGGTTTATGAGAATGAAATGCTAAAGTAATAAAGAAGGAATAAGTGGCAGGGAGTTCCCTCTTGATTTGTAATAAGCTGCTTGACTTGAAGCTTACATGTTTCTTGAAAATTATTAAAACAGATTATAAATAGTCAAATAGTGGCTGAATTCTGTCTCCAACATACTTCATGAAATATTCTGATTTAGAAAATCTGAAATAGTGAAATCTGATTAAATCAAAGAGCAAATCAATGAAAGCTTTGGTTTGGTTGGATTTCCTTTTTCCCTGTAACCAAATATCAGGTGCCCTGTAACTAAATATCAGGCGTCCCTCCCCCTGCAAAAAAAAAAAAACCACAAATAAAAAAACAAACATAAAAGTTAAAGAGTTGAATATCTGATTTAGAAGGCAATAAACTTTGGGCCCAGTGTAATAGCCTAGTGGCTAACTACTTGCCTTACAATCACTGGGATCCCATATGGGCACTGGTTCTAATCCCGACAGCACAGCTTCCCACCCAGCTCCCTGCTTGTGGCCTGGAAAAGCAGTATTAAAGAATACTCTCTCTGTACCCTCCATAATCTTCAAAAACATTACTGAAAAATCAAGAAATTGCAAAGGAACAATGGAAGTAGATTAAATAAAGACTTTAGGCTGGGAAAAGAATTTTGCTGTTTTTTTTTTTTTAATTCAAGTGAAAGAGCCATTTCCTTCCTTTTGAGACTCTTCAATGGAAGGACGGTCCCTAAGCAACAGCATATACAGAAGGAAGTTACCCACCTGGAACAACAGATCGCTTAAATGAAACCCAGTTTGGTACCTTGTCCATAATGAACCTTGTTATAATAACCACGTTAATATAACCACGCATACTGACTTGTTATGCATTTAGATTCCTAGGCACATACTTGAGTAGAGACAGCAAGTTCCATAACAAATCATTTGGCTCCTTGTCAGAAATTTGGATGTATGCAATAAGCAGACCACAAACTTCTCACAAGTTTAAAACCTCCAAACTCTCTGAAAGGCGATCGCCCTATCCCTTTCACTTCCTACATCTGATAATATGTGTCCCCTAATTAACACTTAATGATATAGTCCATCATATTAATTTTGCAGGATCATAATGGGGTATGCAGTGGAATAAATGAAGGATGAGGTCAAAAAGATGAATTTACATTGGAAGTCCTATTATCAGTTCTCCTTAATAAATGTTAGTGAACGTGGAAAATTAATAGCCCCAATGCTCATTAGAAATTCATTTGGCTAGTTTCTGCACTGATAGGGATTTTGCAAAAACTTTCATTTTTTTTTTGAAAGAACACTACCACACTTCAAAATATTTTCAAATGTATAGATGACAGAGAAAATAGATAAAAGCAGAAATGCAGATCCTATTGGTCATAATTCTATTTATGTCATAGAAGGTGTATGAGCACATCTCTTTTACATGTATGCAGCTTTTTTAGTATTTTATGATACAATTGCATAGGCTCAGGAATTTCTCTTCTTATCCTCCTCCTTCCTCCCCTGACCCACTGATTTCCCCTGTATTGTTACAACAATACACTCCTTCAACAACTCTGAATCTATATCTCTATGTGCAGTTTATTTCCCAAATGCCCACAATAGCCAGAACTGGGCCAGGTCAAAGTCAGGCGCCCATAACTCAATCTGGGTTTCTCTTAGGGGTGACAGGAATTAAACTACCTGAGTTATCACTGCTGCCTCTCAGAGTACATATTAGCAAGAAGCTGGAGTGGAGCATGCAGCCATGACCATAACCTGGAGTGTGTGTTGACATTCTAAACCAGGGCTTACCTGGCGCACCATACAGCTGTCTTCAGTATTGTCACCATGTTGAGAATATATGAGACTAACTTTAAAAGTTTGTGAAAGCATGAAGTCAATCAGTTGATTTTGATGCAGAAAACTTGGAAATCTATGCAAACAAAGGGTCTTTAAAAAAAATTGTACATGAAATTTGAAAAGTTTTTTCACCCAAATAAACTCATCTTTTCATTGTCTTTCCCATTAGCTTTTGGAAATCCTTCCATATATTGATTATGGCTCCATACGAAGGCTCATTCGGGGAGAGGGCATGTGAAATCAGAATACATACCGTCGCAAAGGTGAAGCCTGACATTTTTTCATGGAAAAAGAGTCACAATTGAAGAAAGAACAGAAAATGTTGGGAGTATCACGAAGGGAAATAGAGACTACAGAAGACAGCCACAAAGTAAGAGCAAGGAAGGAGGGTGGAGGAGACAGAGTGGAAATGAAGTCAGGGTTAAGTACGAATTGACTGAGAAAATTCCACATGGAGACATTCAACAGTTGGAGCCACGCAGTGAAATCCTGGAGAAATCTGACCTGCTGATGAGCTCTGGAACTTCTTCTCACAAAGGATTATTTTATTTGCCTTCCTTTCCTCTTTTCTTCCTTGTCTTTTAGCTACAAGGACTTCAAACAGTTCCTGGAAACGTGGAATTAAAAGATAAACTGGGGAGCGGGTGATTGGTCTAGCAGCTTAGAAACCCACATCCCACAAGAGAGAAATGGGTTTGATTTCTAGCTCTGCCTTGGCACCAATTTTCCTCTAAAAATCTGCCCAGGAGGCAGCAGGTCAAGGAGTTGGAGCCTTATACTGAGTATAGCAGTATAGCCGGTAATCTTCACTGAGTCCCTGGCTCTGGGCCTCAACCTGCTCAGCTTCAGCCAGGGCTAGCATTTGGGAAATGAACAAGCAAATGGCCAATCTATCTCTGTCTTTTGGATCTCTCTCTCTCTGTATGTCTCTCAAAGATTTTTCTTAAAAGGTCAGTTTATTTTGGTGCAGACAAACTTCAAAATCCATGGGTAGCCTTTTCATAATATGCGTCTCTCATGAACCTCTGGAAGGCCCCTCATATTTAGTAATACTTAGATACAGCAAGGCCACAAAGATCCCTGAATTCTCAATGTTTTGGTTCGTATGAAATGATACTAAGAAAATGATGAGGTCAGTGAAGGCACAGAGTGTTTTTGAGAAAAGAACTGTGATGTTCGCAATTATGACAACAATAATGTCACAGCAATATGACACCACTACTTCCACAGTGTCAAGCTTGGTTTTATGTCATATTCTTTCTGAAACTTCAGGTGATACTAAAGGTGGAGAAACTCAGGCTTAGAAAAATGATGGCTCGGGCCCGGCGTGGTGGCGCAAGTGGTTAAGGTCCTCACCTTGCACGCCCAGGATCCCATATGGGCGCCGGTTCTAATCCCAGCAGCCCCGCTTCCCTTCCAGCTCCCTGCCTGTGGCCTGGGAAAGCAGTCGAGGACGGCCCAAACCCTTGGGTCCCTGCACCCGCGTGGGAGACCCGGAAGAGGCTCCTGGCTTCGGATCGGCATAGTATCGGCCATTGCGCTCACTTGGGGAGTGAATCATAGGACGGAAGATCTTCCTTTCTGTCTCTCCTCTCTGTATATCCGCCTTTCCAATAAACAAAATAATAAAAATAAATCTTTAAAAAAAAAGAAAAATGATGGCTCTTTCCCAAGGGCATTCAGTGAAGAAATAGCCAAAGTGGAATCTGAAATTACTCCATCTGACCCAAACATCTGCACTCAGAATTAAAAATTATCGTCCCGTATGGAGTGTTAAACTTGGCAAAAACCTTAAGTTGGTAAAGATTTGAATCACAGGGAGAGATCCTAAATAACAGAATAAGCAAAGATTTGGGGAAGAAATGAGAAGTAGTGATGGAGGCAACTGACAAAGAATGGATAACAAGGCCCAAGCTGAACTATTGTCTTAACTTAGAGGCTTAGTACCCTATGCCCTGCTCTTCAAGATAACCTGAGTTGCATATTTTCTCTTTGGTTTGCATATCGGAATGTCAAGCTGAACAGCTGAGTTGAAGGGATTTTTATTGGTGTTGAAGCATTGCACAGATAAAATGAACAAGAAATATAATACACTTCTGTCACAAATCCACCTTAATAAATATGTGGAGAAAATATGTTTTCAGCAAATTTCTTATCCATGTAAACTTCAAACTACTTTATTCTATAGCTGCTTTCCGCATTTCTGCCCTTTTCCTGTCTCTAAATTTTAATATGCTTCCCACTTAATGAAACCAAGAGGAGGATGATTGTGAATGACCTTCTATTGTTGTGCCTTCCTTGTTGATGCTAACTTGTGTTGTCTGTCTTCTGCATTCCAATTTGGTTTTCAAAAGTGAATTTTGGAGACTTCTAAAAATATCTTCCTTTTGCTCTGCATGTAAACATGCTGATTTCTAAAGAAAATGCTTTTATTATCAGGGTGTAATATAGCATAAAAAATTTTAACTGCCACTTTCATGTCAGAAAGAACAAAATCACATAAAGAAACCTGTTAGAAATTATTTCACTCACAGGCACGTGGGAATAAACCAAAGTATTTGTAGGTAGAATTCTGTGTTTTTCAACATGCATTTCTCCAAGTAAAATGTCTTTGATAGCTACAGACCACAGGAGATTGAGAGTTTAAGAAAGCTATGCAATATGAATAACTTAGATGCATCCCAGAATACTTTATTTTTCATCTAGTGTTTAAACTGTCAGTATCATTTCTCTTGATACATTGCATGTAGCCCAACGATGGGATAATTCTGCTCTGAATGCCTAATCTACTTGTTTTCGTGAATAAACTTTTATTGGAACGCAGCCACACCTGTGTCTTTAAAAATTGTCTGTGGCAGACTTGGCACTACAGCGACAGGTTAGAGTACTGACAGAGGTGATAGGGCCAATAAAGACTGAAATATTTATCATCTGACCCTTTATTGAAAATGCTTACCGCCACCTGCTGAAGACAAAGATAAATATGGGGCAGAGGACAAGAAGGGCAATGGCTGCAAGACTGTATTTGTTTTTCCTTTTTCTAAAATATTTGCCAAATGTTGTAACACAATGGTTGATCCCACATGCTCGTTTTCCTCTGACTTTCTTGCATGCCAATTAAACATGCAAAAATCATGAATGGGAGCACAGAAGAGGGAAGAATGCAATCAACAACCCAACAACTGGGGGACTCCTTTCTAGTAACTAAATGGAGCTCATGCAAACACCCTTCAGGTCAGGCAACACAGAAGCTGCAGTAGACAAACACACAACTTCCTAGTAGATCCCGTCAACCAAAGCTCAGTGTTGGAATTAGCAGCCCCAAAGAGCAAAAATGGACAGTGGTGGGGATGAGGCTAAAGGAGTTACTGTGCACAACTGTGGCTGATCACACATTTCAATTTCATATTCTGTTCAGGTGGCTGCTATAGTGAATCCCATCACAAGCTCTAGGTAGGGCCTTCTAATGAGAAAGACTTATCAGTAAAAGGCTGTTTATTGAGTCTTTTAGGACCTGGGAGAGGTGTAACACATAAGCTCACTGGACCAGAGTGCTAAAGGAAGAGCAGCTGCACCACGAGATGGAAATAGGCTCAAGCGTTTCCCAAGCTGGCGTCTCCGACGACGGCCACTGTTCCGACTCTCTGGAGTGCACTGCGCTATTGGTAGCTCTCCCTGCTATGAATACTAATTCCTGAGGTAGAATTTTTGGAGTTGCCTCTAGAATGCAGAGAGGTGACGTGCTCTGCTCCTGTCAGTTGTACCCACAGAAGGAAGCAGGCGGGTCAAAGGGCATTCATTGTGATGCTCTGTCTGCTGGCAGACAGCAAGGGTTGCACCAGGCTTCGAACAGCCTTTGTGAGTGCCCTAATTAGGCTAGTTTTTCAATGATGCTTTATTTCAGAGATGAACTCTCTAGTTCTTTAAATGATTAGGTGAGACAATTTTCTCTCTTAATGAATTCCATCCTATTTAAACTACCTGGAATGGATTATTTTCTTCCATACTTAAGAATCCTACCATGGAAGCCTCAAACTAAAGTGATCTTTAACTTCATAATAATGGTGGTCCCGGGCCTGCCTAAACACTCCCTGTCCAAATGGTCAAATGGGAAACCTGCCCCAAAGCAAAGCCCCGATATTTATGCAGAATCATTTCTACTCAGAGCAGTAGGACTGGGGACATGGTTTGCTTCTAAGTATAAAAGAATCGCTGACCATTTACCTACATCAACAAGGTAGCTCTACATCTTAAATAGGAATACTTAACCAAGGTTTTGTTGGAATTTTATAAAGTAGATAATGGAAGTACTGGGCCACAAGATGCTAAACACACTGTGTAAAATTCACAGAAGCTTTGGGGCAAAAGATGCTTATTTTCCTCAGAAAATTTTGAAGAAACGGTTATCTACAATAAGACAAGCAGTCAAGAAAAAGAATCACTATTAATAATGTGTGAGTTCATGAAAATTAATAAATGATTGCAAAACATCATGTCACCCAGAATGACACCAATGAAGGAAGCATTAATCACGTCAATCAAGACTTAAGCCTTAAAAGCAGGCCTTGAAACTTAGATCAGAAGTGGGAGGATTGTACAAAGACCTTCCTCAAGAAACTAGACTTAATCCAATGAAAGCAGACTTTTGCTAAAGCTAGTAACCCAATCATCTCACTCCTTAGCAACAAATATAAAATGGGTATGAATGCGCTGTTCCGTCCCTCTCTCCATCCTGCTAAGTGGAACTATATCTTTCACTTTTATAAAATAAGATAAACAGTAGAGATCGTGAAACTACAGAACAGAACCAGTTCTAGGTGTAATATCAAGGAATTCGTGAGTAGGGTGGTTGTTAATCACAATTCACAACCCATATCAGACTGCCTGTTTGGAGTCTTTGCCACTCTTCACTTTTTTTTATCCTTTATTCCCCTTCAGATTTATTTATTTCATTTGAAAGAGAGAGAGAGAGCGAAGGAGAAACAAAGAAATCTTCTGACCACTGGTTCAATCCCCAAAAGGCTGCAATGGTCAGAGTTGAACTCATTCAAAGGTGGAAGCCAGGAGCTTCCAGGTTTTCCATGTGGGCGCAGTGGTTCAAGATTTTGGGCCATCCTCTGCTGCTTTCCCAGTTCATAAGCAGGGAGCTCAATCAAAGTGGAGCCAGGACATGAATTGGAGTCTACTTGGACTGGACATGAATTGGAGTCTACTAGGACTGCTGGCACCATAGGCAGAGGTTTAGCCTGACATGCCACAACGGCAGCCCCTACTCTGCACTCCTGATCCAGGTTTTTGCTAATGCCTCTAGGACAAAAGTGGGGGCCAGCCTAAAATGCTTGGATATCTACCACCCACATAGCAGACTTAACTACAGTTCCTGGCTTCTGGCTTTGGCCAGGCCCAGTCCAGGCATTTGGGAAGGGAGCCAGTGGATGGAAGATTCCTCTATCCCTCTCTTCTGGTTTTCAAATAACTAAGTAAATCTTTTTTAAAAAAAGAAATTTAAGAGAAACATTTTACATAGGGTCCTTTAATTTCACTTCTAGGCCCACTGAAACTGGATTCTAATGGGCTGATCTCACTCTACATTTTTGGTCATCAGTTGAAATAATTACCCACTATGACTTGGCACTCTTATCTTTCCTCACGTGTAAATTCACTTCCCACTCAGTACACCCCCTCTTTACTGCCTTTGAATTTTGAACTTTCTTTTTCTCCAGGTCCTACCGTTTTTCTTCAGCTGTGACCTAGCTGCTTGCTTCACACTTTCTTGAAATACATCAGAAGCATCACTATCCAATTTACAAAATTCCAAACATAATTGTCCACCTTTTCTGTTTTCCTTCCAACAACCTCAAACAGGATTTTTCTCGCACAAGGCAATCGTTCTATGGGTGGTCACACACTAACATTTCTGCCACTTCTTCAATGTTCTCCTCTTTACACTCCCCACTGCTTTCCCTTTCTACCAGTTGTCTGAGGTCAGCATTTTTAACTTGCTCTAATTTTTCTCAACTCTTAAATTATAAAAGAATACCACCCCATATACCACCTCTATTTCTAATTACTGTCCCTCTCTCTTCCTCTGAACAGATGAGCTCTGCCATGGATCATCTACTGTTACGACTTTCTCAACTTTCATTCATTAGTCACTGCATTTCAAAGTCATTTCTTAATCCTTTGAGTACATTACTCTTGATAAGAAAACATGTGCACGAAAGTTAAAAAAAATTTTTAAAACAACTGCTGTGGCAATGCTGATATCAAAAAGAAAAACAACATCCTCCAGCCAATAAACCTTTTATAAATTCTAAACTGACTTGACCTTATGTGATCATGTTTCTTTTGACCATTACACAACAAATTCCCCTGGCTTTTCTCCTATCTCTCAGGTCAGTCCTTTTCACCATTTCCTTTGCCAGTGCGGCTCTTTATATTTAAAAAACTTCAAATCCTTTGCTTTCTCAGTAACTTTTTACATGTTGATCTTGCTGAAATCCTTTCCTCTTTGCAAGGTTAACTGTTAGTCAACCTCCAAGCACGAGTTAAGTAGCACTGCCTCAGACATTCCTTGTATAAACACTCAATGCAAAATTATGTGCCACATCATCTTTCAAAGTCTTTGACTTTTGTAATTATGCCTTTATTTTTTGCATTATTTATACAAGCTTTCATATTCTACCATAATGTCTATAAAGGCGGGAACCATAACTTTTTTTGAGCAGCTAAGCACATGGAAGAGGTTTTAAGTATTTGTGAAAAGAATGAATGAATAACTTAGGAGTAGGGAATTTGAAGCTACCACTGCTGCAATGCAAGAACGTGGAGAAAGGAAGGGACATCTCTTAGGTATGTTAATGAATATTTTATTCATTTCCTTATTATTGTCTACCTCACAAATCACTGAACATTATTTGCTGGGGGTCGTGGGTGGGGATATGTAGGGACTCTTGATACTTTCAATGTTTTTGTAAATCCATAATTTCTCTAAAAATAAAGCTTATTAATCAAAAACAGGAAAGTACCCCCATTTAGATGTATGATGTATGAGCTGCAGACCTCGGCTGTTTCTGTTCAAATGCCTACTCTGTCTGGCATTCAGGAACTGAGTGACTTTGGGCAACTCCCTTGAACTCTCCTCAAGGGCAGGATGGTATTTCCTTATTTTGATTTGTTCTGTAATTTTAATCAATGCTGAATGTACAGTACGTAAAACAATAGATCACACACACATATTCATTCATTACTGAATAAACCAACAAAAAGATGAATCTCAAGTTTGGCAATCCATTTTTTTTTTCAGCTAAGTTGAAGTCTCCATGTTACATACTCATCATTCGTTTATTCACCAGATGGCTGGCAAGAATCTGGCATCAGCATATGGGCTTAAATTCCGCTATTTTTTTTTTCAGTTCTTGTTCTCAGTGATTCAAATCTTTCTTCCTTCTAAAGCCAAACATTGCAGGCTTCCACATCCATGTAGTGCTCCCATCAGGAAAGCACTCCTTGCGAACAGAAATGGGAAAGCATTTTCACAACTTTATCGACCACTTTGCAGTTCAGTCAACTTATGTTTGCTGTAACTGAGTGAAGGAACAAAGTTTTGACAGACACCAGCTGCCAGTGAAGCAGTTAGACCCACCCAGTCTACACCACTCAGGAATCCTCAGTACCACCCCGACTTAGTCTGCTCAGAGAAACAGTCTATTAATGCTGTCTATTAATTTCATATGTAAGACTCCCTAGAGCACAAAGAAAAATAATCCATGTCTCTCCCTGGAATTTAGAAGGAATAGGATAGCTTATATACAAGAGATTGCCAAGACCAAAAACATGTTCCACAAAATTTGGCAAAAGAATAAAAGCTGGCAAAGGAATCAAAACATCCTTACTATGCAGGTTGGGATCAGGTGGAACAAATCATACTTCTCTTAAGATCCAACACAGAAAATTTAAGTTGCTTAGGAAAGAAAAGCACTATTCTAAGGAGGTAGATGGTATAGTGAGATGATAGCAAATGTCACTTCCAGGCTAAGACCACAACAACTGTACACATTTCACATCCCTGATCACCTATTTATTTGTGACCACGAGGCCATATGCTTACTGTTGTTGTATAAGATGGAAACTGCCTGGTAGTCTTTCACAGAATGGAAGAGAACTTCCTAGGGGACACCACCAGATCTGCATAGTACTACACACGAGCCAGAAAAAGACATATGTGAACCCACTGAGGTTACTGTTTATGTGTCAGGCCTAATTAATGTCTCTGTACTATTCGCTTTAATAATCATAACGGTAATTATGGCTGAATTAAAATTTTCCAACATTTTTTCAACAAAAAATTTTTTGCAGAAACTTTAATAACTGCCAAACATAATGCTTTACTTGCAGGATCTCACTTAGGCCTCTCAAAAATTTTTGCAGAGACAAGTCTATCATGATCACTACTTTTTTACAAATATATCTTATTTTTTTATTGGAAAGGCAAATATACAGAGAGGAAATGTGTTCAATATATTGATTCCCTCCCCAAATGGCTGCAACAGTTGAAACTGAGCCAATCTGAAACCAGGAGCTAGGAACTTCTTCTGGGTCTCCCAAGGCTTTGGGCCATGCTCTACTATTTTCCCAAGCTACAAGTAAAGAGCTGGATGGGAAATGGAGCAGCAGAGATACAAACTGGCCCCCATATAGGATCCCAGCGAATGCAAGGTAAGGTTTTAGCCACTGCACTATCACATTGAGTCCAGGGTCACTATTGCAAAGAAGGAAAAAATTGATGCTTGTAGAGAAAAATTAACAATCAAGAAGTACAAAATTAGTCAATGATGAAATCATACTTTTTATCTACATGTTCTAACTCCCAAAAGGCCTATATTGCACATCTATGAAACTTTCCAGTTTGTGAATCAAATCTTATTTAAGGTCAATAATAATACGCACTCACACACACACACACACACACACCCCTTTCGAAGCACAAATCAATTTCTAGATACTAAACTAACACATAACCATAATGCTATGACTGATAATCATGTTGATAATAATAATTATGACTAACAGTCTTCCACGATGTAATTTTGGCACAAAAGTCTCTGAGGCTATTCTGACTAGTTCCAGGACTTGTGAATTCTGCAGGCATCCGAAAACATTAAGAAAGGTGGCCGATGGGAACGGGAAAGGATTCTAATAATCCTAACTCATCTTGACTTGATGGCACAGGAAACCCACAGGCAAATGATCTAAGAGAATTCCAGATGGACTCCAGTGTAGTGGTTGAGGAGGCAGTCTAGCAGCACATGAAATTTAACTACAGAAACGGAGAGAAACTGTGTGTGGGCAAAGCATCAAATGAACTCTCAGGCTCAGCATTCCAGATTTTTCTTCTAACTTTGGAATAAAGTCAGTTCTTCGTCATTCACGGTCACAGGATCGTAGTGTGAATTCAGGAGAGTCACTCTCACAGAAGGATACATTTTCCCTTGTAACTTGCATCTGTCAACAGCTGGACTCTAAACTGACCAAATGTTCTATGGATAAAATATTTGGGAGATTTTTTTTGGAGTTACTTTGATGGTGTTCTTCACCGTGAAAAACCAATTTTTCAAAAAGCAAACAGGATGTTTGGCTGAATGTGAAAAAGGGGGAGAAGCTGACAGCATGCTGAAGAATTACATTTGATTTCACTGCTTGTGCCTTAGAACCAGAAGTGGAATAATCCCAGAGTAAAAGGAAATATTTTCTCCTATATAAATAGAAATATTTGGAACAGAATCCAAGGGCTTCAGAGAAATACTGCATGAGATTTGGTCATACATTTAGATTATGTGCAGTGACAGAAATAAATAATATTGCTATTTTTGCAAACAGAAGACATTGGGAAGCACTGTTTCAATATTACCATAAGCCAAAGGGTGAGAGGCACTGCAAATGCCTTTTGTTTACATAATTACACAAAGCAAGAACTAGGTCACAAAGAGGTAACACGAGTCTACAAAATAGACAAAAGGAAATTCTTCTCTATAGTTTTTAATCAACTGCTAAAATTCAATGTTACTATCAGAGTGTCAAATAGTGTGGCTGGAATTAAAAAGATGCTGGAAAATTCCTAGATCGATAGTAACAAGGACAATGCAGCAGCTGAGTGAAGAGTGATCAAACAAACAGCCAAGAAGTGACCAAACAGCCTTAGCAGTCTTCAAAGTTTTGGCTCAGGCATCATTAGCCCTAAACTGAAAACACAATTGAGCCGTGTGCTGTAGAAACCAAGATGGCATTGTCTGCCTTCATTATCAGCTTTAACCACATCCACTAAACAGCAGAGAAATGGCTGAGCTTGAGACATTTCCATTTTCCTACCAAAGATGTCCCACACTTACTGTTGACAGACTGACTAAGAAACTGGTCTTTGAGACGAGTGAAAAGTCAGCAAGAGTTAAGATGGTTGAAGATGTGAGTTTCTCAGAAGCATGTTAGAATTCAGAGACTCATTCCAGCGACTCTCTGGGGCTTATTCTGCTTTTCACTGAGTATCATTTTCTCATGAGGTAATTTTTTTTCTTCCTTTAGAATCATAATTTTGCAACATGCATCCCTCTGTTCAATAGCTGCAAAGCCTAATTTGCTTTATGCTTATGTTCTGATAAAAATTACGTATAAAGTTAATAGTGGGTGGAGTCACGCTCTCAAAGACAGCCACGATGTAAGTAAGCGCCTAAAGAAGGGGTGCAGAAGCACTCAGTGCATTCATGGGAATGCACACAGCCCACTCTAGAGTTCCCAGTCTTTGGCCTGGCCAAGACTCTGCCATTCTGTTCATCTGGGGAGTGAAACAGCAGATGGAAGATCTCTCCCCCTCTGTCCTTTTATCTCATAACTTTTTCAAACAAACAAACTCTAAAAAAAAAGCAATATGTCATGAATCAGTACTTGAGTTCCACCTCAAGTAACACTAATATCAACATGATTTGAGCAAAAGCATCATTTTTGTAAATCTATCAGAAACTATTACAATACTTTTACTTGTTTGCATTTAACAAGAGATAATAATGCACCTGAATGAAAACTACTGTTTCAACTACAGAGCAACACATGAAGTGGACATTACTGCTTCGTTTCAAGGTGTTTAAACAACTCCTTAGTGTTTCTAGCATAACTAAGTTACAAGCTTGGAATTCTGTCTACGTGAAAGGAGATATTTTCGCAGCACGCATCCTTTGTCTGTGTAAAAGTCAAAGTGGCAGTGATTGAGAACCTTTGTCTGCTAAGGGCCATTTGGATATTCATAATCTCATCAGCCTGGGTTCCTAACTGACTAACATAAGAATAACAGGAGTGTCCCTCTCTGTCCATAATAGGCACGCTCTATCTGTCGGACTAAAACGCCTTGACTCAAGCCTCCAAGACTTGGGAGTGGTTGATCACAGAACCATAATTTATCATACTCATACTGAACTGCACATATGCATATAATCCTAAGAGGAGACCATTGGCAGTTTGTACCAAACCCATCCATTACTCTCCCTGTGAAGAGTAACTAGCAAAAGTCAACATTACAACAAAAGAGACTACCTAACAACACATGTTCTGGTAAAGACAGAGTTGAGTTATATATAAATAAAATAAGAAGATACATCCAGATAATAAAAAATATAGTGATCATGATTCCTTTTTTAATTATAGGTGGTGGTGTTTCATTTACTGTTAACTTTTAAATTCATAGTTTATGATATACAAAGATGTTATTTTGCCACGTGAGTTGTGTGTTTACCATGCTTAGCTCTTCACCAGTGATTCCATGACTTACAATGTGAGCTGAATAACATCAAAGTGTTTAACCTGATGTGCTTGGATGCTGTTATATTAGCTAAATATTACAAAAGGTTTTAAAAGCTTATTCTATATTTCTGTAACTATTTTCTTGCAGACCACTAATAAAACGATTGTATTCATTCACCAGGTCAGGAAAAGACACTTATAATAGCACTGCTGAGCACAAAATATCTTTTTGTTTAGCTTTGCTTTGCATAATCAGAAGCTCAGATTTTTCCATAATTGTTAAAATAAAGTAATGTAAGAAGCTGCATGAATATGACTGAAGCTAAAACAAAATAAACAATTTGGAAACTGTAAATTGTAAATATTTCCTTCGCCTAAACTTGCTAAGCATTTTACTAATTCATAAGGGGGCAGAAGTAATAATAAAAACAACTTGCATGTTGTCTGTAGTTTGTTGTACAGAAATCATTCTCTTAGTGGCAGATAAGCTGATAATTGAATTGACTCTATTCTTAAATAATCATATGTGTTCTTAAGAAATCGATTGCTATTATAGGTGTGCTGAATACACTGTATACGTAAATCTGAACAGTGGATAAAAACTGACAATTCTCATCATAGATTTTTGCCCAGTCTAAACAGAGCAAAAACAACTTAGTTGGAAAAAATACTTAGCATAACATATTGCTGAGTCTGCAACATTTGATGCTTGCTATTTTAAAACTGATGTACGTGAAAAGACACAGATTCACAAGACACGTATTAAATTTATCCATATGTATGCTTAGCAGTTGTGGTATGACTGACATTTTGTCACAGTCAACATCTGTTACGGATGTCCTATAGATTAGGTATATTTATAAGTATTCCTAGATTCTACTTACTAGGTGGCAATACCAACACACCAATTGTGATGGTCTTTGTTTAGAAGTATCAAAGACGCGCACACACACACACACACACACACACACACACACAACCAAAAAACTCATGGAAACTGGAATTTAAATGTAATGATGTCTTTGGCCTTGCAACAAAAATGCTGCTCCAGACACCTGTGTGCCATATCGAAGAGCCTGACTCCAGCCACCTCCACGCCCAAGTCCAGTTTTCTACTAATGACTTCTTGGGAAGGCAGCCAGCACCTGCCTCACAGTTACCGGTTAGGAGACCTGATCTGAGTTCCTGACTGCCTGCTCTGGCCTGGCCAAGTCCTGGTCGTTGTGGATAACTGGAGAGCAGACCAGAAGGTAAGACATCACTCCCTTTCTTTCTTTTTTTTTAAACTCTCATTTTCTCTGTATATTCCCCCTGACACACACACACACACACACACACACACACACACATCTTTCTCATAAATAAATAAAATAAGTAAATAAAAATAACATTCATGTATCATTAACTTTTCAAATGCTCACCTGTAAATAAATAATGATTTCTTAAGAAAACCCTAATTAACTGATTCCTTAAACAGCAAACAAATATTTTCTTTAAATACAAGCAGGGTAGAAAATGATATTAAATATTTCACTTTATCAATATTTTGAGCAAGTATGAAGGCACTTCAAAACACCAAAACGGGAACTAACTTTTATTTTGGCACAAAAGTTAAAACCAGTGCATATATTTTTTCACGATAAAAATTTTCCTGAACTTTTGAAGATCCCTTCTATCACATATTTCTACTTCTTTTGCACGCAAAAAATAACCTTTACCTTTTGGTTACATTTTCCATGAATCACTGGAGCACTCTCATATTTTAAAGGCACTTAAACCATGTCTTTATAAAGTTTCCACATGCCACACAATGGCATCTGTCAAGCTAAGTTTCATTTATCACTCAAAAATAAATGTGAAATGTATATAGCATTTAAATTAGACAATGAAAAGAAAGCAGCCAAAGCGAGCAATGAGGTGCATGGGCTGGGCCTCTACATGCCAGTATGTGTGATTACTGCTCAGGAGACATTCCTCAGCTCTCCTGCCCAGATTGGAGCTGCTGGAGCTTTCAACAGAGCCAGCTGCAATGACCCGCAGAACTCTTGGAATGCGGAATGTTCTCAGATTCGGTGTAATCAGCCTTTTGGCAGGGCAAGGGTCGCTTCATTCCTGGGCCCGCAGCCTCCTCACATTTCTGTTACTTTATTCTTAAGGAAGTTGCCATGGAGACTGGCATGGATATGGCAGAGGACCAGAGTCTGGAGTTGAAAGAGGCACACATACTCACACACACTCATATGCTTGCACATGCTTCCCAAATAAACACATTCCTGCATGCGTGTCCTCAACTTCTAAGAGACACACTCGGTGTCCTTGCCTATTTGAGTAACGGTTAAACCATTGCTTCTTTCCTAAATTGTCCAAAAGAAATAGTACTTGATAAAAAGCAGTTAATGAAAGAGGAAAATGGCACCTATGAAAAATAAACCATGTTTGAATTATTGAACACCCAGCTAGCAGGCATCTAAATGCAATATCTGTTTATTAAGATAAAAAAAGGGTCATGAGAAACAAATGGATAGGATCAATGAAGTATTCTGGTGAAAACAAATGTGATTTGGTTATATTAGATGTTAAGAAAAATGGTCAACATTGGATTGGCACACATACAGTGTAAAACTAGAATAAAGCCTCGCATATTTGTTTTTAAATTTCATAAGGACAGTTTAATTCGGAGGGGTATTTTTAGTATTTTGAAAAAAACCCGACATTTTTACTTAATGAATTCTGTTTAAGCTATATTCTACAATAAACTTTGAACTTGATGTATTTGGGGGCAGAAGTTACATCCGGTGGTTAAGAACCTGCTTAGAACTACCAGCATCCCATGATGGTGTCCTTGGTTCGAGTCCTGGCTGCACTCCTAAATGCAGGGATTTGCAACTTCCTGTGAATGCACTCTGGGAGGCAGCAGGTGATGGCTGAAACTATTAGGCTCCTGCCACACATGGGGGAGACCTGGTCTGAGTGCCAGGTTCTTGCTTGCTTTAGTTTGACAAAGACCTGCCACTGTGGACAGTTAGGGAGTGAACACTTCTTCTTCTCATTCTCTTTCTCTCATCCTCTCTCTCTCTCTCTCTCTCTCTCTCTCTCTCTCTGTGTTTATATTTCTCTGCCTTAGAAACAAATAAGTATGAGAAATAAATACATACTAATTTATACAAAAGGCAGTGGATCAAAAGCGATAGAATTGTAACATACGTCTAAATTAGTGAGAGGTAAATTCCAGGAAGTCCTAAATCCTGGGGGATGCCTACAAGTAGCATCAGAAACTTGTATGCCATTAGTACATACATCACATAACATTTATTTGGAAAACACTTTTCTGTTAGCAGTATACTTTTAATAAAAGGAAAGCTTTCTGTGTGCTTTTATCCATTATAGATGATACACAGGAAAGCGTTTCTGCAATTCAGATTATCAGAGGGAAGCCGTGCACACGGGTCTCCAAACAGAAAGACACTACGGAAGGAAAAGTTTGATAAACGAAATTTTTCTTCTTGTTGTGAAAGTACAATGGACCATCCCAAGAATCACTTCCTCTATAACGTAATTAACTAACTCACTCTGCCAACACTGACTGCTGGGAACTTTATGGTCCCTTTCTCTCTCTCCCCAAAGGATAAATGGTTTTGGAAATAGAGTTAAGTGGGCTCCTGCTTGCCCCCGATAAGCTGACACAACACAGTTCACTCAGAGTTTAGGTTGAAGGTTCATTTATGAGGCTTAAAAAACACCGTAGTCTCACATCGCAATCACGACATGTATGCCAAATCCTAATGTTTTATAGTTCTGATGACTGACTGCGCATAGATTTTACATAGTCCTTTTATCAGTACATAAATAGAACCTGCTGAGTTTTAAAGGAAACCACACAGTGATTGGAGTTGATATGCTCCATGTTAATGCTATTCAAATCAGCTCGAGGTCAATGTGGCAGCTACGTGGCATTCAGATCATATTGATTTGATAGCTCCTTCTCATTGCCTGATGAATGACACAATGAAAAGTGTGGGACTGTCTAGACAGAAGAAACTTATCCAAATTGTGACATTTTATAACCCACAGAAAAAGATACCCTACTCCTTCCTGCCACAGAAAATGACAGTTAATAACATGACATTCTACCAATGTTACTGGTAACCCAGTAAACTGAGAGAAAATTAAATTAAATTAATTTTATTTTTACTTTAAGACAAAAGACACACCTTCTCATTAAAGTAAGTTGGAGTCTTAATATATGGTCCAGAATAAAATGTGAAATTTCAATTCTATAATATTACAATTCTGATTGTGCTCAACAACTATACTATATCCAGATGTACATAAACTAAAATAAAAAGAAAGGTTATCATGCTGGTGTCATGTTGGAAAAGAATTTAGCTAGGGCCCCTGTTGTGATGCAGGGTTTAAGCCATCACATCTGAAGACAAGCATGCGTTAAAATCTTGGTTGTTCTGCTTTTAATCCAAATCCTTGACAATACATGTTGGGAAACAGCAGAGGATAGTCAATGTTCTCGGGACCCTGTTTCCCACGTGGAAGATCTGGATGAAGTTTCACGTTCCTAGCTTCAGTGTGCTCTAGCTACAGCCATTGTGACTATTTGGGGAACCAATCAGTACATTTAAGCACTCTCTCTTGCTTGCTCTCTCACTCTGCCTTTCAAGGAAACAACAAACACATCCTTTTTAAGAGAAGTCTCTGGTTCCTCAAGCAATATAATCTACAACTTCAAGTGGATCTCATTTTGAAACCCATTACTGTACCACCTTGTTGTGATGTCCTTGGCTCTCCTCATTACTCTCTTGCTCAAGTATACTACAAGTTCTGGTAGAAAGAAAATGTTGAAATATACCATTTAGATTTTCAGCAAAGTGGTTAGCTAGAATCAGAGTGTGCGATTTCTTTTAAAAGAGTTGAGCTGATTGTTCAACTGACTCCTAGCTATCTGAGCCTATTATTAATGTTAGATTTTTTTTTCTGTGATGTTGTGTAGGTTTAGAATGTTGAAGAAATTAAGAGTTTCAGGATGGGCCAGCGCTAAGCCAAGTCTTCTCTGAAGGCTATAAAAGAATGAACGGAAACAAAGAAACCCCACAAATTTAAAGTTCAACGCTTTGAGAGATATCAATTCTACGCAATAAGAAAGGGCAACCGGAAAATTCTTGAAAAATTAGGATGATGTTGAGATATCCCCAGGATTCAAAATTTAGTGCCTGTCAAAGGAGATTACATTCACCTGAAAGACCAGTCCCAGAATCCAGAGAGCACAAATTAGAGTGACCATACCGAATGCTTCCCAAATACATCAGTCTGTATGCAGACAAAAAGCATCTAGCTTGGATGACAACGGCTAGATCACTTGGGATACAGAAGAGTAACAGCACATTAAGACACCTGCCTTTGAACTTTTGCCACAGACCAGCGACAGAGTAGATAGAGGCTGTGCAGATCACAAATGCATCTATAGACTACAGCTATAGTGCGCCACATTATTTTCTCGTACCATTTCAATGACAAAGGTTCTGATTAATTGCTTTCTGATTGCTGTACATGGCTCAAATAAGGAATCGATATTTTCCTAGCTGCTTAGGCTACTTTTTTTCTCCAACTTTCTTCTTCTTGGGTTTTACTTTATGTGCATAGTTGCGTGGTTCTACTTCCAGGGCAAATATATGAAAACTTCTTACTGTTTGTTTACTGAGTGATTCAGTTAGGAAAGTGTGATGAAATTTGTCTAGTCTGATCTGTTCTTTACAAAACAAGTTGATTATTGCTAATGTACAATTACTGCCTGTATAAACAGAGATATTTTGTCCTAATTTTTGTCCTACTATGTACATAAGATTTAAGTGGTTGGTAATTGCTTGGACCACCAGTATAAATCCTTGTTTTTTGTGGTTGTTTATTATTTCTTTGTGTAACACGAAAGGGGAAAATCTGTTACAAAACCTTTTCAGATAAAAATTAAGAATTGAACATTGGTCAGTAATACAAATGTGTTTATTTTTCAATCTGAAAATATTAAAAATTTGGATGTTATACCAGAAATCACAGATATACAGCCTCTGAATGGAATTTAGTTTATTCTTGCTTTTCTCATGCCTGTCTCTTTCTCCTTCCCTCTCTTCTCTAATACGCAGCACAAGCAGCTTATATTGTAGATCGCCGTGATGAGATCTCAGAAATCAGAGGCAGAAAAATCAAAACCCCTAAAAAGTGTCTAAAATTTTAAATTTACATTCACACCTAACCTAAGCAGACTGCGAAAATGTTTACCTGCCATGTACTCTTTGGTAATATTATGAATTAATAAAGTGATGTCCCTGAAGAGGAGAGCTTTTAGAGTCAGACTGCTTGAGTCTCAAGCTTGGTACAAACATATACGCATGCAATTACCTATATCTTCTGGAAATGTACTTCATGGTGTCATTAAAATGGAATGAGCTACACAATGTAAAGTGTGGTGTGTACCATAAAAGTAGAGCTGAACCCAGTTGTTGTTACTAAAATGTTCATCAAATAATTCATGAAATGAAAAGTTCTTCCAAAATTTTGATATTTAGAAAATTATTTTATGGGAGATAGGGGTCAACTGAAGCGTGATCCATAAAGAGGTGAATTCTTGCAGCGAATGCATAGAAAGGGCCCAGGACAACAATACTAACATTTTTAGAAGCTCAACCTAAACAGGAAGGGGGTGGGAATGGGGGATTAACAACAGAAAAACTGGACCATAATACAGGTTGATAGAAACGTTAGAATTATCTGATAATACGACAAAGCTGTCATCATACAAACAGGTTAATGAGAAATTAACAAATGTACAGGGAACACAACAACAACAAAGCACCTCAACTACAAATACAATACAAATGTAAATATTAAGAATAAAAAAAAAGCAATAAAAATTTTCTTAAAATCTTCCCCAAATGCATAAACAACTACATCAGGCAGTTTTTTCACTTTTAACTCCAAACACCAAAATTAAAAACAGAAAAACAGAAAAACAGAAAAAAAAGCAGAAAAAAATAGTAGACTAAATCCTAATTTATTAATAATTAAAGTTAGTGTTATCTACACATATCAACTAAAATTTTGGAAAAGTAGACTCTAAATCATGTCTTAGCGTTTTTCTGTTAGCAGAAAATCACAGTGATTAAGGAAGGAACATAACTAAAGGAGAAGAGATTATTTCCATGTCAAATGAGTTAGACATCAGAGCAAGGAAATTCATCAGAGACAACGAAGGGCACAGTATAATTATAAGATGGTAGATTCATATGTGTATTCGTCAAAAACAATAAAGCCCAGAGTTGTAAAATACAAAATGCCAAATTGAAAAAGACTAAAAATAGACAAATCCACTGATATATTTGGGACTTCAATTTGCTCACTCAGAAATTGTTGCAACTAGGAGGAAAACTGGCAAGCATGCAAAAATTCAACACCGTCAGAAACTAGAACACAGTCCCCCTTACTCAGAAGCTTCCCAGGATTCTATGAACCATACACCAAGACAACCATCTCCGAGAACATAAAATCAACTTCAACATCTTCAGAAGAAATGGAGCAATACAGAGTAAAGCCTCTGATCCCGATGGAATCAAGCCACAAATTAGTAATACGAAGGAAAACGGAAATCTCTGTGCACCAGGGAGCCTAACAATTTACTTCTAAATACTCTGTGGATAGAAAAAAACACCAAGGGAAATCTAAAAAAAAAAAAATACATTGACTCGAATGGAAATATACCACAGATTAACACAGAGGTAGAAAGGAAAATAATAGCATAGAAGTCTTAAATTGCAGAAGAGAAATTCTCACATAATCTCATCCTTACTTCAAGAATACAAAGTCTGGCAAATAATAAATACAAGACAAAAAAATTTAAAATAACAGTAAGAAGGAAAATGTCAGAAAAAAATTCAAGATAAAATAGTTGATTCTTTGAAATTGTGAAATAACATTGATGAATGTCTAGCAAGTCTGAACACGCAGAGAGAGAATGCACTAACAAGATTCACTGAAATACAAAGGCAATAGGAATGGCAGAAAAAAGAAAATATTCTACATAAAAAAACTCCATACATAGGTATTTCAGATGTTATGTAAAACACTCTACCTTCTAAAAATCTAACCCCATAAACCCACCAAATATGAAAGAGATATTTGCATAATCTGATATTTAATAAGAGAAATGAGTATAGTATATCATATCTTCCACTCCAAAATCTTCAAACCTGTGTTGCTTTGATGGATAATTCTGTAAAAGCTTTACTAGAAATACAGTTATTTGTATTTGAAAGATATTTTTATAGAGAGCAAGTGAGAGAGAGGGAGAGATCTTTCACTTGTTGGCTCAGTTTCCCAGTGGTTACAACAGCCCAAGCTGAGCCAACGCAAAGCCAGAACACAGAAGCTTTTTCCAGATCTCACAAGGATGCAGGGGCCCAAGGACTTGAGCCATGCTCTGCTGTTTTCCCAGGTCATAAGCAGGGAGCTGGATCAGAAGTGGAAAAGATGGGACTAGAACCCATCTGCAATGCCAATTGCTACAAACAGAGGAATTCGCGGGTGAGCCACGGCGCCGGCACCATTACATTTAATCTTGCATTGTGACTTATTCAATGAACAGACCGGTCTGTGGAGTTCAAGTGGCTTTAGAAGGTGATTGGATTAGACTGAGCTGCGAAGGTGGAGCCCTCATCCTTGATTCCTCCCTCTGATGGGGTGGAAGAAAAGGGAGATACGCATATGCAGTCCTCCTCTCTTGCCACTGACATGCTACACTGCCTCAAATCCTGCTGATGAGATTCCCCACCCTGTACCTCTGGAATAATGAGCACACACATCTCATCTTTCAGAATAGCCTGCCTTGGGCCCAGCACAGTAACCTAGTGGTTAAAGTCCTCGCCTTGCACATGCCAAGATCCCATATGGGCACCGGTCCTAATTCTGGGCAAACCCACTTTCCATCCAGCTTGTGGCCTGGGAAAGCAGTTGAGGACGGCCTTGGGACCCTGCACCCATGTGGGATACCTGGAAGAAGCTCCTGGCTTTGGATCAGCTTTGGCCACCTGGGGAGTGAATCAGCAGATCTTTGTCTCTCCTTCTCTTTGTATATCTGACTTTGCAATAAAAACAAATAAACCTTTATGAATAGCCCGCCTTGAATATTATGTTGCAGTAATGAAAGGCTAACCCTCTTAAGGCACCTTCCAGGGCACTGAATCTCTGACTTTCTCCTTTCCCTACACTGTACATCTAGTTAGACCTAAAGCTCAATACACACCCTTGCTCTGCGGGTATATAAAATTTATCTCTTCCACTTTCCAAGCCAGCAGCTTTTCTAAAATTTTGGAGTTCACATATGGGAGCATATCAAGATATTTCAAAAAGCCCATGCAACATTAGAATGTAAATGTTACTCTGGCACATAGAAATTAGAACTGCTTGCACTGGGTTTTTATAACATACTTTTCTTTGAATTATTCTCTTTTCAAATATGTATATGTATTTATTTATTTGAAGGAAGAGTGACAGAGGCAGAGACAAAGAATTCAGTTTTCCATCTGCTAGTTCACTCTCCAAATGGCTATGATGGCTTGGGATGGACTAGGATGAAGCCAGAAACCAGGAACTGAGTCTCCTACATGGATGGCAGGGACCCCAGCATTCGGACACTAATGCACTGTTTCCTCGGGCATATCAACAGGGAGCTGGTTTGGAGGAAGAGCAGGCAAGACCAGATCAAGTGCTCATAAAGTGTGCTCATAGAGCGTTAACCTCACAAAGGTCAACACGCTGAGTGGCCGTTTACTGTGCTGAGAGACGGCACTGGCATCGTGCATTTCCTGAGAACATCTCCAAAGCACAGATCTCAAAACAACTGTGTCCTTTCATTTCCCGTGAACTTTTGCTGTCGACTTTAGAACTATCCTAAATTCTCCTCTACTGCATTTTGCTTGCAAATAAAGCTTTTAGAGCTTATGCAGCAATGCACCACAGTTACAAATTATTCTATCTAAGCAACATTCACTCATTTAACCCTATTATATATATGTAATATATATAGTTAAATATAAATATGTAATATAGAGTATAATATACTACTATAATATATAATATATTATATGTAATATATTATGTAATATATATAATATAATATATATTATTATGGGAAAATGATGCTCACCTTAAACCTGAACATGTTAGACTGAAAGAGGTGGAGATGGAGAAGGTTGTCCCCAGATCACAAAGCAAGATACTGGTGGTGCAAACATATATCCCCCAGGCCATGTTCCAAATATGCATACTACTGCCCACAGTCTCATCTCTGTGTGGACCTTCCTCTGGATACACTGCAGGTATGCCTCTAATTTTTTCTTCATTCAAACTTTACTCGGGCATTTACACGATCCCAAAACATACATGACGATTCCAGTCATAAAACAGAAAATGATTTGCAATAGAAAATCAGCCAATTTTCAATTTTTCATTGGATCAATAAATAACATTTATTTCTTGTGTTTCCAATCAGGAATGAGGAAAGCGATTCCTTGGGATTGGTGCTAGATGGATTCAGACCAACTGTTTTAGATCACTTAGGACATTCTCCGTATGTTTGCAGCGGAAGTTGAGGCTCTGAAGAGTATTCCATAAAACATTTGGTAATGTTCCTTACACCTCACCGCAACAGGCTAAGTATGCACCAACATCAGATCACTGTTCACTATGTCATATTTCTGTATAAACTCTTGTTTCCTACACTTGTGTTGCTTCAAATGCTAACAAAGTTTTGTCAAGTCGTGGTAACCACAGCACAAGCAGCACCGAGATAGTCACGGCAAAGACGTTAATTCCAAAGTTATTCTGAATTCTGTTAAGGAATGCATCTCAGTATTGGAATCCTTTTGACTACCAGAAAAAAAAATGTGTTAAATAATTTTCCTTAATAAAATAATACATTAAGATTAGTCCAAGGTTACTCCAAAGTTATGCTGCATACTCACTTTTGCTATCTAACCTTGAATGGAAGGCAATGATGGAGTTGAAATGCCCATATAGCCATTAGCCTATCGCATCTATGCTACAGTCCATAGGGAGCACACTGCTAATAGTTATGAAAATTACAAATCATTGGAGTGCTTTTGAGTTGTGATTTTACATTTAGTTTTGCTTTCTTTTTAATTTTCCACATCGGTAATTTTTTAATATGGAAGAAGTCGAGGACAAATAAAAAAAAACTGGAGAAATGTGCCTACATCTACATTCACATCTGAAATGAACAATCGCATAAAAATTTGCCCATAATGATTATTCACTTCGTGGCAGAAACAGTTAATGACACAAGCCTGGGATTTTTCAATACTGAAGATGATCAGTGTTTGGAAGGTGGGGGGTATCAGTGTCTTTAAATTAATTCAATAATCCACTTGGAGAACTTCATTATTGGTTAATTGCATTAAGAAATAACCAATCCATTAAAAGAAACGGTGTCTTACGTCGGTTACACTTTGGGATAAGACTGTTTTTATCTTCACAAATGTATGTGGATTTTATCGCTATCATCTTCAAGATCTTCTCATTTCCTCTCAATAAGAGTTAACAATTTGAAGACTCATGATTCCAGGAGTGGGAAATAGTCCCAATCATGTTATTGCATTGCACCAATGGTTTCAGCATTCTTTTCTCCAAGTCTCACCATAACTTCAGGATTTTATCTTGCTTCAATGTTAACTGAGTTCATGTTGCTTGAAACAAACTCTTTTCTAACTGATCTTTCATTCTTCTTAGCACCTCAAATCAGATCCCACGTATTGTATAACTAGTTAGTATGAATTCATTTGGGGAAACAAGTTTTTGAAAGCCATGCACAGTTCTTTCTTAATATAGTCTTTTTCTGGGGACCTTTGAGGACCTCTTGTATATTTTTTAAATTAACAGAAGTGAATTTAGTCTATTGTTTATGCCTCCTGGTATTATATCCTCCTAAGTAGATTTTACACATGATTAATATTTATTCTAGTATTTTGTTTCAATTTACATATGAAATGCTTGGTGTGGTTTCAGTATTATTTTAGCATAGGTTTTAAATAGCTATGCCAGCTTTATTCTTTCTCTAGATGTCTAGAAAAAGTATGCCTAGAGAAAATACATTTACACACTATGTTCTATTTTTTGAATGATTGAATGGCTTACTATTTACATGTAGAAAGGGAAAACAAAATGAACCAGGGGTAATGTCAGAATGAAGACTGGCTGGCTGTGGTGTTAAGCTCATCTACTCCATAGTTTTCATAGCTCCCACCTGGCATAGAGAGAGGAATGAGCTGTTTCACGGGCCTGAGCACAAGGTCCAACTTGACCATCACAAGAGCTCGTTAGAGGTTGAAGGGAAGGGTATGGAGCAGGACTCACTCATACTTGGCCACTTTAAGGAGCTGGTGATTCTCTTCTGCTTGGCTCTCAATTGCTTCCCCGGAGGGGAGGATCTTGTTCTGACCTTCTTCTTCAGAATCCTCTTTTCTTCCATATCATCAAGATAGGCAGGATTAAAATGGTTCTTCTCTTACAGACATCTATAATGAGCCCCCTAGTTTAACCACCTGGGCATACGTGGCACCCAAAATATATTTCCAAATTCATTTCTCAATAAGTTAAAATAGGGTATGAACATTTAGTCTCATCATTAAGGTGCCAGTCAAAACAGAAACATCCTTATTGGAGTAACTGTAGCCCAAACCCATCCTACTAATATTAGCAGGATTCATGTTGCTGGAAACAAGCTTTTTTGGAACTGATCTGATCCTGCAAGGCAGTGGTGATGGACAAGTACTTACATTCCTGCTACCTGTCTGGGAGAACCAGTTGAAGTTTCTAGCTCCCAGCTTGGCTTTAGCCGGCCACTCCCCAAATTGTTTTAGACATATGGGGAGAGAATCAACTAGTGGAAATGTGAACTCTCTAAACTTATCCAAAAAATGCAATAAAATTTCACATTAATAACACTAACTTTTCATAAATATTTCTGCTTCTAGAAACTCTATTCCACTTATCACTCTGCACCTGCTAGTTTGAGTACAATAGTTTGGAAGTATCTTTTGTTATTTAATACAGTAATTACCTTGCTAATCTGTATTATTATCATGAATGTTTTTAATGTGTACATTTTTATTTTATGCTTCTATTTATAGTAATTTTCACTATGCACATTAAAATTTTACAGAATCATCTTAAATGATATATTATATATTTCTCAATTTGTTGCCTACAGGAGACATAGCTCATCAACAAAGATCAGCAGAAAATACATATCTCTTGGGTTTTGACTTTTTTTAAAATTTCATTTCCTCAAAACACTTCCTCATTAAATTCTTCAATGAGTCATAGATCATAAAGTAGCATCACTTTCTTCAAGAAGATTCTTGATTTCCTTTTTTCATTTCTTCAGAGACACATCAGTCATTCAGTAGCATGTTATTTGATTTCATGGCATTTTAGTTTTTTTCTTTTCTTCCTGTTGTTGATTTTGTATTATGGCTTTTCATTTAAGGGAATGTATAATAACTGTGTAAAGGAGGCTATCATATCCAGATGTGAGGATACAATGCAGTATGCATCTCTACTTCCAGATCAAAGATGGACTCCCGATGAAACTGTTAACTATACCTTGACAATAGGATGTTGGACTCTCTGCCATTGTCCATGCCCGCAGTGATGGACATATGATTGTGTATGAAGAACCATACTATAATAATAATAATATAGGGGAACTCCATGGGGGGGAGAGGAATTGGGGAGGAGGAAAGGAAAATCTTACGTCCTATGGAACTGTATCATAAAATGATAATAATAATAATAAAGAAGCAAAAAAATACAAATCAAATATTTAATTTTAAAATATACTCTCAATCTCTTAGTATTCTCTCAGACTTTAAAATGTCATTTGTCTGAATTGCTTAACAATCTTTATAATAAAATTTGTTGTCATGCACTTTTTGGTTAGCAATCAAATCTATCTCAGGTTGGAAAAGGAGAGATAGATTCACCCACTCATTCAGTGGGTAAATCTTAAGATGAAGGTGCCATCTTTGCCCCCCAAATAAGTTTGATAATAGTCTCTTACTGTTATAAAATTGCACTGGCTTATTGAAGTCAACCAGCTCCCTGAACATTTCATTACCTTCAGCTATTTTTATTCACACAGATTATTAAACAATAAGTAAGCACAAAATGTCCCTGAATTCAACCAAAGCAAACTTTTATGTAAGCCTCAGAAATGGTGAATATTCTAAAAATAAAAAGCGTTACATCTCTTCATATTATATAAAGAACATCAGACTACAATTTCACCATTTTATCTTAGATTTGATTAAATCAGATGATCAATGTGAATAAATTGTTCTAATGCTTTGGTCTGATACAACACAAATATTTTGTCTTATCTATTATTTACTATATTTTGACGCAATCTTGACTAAAAATAATTTGACACAAATGTATTTTTTTTATCAAGGATTTCTTTTTTTAAAAAGCTAAAAAATTAATGAAACAAAGGAAAAACTTTTGTGCTATTATCAATTGAAAAAGCTTTCTTGGTCCTGGTAATGTGGGTTCTAGTTTGATTCCTGGCTGCTCCACTTTCGATCCAGATCCCTGTTTATGAGCCTGGAAAAGCAACAGAAGGTGCAAATGGTTGGGTCTTTGTTCCATGAAGGAAACCCAGAAGCTGTGGGCCCATCCATGACCAGGGCAGCCATTGAGGTAGTGAACCAGTAGATGGAATAGCTCTTTGCATTTCCCCTTCTGTCTCTGAATATCTGCCTTCAAATAAATGCTTAGATCTTTAAAAAAGAAAAGTATTCTTATTTTTGATATTTGAAACACATTCGTAGAAAATACTGAAAATTAAAGTTCCAGATTCTTTTAAACCATAACACAATCAAAAAGAGAATACCCTCAGAACAGGGTTAAAATTTTTCAATATTATCACTTATTTCTTTTTAAAATGTCATTTATTTGAACTTTATTCCAAAGGGAAAGCCAGTGCGTGTGAGAGAGATTTAGCTGCTGGTTAACTTACAAAATGCCACAATAGCCAGGGTTGCATTAAACAGAAGCCAGGAGATAATCTAATTTTCCCACATGGGTTTCAGGGACACATGTAAGCAGCTGCTTTGAAGGGTTGCAATAGCCAGAAGCACAACACCTAGGACTTGAAGCAAAATTCTGATGTACCATGCAGGTACCCCCAGCAGTCACTTAGCTACTGCACTGCACACCAACCTTTTTTCATTAATTTCATCACTCCCACAAAATCAAAAGGATGCATTTGGAAACTAGAATATGATAAGTAATAAACTCAACTGAAATATACATACAGATACATAGTCACATAGTTATTCATTTGTACAACTCCTAATAGTACCAATAAATCAACTCAAAACTATAAAAAAGTAATTAGGAACAAAAAAATGCCCTAAGTTGATGGTGCTTTTCTCTTAATATGATTCTAACATGATTATATATGCATATCTAATTACTACAACTGACGACCTATGGTCATAGCTTGATTCCTGTATTACAAATTGCCTGACATTAGATTAGCTTGTGTTATTAAATTATGTAAATACTTACATGGTGACCAAATGATTAAAACTTGTTTATAACTCGGGTTTTTTCTCAGCACCAAAATTAATTATATCTGCCCACATATACTCATGCAGTAGTTGAACACATGAAAGTCTTCATAAGTGAAAAGAAGCCTACAGTTACTCAAACAAAGACTGACAGATAAATGGATGAGTACATGTTATAGGAGGTGGAGTGGGATTAAACAGGACTTTAATTATTGCAAAACTTAAGGCCCAAAATGATAACTAGGACACATCTGGTAAGCCAGTTTTTCTATTTCTCATTCACTTTATTTCATTGTCTTAGGAACTGATGCTGTTTTAATTACAAGAAGTTACAAATGCATAACAAGTTTAGATTAAATTTTGGTCATTATTGTGATGATTAAGTCATTTCTGATTTTTATGTATCTCAAAGTAGCCATTGTTTGTCATCTGAATGAAAGCACTCCTGTTTTCAAAGCTTCCGTGTAACCATCAGTGGATTTAGTAGCTCTCAGTCTCTGAACAATGTGGATTGCACATCCCAACCAGAGATGAAAATATTGATGAAAAATGTCTCCCTACTCCCATCCGCATTTACAAGTTGAGTAAGTCACAGAACAAAGACTGAACACCACTGACGATGTGTCTGCTAACAGAAGATAATCCTTCTGACATCCTAGAAGCATGTACCAAGTACGTCTCATTGAATTTCATACTGTTCCTATAATGTGAACATACTGAGCACAGAGGCTATTGATATCACAAAGGGGAAGGAAGAAATGGGAAGCAAAGAACAAAGAAGAAAGGAGGAGGAAAGGAACAGAGGAAAAGTCAGAGATATAGAAACTGATCTTGAAATCTCATTTGGCCAATGCATTCACTTCAGTGGGCATGCTCTCCATAACAGATAACTAAATACATATATACATATATATATATATATTTTTAATTTGGGAAATTCATAAATACAAAATTGGTTAAAAATGTTGAAAAATTTTAAATTTCCCCCAATATTCTCTAAACAACTAGCTGTATGATTGCCTAGTAGGACTTTGAGTTTTCTTAAAAAACAGTGTGCTATTAGAAATGTTGAAGTTTTTCAGAAGTATAAAAAGGTATAAAAAAATTCAGTGTTACCTGAATGTGTTTCTATTCCAACTTTATAGACCATGGGCTAGAGTTTTCAGATAGCTACTATGTGCAAACAGCAGACAGAAGCAGTGTGGAAAACCAATAATGGTTAACTAAAGAATATCATAACTCAGTAAGGCAGAACAAGGCAAAAGCAGGTGAGATAGTTTCAAAAACTACATAGATAGATACAAATATAGATGATAGAGAATAGAAAGGAGAGGGCAAGAGAGTAAACAAATTTGAAAAATAAAAGGGTCGGGCCCGGCGCGGTGGCACAAGTGGTTAAGTCCTCGCCTTGCATGCCCGGGATCCCATATGGGCGCCGGTTCTAATCCCGGCAGCCCCGCTTCCCTTCCAGCTCCCTGCCTGTGGCCTGGGAAAGCAGTCGAGGACGGCCCAAAGCTTTGGGAACCTGCACCAGCGTGGGAGACCCGGAAGAGGCTCCTGGCTTCGGATCGGCATAGTATCGGCCGTTGCGGCTCACTTGGGGAGTGAATCATCGCACAGAAGAACTTCCTCTCTGTCTCTCCTCTCTGTATATCCGCCTTTCCAATAAAAAATAATAAAAAATAAATCTTTAAAAAAAAAGAAAAATAAAAGGGTCATAGAGAAAAAATAAGAAACGTTGAGGTCAATGAAAAAGTAGAAATGATTAAAAAAATAACTTCGTAAGAATTCTCATTTAAAAATAATTATAAAGTCATGTATAGGGAATTTTCAAGATACACTTCAGTCAAGATTTTCCAATGGTAATAACATGCATGGTTATAGAAGGAGCTTAGAGTAATCTTTCCCATTACACAACAGATGAAGAAGATCTACTGACACTGTGCTGAAGAAGCTCTGGGAACCATTTCGGGAATTCCACTCCCAAGAAAGCATTCCACCAGCAACACCCAAGACAGGGGTGGGTGAAGGGAGAAGCAGTAAGCCATGGCCAATGGCTAAAGAAACCTGAATCTGAATGCGGACTGAGCTCCCAGGTCCTCCACACCTGTCAGATGCATTTTGTAATCTCATTAAACTTTCCTACCTCACTTACTGAAAAACGAACAAAATAAATTTCTGACTATGCTTTTAACACAAGAGTTCTTTACCGTACTTTTTCTAAGCACGTATAATCTAGGCAACCACTAAATGCTCTCTGACTCCACAATAATTTAGTTTACAAAGATTATATACATGCATCTCTTTGAGAATGACTTTTTTCTTACAGAGTCACTTCCTTGGGTTTATTATTGATACATCGATTTAATTGTTGAGTATGGCACATATACACCTTGTTAACAGGTTATCCATTAGAGGACATTTAAGTAATTTCCACCTTGGGAGTACTACTAATCAAACTAATCAAATTATTTGAACATTTACAAGTTTGGGGTTGAAAATAAACTCTTCTTTCTGTTTGAAAAATGTTTATTACTTCAGTTATTGGGTCATATGGTGAGCCATGTTTTAATTTTAAAAGGAACTATTATATAATTTTGTAGAGGGATTTTTTGAAATCATTTCACATTGCCAGCAGCAATGTATGAGAAATCCAGTTCCTAATATTACCAGAGATGTTGTCACTATTTGTTATTTTATATGTTCTGAAAGGTGTTTTATTTATTTGTGTCTTTAAAAGCTAATGATCAATGAAGATTCTTCTTGTATTTATTTACTCTGTGTATTATTGATGGCAAGATGCCTTGTTCATTTTTTTTGTGACAGAATACATAAACATATAATACATATAAATCTTATAGTATCAATGATTATTAGTATTACAGTTCACTGGCATTACATATATCCACAAAATTGTGCAATTATCACCATCATTCATCTCCAGGATACTTTTCATCTTGGATCGTTGAAACTCAGCAACTACTGAAAAATAACTCTATTTACTCCTCTCACCAGGCCCTGGAAACTGCCATTCAACTTACTATTTTTTTTTCACTACTCAAATGTTATATATAAATATATATAGTATGATCATATTGTTTAAATATTTATATCTTATTATTTTATTTATAATTTTTATTAGAAAGGCAAATTTACAGGGACAAGGAAAGAAAAACAGTGAACGACTTTCCATCTGTTGCCTCACTCTTCAAATGACCACACAGCCAGAGTTGAGCCAGAGCCACGAGTTCACTCTGGATCTCCCACATGGGTACAGGGTAACAACGGCCTTTAGCCATCTTGCACTGATAGCCCAGGCCACAGTAGAGAGCTGGATCTGAAGTGGAGCAGCCAGAATATTAACTAGCACCCATAAAGAATGCTAGCACATGCAGACAGAGGATAAGCCAGTTGAGCCATTATGACACCCTGTTTTGTCTTTTACTTTGAAAACTTTCAAGTGGAAAGATGGGAAAATGTGGACAGTGAAAAGTTGCAGAAAATGCCCAAAATTGCTGGACTAAAAGGAGGGTAGACATTGAGGATATCCCAGACAAGCAAATACTACTACTACCACTAATAATAATAATGATAAAACTCTTCAGGAAGAATAAGAATCTAAGGCAAGTATTTATGATACATGTCACTAAAGAGATACAAATCTTAAAAGACAATCCCTTGGCAATATTTGAAATGAACAAATCAACAGAGAAAATTTTTAAAATGCAATGGAAAACCACAATAATAAAATGAACGAGATAGCATATGAATTTCTGAGACAGAAGAAGGCTCATGAGAAAATGTCCAGACTGTAGAAGAGGAATTGAGTGAAGCTAAAAACACAATCTGAGAATGAAATGATACAAACTACCTAACATACAGGACATAGAAATCCCTGAAGACATGCAAAAAGAGGGTGAGTTGAAAGGAATATTTACTGAAATAATTAATAAAAGCTTCCACGATTATGGAGAAGGAAAGGGAATTCCAAATACAGGAAGCTCAGAGAATCCAAAATAAACACAAGCAGAAATGATCCTCGCCATGGCACATCATATGCAAATTCTCTCTGGTTGAACAGAAAGAAAACATACTCAAATGCATAAGCAAAAAAACATCAGACAAGCTGCAGAGGAGCATTAATAAGTCTCACTGTTATTTCTAACCAGGAACCATACATGACGAGAAGGGAATGGGGAGACATAATACAGAGCCTAAAAAGAAGAAGAAAAACCTGTCAGAGCAGAATAACATACCCAGCCAAGCTTTCATTTATTTACATTTCATTTCATTTATATTTGAGAATGAAACAAAAACTTTCCAAAACAAAAACATAAAGATTTCACTCTATCAGACCAGTCCTACAAATGATGCTTCAACATTTGGATCAGAATAACACCTATCAACACCAAGGAAGACAAGTGTCAAGAACATCGCACAAAAATCATAAAAAGAAAACCAATACCCATCAATAATAACCCTGAATGCGAATGATTAAATTTAGCAAATGCTATAGACCAGACTGGATAAAAAAAGGAGAGGGTACATCTATTTGTTGCTTCCAAGAAACGTATTTCACTAATAAATAAGCACAGAAACAAAGTGAACGGATGGAAAAGGACATTTCAAGCCAAAGAAAAAGAAAAATGCGCTGGCGTATCCATTCTAACATTGGACAAAATAGATTTTCATGTGAAAAGCAGTAAAAGGGATGCAAAGGGGCACTACGGACGAATCACAGCATCCATCCATCAGGAGGAAATAAGGACAATAAATGTATATGCACTAAATCAGAGGGCACCTAACTATGTAAAACATTTATTAGCAGATTTAAAGGGAAATACAGACTTCAACACAAGAATAGACTCACAACTACAGATCTCAAGATGTATTATTACAGTCACATCAACCCTTATAAATGTCTTTGTAGGAGGGCGATCACATGATAGTTGTATTTTTGTATCTGGGTTATTTCAATTAACACAATTGCCCTCCAGATCTATCCATTCTGCCGCGATGATAGAATTCCATTATTCATTATGGTTACGTAGCATTCTATTAAAAGTTTCTATGTGGCTCTAGAGGGTTTTCTACACTAAAAATCGAACCAATAGGCTTGGATATTTAGAGCAGCAGTTAAGATGTTGATTGGGTTACCTAAATTCGATATTGGTAAGATTAGGAGAACTTAAGTCCTGTCTGTACTCTTAACTCAGCTCCCACTAACACATAGCATGGGAGGCACCTGGTGATCGTTCAAGGAGTTATGGTTCTATCACTCATATGGGAGATAATATTCAATTCTAACACCCTGATTTTAGTTGTGACTATTTCTTTACATTTCAGGAGTGAGTCAATGAATGGTAAATCAGCCTCTTTCCTCCCATCCAAATTAATAAAACTTGCGTATAAAATAATGTCATGTATGATCATAGAAATTGGACTCATCTTTTAATTTCTGGGGAAAAGCAAAAGTTTGCAGCAAGGCAAGAGTGAAGCTTTGTTAGAATACTCCAATTCCATGGAAGAGAATTCCTCTTAGAAGCATTTCTGTGTTCCCATTAAAAACAGAAATATCATTATTCAAGAAAAGTAAATTATAATGGATTTATTTTCACCCCACCCTAAGAGGAAAATCGGAGTTGGAGTCCTGCGCCAATGCCCTTTCATTTTCCTTCCGTTCGAGCTTTTGCTTTATCACCTCCCAGCTGTCAATACTGAATGTACTCATTTTTCTTACAAAGTACTCTCATATATCCACTTCAGAATTGAAATTAATTTAGTGTCTCATTCCTTTACGAATGGATGTGTTTTCTGCTAGCTTGTCTTCCTCCACATAGAAAAGCTTTTTTTAAAATGTTTTTCAAAACTGCAAAATGAAAATCACTTCACTCCTTTGCCTTCAATTAATCTTTAATTTTAAACCTACATACCTAACTTTGTGATTTGTTTGTCCAGGGATCATGGAAAAACTGGTTAGCTCCTTGTTATTTATTTCTTTAATTCACTTGAAAGGTGGAGAGCTAGAGAGCCAGAGATCTGTTGGCTTATTCTGCAAATAAAATGCAACAGCCAGGACTGTTCCAGGCTGAAGCTAGGAGCTGGAAGCCCTCACTCCATTTCCGCACGGGTAGGAGGAGTGCTCCAGCCTTCATGTGCTACAGGCCAAGGGCACATTAACAGGAAACTGAGTTGGGGAATGGAGCCAGGCAAGGAGCCAGTGGTGCAACCAAGGCTCTCATGCATGGAATGCACACATCCAAAGCAGGGTCTTTCACACTGTTCCACATGCCTGAGCCGAAAATCACTGTTTTAATTATATTGAGAAAAAGGCAGGGATGTGGAAGTTGCCTTTTACCTTCGCTTCAGAAAGGTCCAGCGCTCCAGGTTGTGTTTGGAAGGAGCTGGATATGGAGGGAGGTGTGCTAATGGGTGGCAAGGGAGCGCTTCTAAGTTTGGTGGCAGTTTTACAAATTTTCTACCAGGTTGGTAGAGTGTGCTATGGGAGGAACAACAACAACAACAACAAAATAATCACCTGGGTTAAAACTTCTACTTCATATGTTTTGAACCCCAAATGAGTTAACTTTTGAGGATTAAATTGTACCAACAATGCAATAACCTAATCTCATTTGGCCACAGCTAAAAACTATGCAATCTAATCGATTTTAGCTTAGCCTTCTAGGAGCGTAGATCCAAATACAGTATTCGATAAAAGTAATTACTTTTTTCTAAGATTTGTGGTGCTTCTTATACTTAATCTTTTTATTTCCCTTTTTGCATTTGTTTACTTTTCACCCTGAATTCTAGTGTTTAGTTTGTATCTGTGTTGCTTTGCTTAACTTACAATTTGTCTCAAATCCTGCTGGAAAGCTGAATGTGTACAATAAATAAGGGTTTGATAAATTCCCTAGTTTCACATCCCTTAGAATTAATTTTCTTCTTCACTAATCTAATGCCATCATAATAGATAGAAAAATATGATGCACTAAGGTGCTTCTTGGTGCTCTAGTTAAAATACTTTTCTACTGCAATTATTTTACATAGTAGAAATGAAAATTTCTTTATAAACTACAGCAACTTTTAAAAAAACCGAAAAGGTTCAATTATGTAGATTGGCTAGACTAGGTTACAATAATATATAATTTCTCAGATTCATTCATTTGTGTCTATTGAAAGCCTTTTTAATGTAAAAATATTTCTAAGTAAGGACAACCTTATATAAGGGGCCATGTACGAGAATTAACAAACAATATTCTATTATTACTGATTGAGCTTAATTTTTCTGTAAAGAAACAGTTACAGATGCAAATGTAAGTTACTTTGTCCCTTCCGCCTTGAAGGGTGGTTCCGAGGTACGTACTGTGGTCAGGAGGCTGAGCTGGCACTGGGTATACCTACCGGGCATACCAGCGTGCCCAGGTACAGGCATAGTTATTCCATGTTCCCATCGAGCTCCCTGCTACAGAGTTGGGAAGCAGTGGATGATGGCCCACATGCCTGGGCTCCTGCCACCAGCCAGGGAGATTCACATCGAATTTCAGGCTCCCACTTATGGGCGGGTCCAGCCCTGACTTCTGTGGGCATTTGGAGCAGTTAGCCAGCAAATAAGATCTCTCTCTCTCTTTCTCTCCCTCTCTTTCCTCTATGACTCTTTCAATCAAATAAATAAAGCTATTTTTAAAACATAAAAATATTAAAAATCAAAGTAGGTAATAACTCTGGGGCAGGCATTTAGCCTGGTGATTTATTCCAGTGCAAGTTGTCTACATCCCATGTCGTAGTGTCTGGGTTCAGTTTCTTGTTATGACCTCTGACCCAGTTTCTTGCTATTGAAGCACTAGGAAATTGGATCGTAGGCAGCAATAATGGCTCAAGTAATTGGATTCCTTCCACCATCATGGGAGACCTGGATAAGGTTCTGGCTCTTGGGTTCAACTTGATCCTGTCCCTGCCATTGCAACTGTTTGAGGGGCCAACCAGCATATGGGACTCCCTTACCCCTACTTTGTCTCTCTTCCTTTAATTAATTTATTAACTATTTTTAAAGGTGTGATACAGTATCAAAAATGGTGTGTATGGTTGTCATGTATATTCCTGTATGTCCATTGCTTATATCTCTTACTAACCACATGTTTTTTTTTTGTTTAGAGAGTATATAAAAAGTATTTAAATGTTTATATTTTAGTTACAACTTGCTTTTTCTCTCCCTATTTAATTTCATATACATATAAATTCATCTAACAATCATAAACAGAAATACAAATACTTTGTTTCAAATTCTGACTTCATGTGTACCCAGGTTGTGCTACGATTATCCAATGATATAAAATATACAGCATCTACAGATACTGAACATTTTTGCCTCACTAAAAAAATAAAGGATAAATACAAAGAAAATTTCCTACACAACCGTAAATAAATAAATAACAATGGCTAAAATCGAGAACACTGATGAACAAATGTTAATGAGAATGTAGGGAAACAGTAACTTCCTTCATTGCCGGGAAAGCAGCTTTGCAGTTTCTTAGAAAGCAAACACAGGCTTCTCATGTGATGCAGCAGCCTTGCTTCTTAGTGTTTACCCAAACTTTACACACAGGGGCCAACATTATGGCACAGCCAAAAGCTGCAACATTGGCACTCCATATTACAGTGCCAATTTGAATCCAAACTGCTCTGTTTCTGATCCATTTTCCTAAGAATGCACCTTAGAAAAAGCAGCAATACAATATGGTCATGGTATTTGTGCACCTGCCACCCACATAGGCTACCAGAGTGAAATCCCGTGTTCCTACCATCTTCAGCTAAGCCCAGTCCCAGCCCAGCCATTGTTGGCATAAGAGGAGTGAACCAGTGGATGGAAGAGCTCTTTTACTCTCTGTCTCTCCCTCTGTATGCTTCTCTGCCTTTCAAATAAGTAAAAATATTTTAAAATCTAAAATTATATGTAAGGGAAAAGATACAGATGGTTCAAACCTCCATCATCATATTAGTAAAACCATGGCATAAAATATCCTTGGGAGTCTCAAGTCACCAAGTAATTTAGAAATAAAATCTATCATCGAGATTTTTGTTTCAATAAGTAAATGATCAACTTTCCTTAGACTCTTTTAAAATGCGCCTTTGATTGAGTACAGGGATGGGTCAAAGAATATCTAAGATAAACATGTAGTGTATGAAATGGAGAAATTCATACGAATAATTAGCAACGATGAAGACATATCAACTGAATGTACAATAGTGACTGTCTTTGACAGACACATCTGTCCACTCATTAAACAATAAAGCTGGACTTAATACAAAGAAAGTGAAAATGTATACACTGCAACAATGTGTTATGTGGATCCAGACTTCATTCTTGAAGGCTTTGCTTAAGGTTATATGTAAAACATACTCCATTTTCACATATTCAGTATTTTCATTTCACCTCCCATTCCTCCTCTTTTTCTACCCCTTTCCTCTTGTTTCTCCTAAGTAATAGTTTCTGGCTTCCTTATAGATCTTCCAAAAACTGCACCTTATTACAAATTCCTCTGATTAGGCATATCAGTCAATACTTCATCCTGACAAAATACATTTTCTTAAAAAAAAAAAGCACAGTGAATTATTTTCACAAGGTAAGCAGAAATCTCCCAACCACGACTGATGAAACAGATCACAGAGAAGAAACTTTTCGTTTCTGTAATGAAAGGATTCTTGACTTGAGAATAAACCAGTGCCCATCCATTGGCCTTGTAAGGTCAGGTGACTGCATGAGGAAATTACTGTTGCTTCTGCGAGATAAGCCCACCTACCTACACAGCAAGAACATTGGGATGATCTGAAAACAGCTACTTCTCTGTGACAGCATTGCCTTAATTTGGGCAAAACACTGCAATGTATTTGTGTGTGAAGGGGAAAAGTGAATTCTTCGCCTTCCCAGCAACGGGGAATACATCTATGAGTATTTTCCAGTGCCCAAAGGTGACAAGTTAGTTCCTTTGAAAGAGACATGCACACACCAAGTGCAGTTGTCAGAAAAATAACACCGCATTTCAGCGCTGGAAAACCATGTGCTATTCCTCTGGGTCATACTTCCATTACCCTCCAAGTTAAGGAAAAACTTTCTTGTCCTCTTCCTCAAGTTTTCTACCAGTCACACTGTAAACTGTGAATGACTGCTCGAAAGTCATCCGTTGAAAACAATGTGCATAATTCACTTATGCTTTGACTCTTCTAGCAAAGAAATGGAAATGTATATCTGAATCATCTTCAGAGTCAGATCTACTCCAGAAAATCAGCAGAAAAATACGATACTCAGAGTCTGCTACCATTCAATATGGCAAACTCCAGAAATGTTCACAATTGCCACAGTTTGTTAATTGCTACACAAGAGTTATCACATTAATGCGACTTGGACGCCGAGAAGGGTTTAAGTGAAGTTAAATGAGTAAAGCATGCAGAATGCTGTTCATTGCTCAAGCTTGTGGGCACTCAGTGAGTTGAATAATTGGGATCACTAATGTTTCCAGCTCATTTAGTCTTTTACTGTATTGTGTGAACTCAACAAACATCTGCCAAAAAGAAAAAAAAAAAGTGAAACCACCTAGATTCACAGGCCCTTGATATAAAGATAAAACATAAAATTTTTCTTTTTATTCACATTGTTAGGATTTTTTTTTCTAATGCGATAGGGTGTTTTTCCTCTAAGTTGTCAGAAAAAGCAAAGCTTTGCTAGCCGAAATGTATTTCAGAGATCAAAAGAATCAGCATCATCTGGGATTTAGTGAGAAATGCAGAATTTTGAACCCATCCTGACACCACAGAATCAGGCTCTTGATTCGTGAGATTACATTGATTTGATCATACATCCCAGGAGTACTGAGCTAAACAAAAAAAAAGTACTTATTTTTGAGTGATTAGCAAGAAACTTTTTAAGTTTATTAAGTTTATAATCTCTTAGAAGGTCGTTCACTTGCTTTACTCTTTCTCCACGAATTATTCATTACTTGAGAACAAAGCTACTACATGCATATTTACTGTTTTTCAATGTTTACAAAAACTATAATGATAAAGTAAAAACACGTGAGGAGCCATGGTTCCTATGTCAATGTTTGTTGTTCAACATAATATTTTACTGATATGGTGACTGAAACTTTATCTCACGGCATGCTAATATATGGCAGAGAAAAAAAACTTTAAGACTTCAGAATTCCCCTGGCAAAAAAAAAACTACAACAGGAGTAAAATCTCTGTGATCAAGTACCAACTCCTGTCCAGCTTGTCGGCTCTGGCTTCTTGGAATTCTCTGCCTTGATTTCCTCCAGGCCAAAGCCTTGGGACCCTGCACCCACGTGGAGAGCCTGAAAAGGCTCCAGGCTCCTGGCTTCAGATCGGCTCAGCTCTGGCCACTGCAGTCGCTTGGGGAGTGAATCAACAGACAGATCTTTCTCTCTGTCTCTCCTCCTCTCGGTCTATCTGACTTTCCAATAAAATAAAATAAATCATTAAAAAAAGAGATACACAGTCTCACATCAGATCTGTGGAGTTATGTTTATATGCGCTGGAGACACAAGAGCGGAACTACTGTTGGTGACGGGAGAAAGACTAAATTGGATATAAGACAGGGAAACCCACTACAAGGCTGATCACATCATCCTCAATTTTAATGCTCTGTGCCTCATGTCACGTTAGTCTAATAGTTCAGTTTTTGTTTTATATACTACTCAATTATTTTTATGAGAATAAGCCTATTCTATACAGAATTATAACCACGATAATGACAGCAACTGCCAAGATGTTGTCCTGCTTTATTATCAACACTATCTCCAGTTTATGTCAGACTAAGAAAAATAGAAAAAATTTTACGTCAGTCTTGAAACCTCAACAAGATCATTTTGCTAAACTAAAAACAATCACCAAGCATATTTGAATAAAAATTCTTTCCACTCCCATATCCTTATTGTCTATCTTCATGATAGAAACAGAAACCATCTATACCTAGGTATTAATATTCAGAAAATAATTTGAGAATGTAAGTTTCAAGCGTATCTCTCAAATTCAAAATTTCCATGGAACTACAATTGAATAATTTTAATTGGGATCTGTGTTAATATTTCAAAATACTCATCTCATTGACACAGTGACATATGCATGGGAAGCTCAAAATGTATGCATGCTGATAAACAAAGTGACTGCTGCAACTTAATAAAGAATTACCCAGGCTTTGCTGGAAAGCACAACTCTCAGTGCTGGCAATCTCTACAATAAACACCATATGATGGCAGGCCCAGTATGCTCTTTATTCCCTATTAGAAATTTCATTTATCTTGGTGAAAATATAAGATGACAATCCTTGCTTATCTTTTCTTATTGTATCTTAGCTTTTATGATCCTAAATATTCTTATAAAATACTACTATTTTTTATCGGGTTTCTTTGCTGTTAGCTCTTTAATTATGTAGTGATACTATTGAAATAACCTCAATAGTACTTAGAATTATTTGGTTGATTTGATTTGCTTTGAAGAATACTTGGGAAAGTTTCAGGTAGACACTTGTAATTTGAATGCTTAAAATAATCCTTAGAATCAAGTGATGTGTTTTCATTCTAAGTATGGAGATTTAATACTATAATTACTGGATTAAAGCCAACCACATATCTAAAAACACATATAAAACAGAAGGCTGCAGTTTTACTGTGGTTAATTCATTTGGAAGGAACTTTTAAAATCCTTATTCAGTTATTTTAGTTTGAACGCCTAAAATTAAACTCATGAGGAAAGAATATATTTTATTTATACATATAAAGAATAATGAGTATTGTAACTGGTGTAATTAAAAATGTAGATCTGTAAGAAAGTACAGGAAACCTTTAATTATACTCTCAAAAGTGTCAATTTTATTTGCATACATATTTCTATTTCAGATCTGTGCCCTGCGAATATTTTTAACATTAAAAATGTAATTTTATGAATGGCCAACAAAAGTTATATAGTACTTGAAAAACAGCATTACTTAACAATAAATTAATTGCTATTATTTGCGTTAGGATAATGTTTAAACTACTTTCTCTTCCCCTGGCTTTTAAATCTGTTTTGTGTCACTGCAGTCCAGGGAACATGTTAGAATCAAAGAATACTAAAGAAGGAGTTAGCAGCATTATCGATCAATATACCACCAATTATCCCGTCTACCTAATGCTACATTCAAAAGCTTTGATTACTTGTCCCAGAAACCCTCTTCTCCTATAAAACTATTTGCATATTAACAGATAAAGATTATGTCGATTTAACATATTGTTCATTCAATACTATGTCAATTAATTCCATAACGTTGTATATTGACGCTGATGTTTTGTTGGGGATTTTAACTGACCGGAACTTTACTCTGTTAGCCCTACCTTCAGACCAGAGAAGGTCTCCCCAAGAGGCCACTGAACTTACCTGGACAATAAGACACGGGACTTTATGCTAGGTATATGCTTGCAATGAAGGAATTTCAACTGAACCTGAACAGCGGTTATGCAGCAAGGTGGAGCAATCCACTATGGGAGGAAGGGTGTGGGAGGGGTGGGGGGAATCCCCAGTGCTTATAAAACTGTATCACATAATACAATGTTAATAACAAATAAAAAAAAGAAAATTAATTACATTAAAAAAAGATTATGTCGATGTTTAGTATATTCTCTATGATGTTCCCTCCTGCTTGATTTCTATATTTCATTAACATTAGTTTTCCAAAGATGGGAGATTCCTAGGACCCTTTGAAACTCTCAGAGAAAGAACAGGCATTTTTCAGCACCAAACACTAGCTTCTCTTAGTTCCTGCAGTGATATTTTCATAGTAGGAAGAAGTTAACCAGTGGCAACTTTTCATGAACTCCGAAGAATGCTGCATTTGACCAGGCATAGTAAAAAGATATTGTGGGTTATAGATGACACTGGGATAAAGCAATGAAACAGCGTGTCTAGCTATAGAAATCAGGTTTTTGACAACATCAGAATAAAGGCCAGATCTCTAGGACCAAGCAAAACATGTAGAGACATGTTTATATCCTTTTTATTTCCAAATATGAAAGAGAATATATTGTAAATATAAGAAGCTTGAGGCATCTTTTTCTTATGTTTTAAAATATGAGCTTTTTTGGTCTCATTCTTACAGCCTTCTCTCGTTTTATATCATTTTCATTACCTTTTTTTTGTCTTGACATCGTATCACAGAAGTACTGCACAGTTTCAAAATCATTAAAGATTGCAAAAAGTTTTTCTTTTGTAGTTATATGCACCACTGCCACATTCAAACCAAATGCTGAAAATTTTAAACTATGTCAGAATGTACAAGCGCAGACACCACCAGCTGTCACAGCTATGCCATCACCACACATCATCTGGAAAAACTGCACTGCACACTTGCTAGCAAATTAAACTAAACAAACAAAACAAATAGTTGAATGTTACAAAGAGTTTTCACCTTGTGCATAGTCTGAATGGGAGCTACCACTCCAGCTAAAATAAGAGAAGGCATACAATTCAAACTGCCTACTATCTTTTTCTAATCATATCTGCTCTTCCTCTACATGTGGGAAAAATCTAAAATCAGAATTTCTCTGTTTTTATGAATTATTGGAAAGATATTGCATTCAAGATTATTCCATATTATGTATTTCTGTTATGATGGTTAAAACTAAGAGGACTGGGGATGCCAAGTGCTAGCAAAGAAGTGGAGGAACTGGAATTCTAACACACGATTGATGTGAGTATGTGACGGACTTGGCTAACCAAGTTGACACAGACATTTAAAGGCAAAAATCTTATTTTAATGGCAACTGGGTTAATGATAATGGTGGATAGAACAGAGTTGTTGCTTGATCTAATTATGAAAATGAGGCCTTTGAGAATTATTGAATTGAATTAAGTGGCTACTCTGAAGCTCCACGACTGAATCATATGGTATTATCAGGACAGGCCACAGAATGAATAGAGGAAAAAAGCACGCTTTCTTTGTCTAGGTTTCCTGGCTCATGAAAACGAAAATGTTCCTCTGTATGTGTCTGCATGATTGCCAGCCTTTAGCAGATACCAAACAAAGGGGGCTACCAAATCTTGTAATGAATACCTCCAACTATAAACTAAAAATAAACACTCACTCCTTAGTCAGTCTTCCTAAGTATTTCAGTTAAAGTAATAGGAAACTGATTAGCACAAAATATTGAGTGATTCAACCACTTTGGAAAAGTAGCTGATAGGTTCTTTTGAAAACAGAACATACATTCATCAACTGATTTAGCCATCCTACTCCTAAATATTTACACCAACAAAATAAAAACAAATGCGATGCAGAACCTGTAGTTGAATATTATAGCATCTTTATGCTTTTCGATTACTCACAAAAAAGGGAAACAGTGAACCATCCCTCAATAGGTAAGTTGAAAAGTCAATTAATGCTTATCAATGCAATTAAATACTACAATAAGCAAAAGTGAACTTGGTCCCATGCAATCACAGGAATGATTTTTAAAAATAACTTTGCTTAATGAACTAAATCCGATAAAAAATCATATGACAAAAAAGTGGAAATACAAGTCACAATAAAAAAATCTACAAAATCCACATTAAATAATAAATTATAACTGAAAATGTATGGGGAATTCCTAATATTCAACAATATGAAAATACAAGAGTAGGAGATCTAAATAGATACATCAGCAAAGAAGATAAGCACATGATAATTAGCTGCATAGAAAAGGCTCCACATGGTATGTTGTAAGGTATTGGAAAATTAATAACACTAGGATACCACTATATATCCATTAGAAAATCCCAGATCCAAAACATTTAAAACACTAGGTGCTGTTTTACACATGACAAATATAACTTATACATTACTGATGGGAATGATGCTAGTATAACCAGTTTAAAAGAGTGTGGCAGTTTCTGAAAAAAAAAAAAAACAAACACTTGGCATTTATTTGATTGAATAATTATACTTCTTGTTTAGCCACAGGAAAACATGTAGCTATACAAAAAAACCTACATATGCATGTTTACACCATTTTAGATAAAGTCAAGTAGATTCTTTGGGCATTAAACCCATTACTCTGTACCATACTCTAATGATAGAGAAATCTCATCAAACATTGGTCAAAATTCATAGACCAACACAAAATTACATAGAATGGGTCCTACCCTAAGCCACAGATGTTAGTTTGTAATATATATATATTAAATTTGGGCACAACTATTGCAATGAAAGCAAGAGATTAAAAAATAGATAAGACTGACAAAAGAGCGGCATAACAAACTTTAATTTTTGTTCATTTTTTCTACAAACCTAATATTGGTCAGCTATCATTACTAATTTAAAACCTTCATAATATATGATTTCATTTATACAGAATCACAGAAAATGATAGGTAGTGTACATTGCAGAAAGATTCATGATTCTTCATTGAGTAGCAAAAGAGGAAGAGACCATCAAATGCACATACACTCAAAAAAATCTTTGAGAGTCATGTATATGCTCATTATTTTTAATTTGATGATGATACATGCATAAGTAGGGCTTATTTTAGGCTGATCTGCACTCCCCTCACTTTCCCTGGCTGAGCTGATGCTGCTTGTTTAAGATCCACATACTCAGCTCACCGTGTAGATTTGAGAGATAAAGCAGTAACGGACACTGGGGACCAGAGATGGACATCACCTGATGACTGTTTAAAAACAAGCAGAGTTTACAAAGAAATTGTGATGGTGCTGAGATCACAGATTTTCTCAGAGCTATCCTGAAGATTCTCATTCAAACAAGACAGAAAGCAACTAAGGAAAAAAAATGACCAGAAAAAAAAAAAAACCACAAAAGAATCACCGTTCTATACCTGGCCCACTACTGATAATAATTTCTCTGTTTACTCCAAAAATGTAACACAACTCAGCCAATAACACGCACTTGTACATTTCATTACTTTTCCATAGAAATTAGGTAGACAGTAAAATAACTATAGGTAATTACAATAGTAATAAAATGATTTAGCAAGTATAGCACTGGGATATATTTCTTTGTTTAGAAGTAGCTACAGCTTAATACTTAAATCCATTAAATATGATACCTAAATAAAATAAACCCACATCCTCCCTGTTCTGTGACTGCTAATTCATGTCATATAAAATAATACAAATGAGAACTAATACATTGTAATTTCATTACGTGGTGTGGGAGAAGCACTGTGGTTTATGTGTGATTTGAGATCCTCTTCCTAAAATTCAGGTGTTGGAAATTTGATTCCTAGTATGGCCATGTTGGGAGGTGTTGAAACCTTGAAGGGACACAGTTTGGTTAGAAGTTGGTGAGGAGTTGTGCCTTTAGAAGCAATCCCTAAGCCTTGTAGGTCTGTAAGTTCCCATGAGTGGATTGCCACAAAGGAGAGTCACTGCACCTTGCACATTCTGTGACTTCCTGGCTTACCTTCCGATGGCTTCTCTTGCACCTGATCCTACATTCTTCATAATGCCACCTGCCCATGCTGTGATGTTGCCAAGGCGACCCTCTTAAGAGACAGAGTCCATGGGGTTACCCGATACTGAATGTTCATCTAGCAAAACTGCCAACCCGATAAATCTCTGATCTTTATAAAATATCCAACCTCAGTTTTTTTTTTTCACCATAGCCTTGGAAAACTAACACAGGATGAGTTATTTTATGGATTGTTTTTAATGAATAAATTCTTTCCTTTTCTGTAAAATCTCTTTAAAAGAAATTTTCTGTCATGTTTCATGACTCATACATACTCTGGTTTCTTCTAAAATCACTTCCACTTGAGTGAGCAGAAACACATTCTTTAGAGGAAGGGTCTGGACCCCTGTGCAGTACTAGGGAGTCGACTGGGAGCTGGAACCCTCAAACTGCAGAATTGCTCATTTATATTTCCATGTTCCATGCACAACCACACACCGAGTAGCTGGATATGGAACAAAAGCTTATCCAAAAAGATAGTCCCGATCAGCCTCAACAATGTTCCATCCACACAGACCTATGTTCAGCTCCTTAAATATTATTTTTGAAACTATTTTATTTACTTGAAAGGCAAAATGACACAAGGAGAGAGTTGGAGAGACAAAAGAGAACAGGGGGTGGGGGGAATGGGAACTATAATGGCCAAGCCAGAAGTCAGGAACCAACTTCACCCAGGACTCCCCTGTGGGTGCAGTGGCCCAGGTGCTTGACCCACCTTTCTCTGCTTTCTCAGACACACTAGCAGAGAGGTAGATGAGAAGCAGAGTGTGTGGGACTTGAATTGGTGCCACAGTGCCAGTTTCCTTAAAGATTATTTGTAACTTGAAGTTCTAGAAAAAGCTCAAGCCATACATGAATATTTGTCTAAATGCCTTAACATGGCTATGAGGACACCTCCCTGGATAAACACAATTGGGCCAATAAAATTCTACTGAGTATATTAAAAAGTTACACCCCTAGTCATTGGAATGAAAATCATTTGTGGACAACACTAGCCAAGATGTATACCAAATTTTTCAGTTAGTTCTGTGTAGGCCTTTTCAAGTTAAGTCTAAAGACACAGATAATTTCTTAAAATTATGTTTGTGATTGATTACACAAATATATCATGAGTGCAACAAATAACAGGAAGATAAATATAACAGTATTTCAAAGAATTTGCTATGGTAATGTCATTCTAAATTTAGATTAAAAACTTTGCAAGTATATGCAATTATTTCCTATACTCATATTCTGATATGAAGCAGCTATATTATTTTGTGTCAATAAATAATTTGAGTTACTTTTTAATGAAAATACACAGTTCCTTTCAAGAGCAGTGAATTGATGCTCTTATTTTAAAAATAACACAATTTAGTGATTTCAAGAACTGGCATTGGCAATTTCAGAACTATTTGTTCAACTTCTACCAAAGCTCTATCTTACCCAGGGATTCCGTTTTTTAAAGTGGTCCCAACTTAATGCTACAATAACGGGACAAGGGGTGTTTAGAAGGGGACTTCCCGGATAGAAGTTGCAAGCATACCCAATGACAGAATCATGAACATGAACTTCATGAGAAGTAGGAAAACTTTTCCTATTACAGACCTTTGTTTCCACCTGTTATCTTCCTGACACCATGCAAATTTAATGAGCATCATGGGACCAGGCCAGTGTGGCAAAGTTGCAGGTTTCAGATGAGCTACATAGAGCACAAGCAGTTAAACAAGAAAGGACACAGCTAAAAGGACACAGTTCTGGAACATTCCTGCCCTGAAGAACCGATTTCACTTCGTCGCCAAGAGGTGCTACCAGCAGCTCCACTTCACTTGCTCAATCCATTAGTCTGAGCCTCTGAGACAGAGACATAAAAAGGCAGTTATGGACTTCTGCTCCACTGAGGACAGAAAACCACAGAATGAATTTGCTCCTATTCTAGCAAAACAAGGGCAGACAATACACACAAAAAAAGTGTGTGTGTTTTTTTTTTTTTCAAAACCCAGGAGAGAACTGCAGCTATTACAAAAAAATGAAATAAAAAAATCCCAAAACATCAATTGAAGTAAAAATCCAAAAAAGAATATATGTCTTTTCAACAACAGAAGGAAACCATGCCTTCTTTCTTCTTCAGGTAAGTTGTGGAAAAAGAAAGTCACCTTAGGTGATTGGAGTAAGGAAACTGCTGACTCATTGGCAGGTTTTAAAGACACATATGGACATGCATTACAGCCAAAGATCTTCTACTGAATGATGATTTTCATAACCCACCATTCCACTACCAACATCAATTGTTTTCCATAGGTTTTCATGAGATTCATAAGACAGTTGGGATGATGAGACAGGTGAACTGATGAAGAATGATAAGGACAGAAAGGGAAAAGTGACAGTCAAATTGGGTTCCCTAGCTTCCTACCGTTGCGTCCAGAGAAGACCTACGGAGCCCTTTTTGAACTCAGCTTCCCTGAGACTGTTTATGGGTGGAGTGTGTGCAGGAGGACGAAAATTATGTCTCACGGGATGACGGAGGTTGTACTGAATTCCAGGATATAACTGCCTGCTCAGGGATGAGAGATGCAGAAAGGACCAGTGCAATCTTGCATCATGCCCAGCTCTAATCATCAACTTCTGTAAGGCACATACATTGCTAGGGCAGAATCCCACTCTCTGATTCCAGTGTAGATTCACATAGCCTCCTGAAGTCTGAGGCTTCCACAGGAAAAGTGAGATCTCTGTGTGGGCAATGATGCTCCAACACAGCTAAGCTGTATGTTGAACAGCAGACTCACCATACAGTATCAAAGTCCCTCGTGCAAGCACATCATCACGAGGAACAATAGCTCATAGAACCAGGCACTACATAACCCATATGTTAGGATTTTCAAATAAGAATTTTTAGAATGACTATGACACAAAATACATAGGGGAAATGCATAGGCAATATACAGGAGCAGATGTGAAAAGGCAATAAAAGTAAAATGAGCCAACTACAAAAGTTTTAAGTTAAACATACGAAAAGGTACACCATGAGCATCATTGGCACGAATTCCTATGACAGTAGCAGCAGACAGGACACGGCAGGATAAGGAGTCTGAATCTTAGAGTGTGAAAGTGCAATTACTTGAATAGAAATAAGTGTTAAAAAGAAAACTACAGGGGCCTGTGTGATGGTGCCATAAGCTAAACCTCTGTCTGAAGTATATTAGCATCCCATATGGTCACACACACACACACAAACACACATGTGTGTGTGATGTATGCACACACACACATATAGCGCATCCTTTATGGGTACTGGTTCAAATCCTGGTTGCTCCACTTCTGATCTAGCTCCCTGGATATGACTTGGGAAAGCAGTGAAGGATGCCTCAACATCCTTGGGACCCTGCCCCCTCCTTCAAGACCCAGAAGATGTTCCTGGCACCCTCACTGGAGACCCAGAAGATGCTCCTGGCTCTCAGCTTCAGATAAGTTTATCCTCAGCCATTACAGCCATTTGGCTCTATAAAATTAGCCTTTCAAGGGAAAATAAATAAATCTTTTTTTTTAAAGGAGTATCTGAAATCTGAGAGCAATATCAAGTGGTTTAACATGTGTGGAGTGTCAGAAGCAGAAAGTGCAGACTGTAGAACAGAAGATAGATTTAATCATCAAAAATTCCTCACAATTAACTAAAAGCATCAACATACAAATCCAAATAGCTCAGTGAATCCCTGGAAGAAGACAACAGAAAAGTCACATATATCCAGAATCAAGATTCAGCTAGAACATAACCAGAGAAGCAAAGGCATATTACACACAGGAACCCATCAAATTACTGTTTTTTGATTAGGACCTATGGACGGATTTAAAGAAAAGATGCCTTTGAATACCAAGAGAAAAACTGTCAACCCAAGCATCTATACCTAGTAAAAATATTTTTCAAAAGTGAAGAGGAAATAAACTTCTACAAAGATAAAAACTGAAGGAACTCATTTCCAGTAGACTTGCACTACAAGATTAAAATTTGAAGTAAAATTTGAGCCCTTTAACATCAATTGGGCTACTTAAAAATTATGAAAAATGTTTTGTGGGTTTCACAGCAAACTCAGAGTTATGACATGTGGCAAAGCTGACCACATGCAGAAGCACAGGCACACACTTTGATTCATTTGTGGAGAAGTGGAATGTTTTCTGAGTTGCATTGGGTTAGATAAAGATGTGTACATTTTAAACGTTACAGCACAGGCTGGCAGACATTCGCTACTAAGGGCCATATGGTAAGTACTTTGGGCTTTGTAGGCCCTATGGTCTGTGACACAACCATTCAATAGGAGCTGTGTGACACTGAAGAATCCTCAGACAATATGTAAGTAAATGAACAACAACTATATTCCAGTGACACCATTTCTAGAAACCAATATGGTTTTCTGACCCCTTCTTTACAGCACTCACTAAAAAAGAAAATAAAAAAATAAAAACAATGGGAAAGCCATAAGTAAAAGCTCAAGGAAGGAAATAAAAGGAAAAACTAAGCATTATTTGATTTACCTGAGGACAGCAGGAGAGTAATAAACAGCATATGAGACTAGTATAATTCAGACACCAGTATGGGAAACCTAAACCCAAACATATGAAAGAGTCAACTGAATTGAAGTAGACTTGATACCCCAACTAAAAATGAGAGACTGCCAGCCTGAATTAAAAATCAAGAACTACTCTTCGTCACTGATAAGAAATACCAGTTAAATAAAAAAGCACAGAGCTTCAATGTAAAATGAATGGAAAAAATACACTGTATGATAAATCCATGCATCCTAGTCCATTTAAGTAGCAAAAAAAAAATCAGCTATCATATGTAGAATGTTTTAATAAGTATATTTACATAAAATACAAATATGCATCTGCTTTATCACCCAGAAATTTTATTCCTAGGCGCTTATTCAAAAGAAATGAGAACTTTGATTCACAATATGAGCCTGCTTACAGATCTTTATGAGATATATTCATAATGGTTCCAACCTGAAAATGTTTGCGCCTCCGTTAACAGAACAACAGGCAAATAAACACTTACCTAGACTGTAATAATGCTGAGTAATCAAAAAGGAATAAACTGCTGATAAATGCAACATCCATGAGTCTCAATGATATTCTGAGAGACTGTAGAAATAATATAGAACATTTATTGTAATCCCATCAACATGGATTGCCAAAATAGGCAAAATTAGCCTATTGTGATACAAATAGGTCAGAATTTATTTTGGATGAAGGGAACATGACAGGGAGGGAAGAAAGGAACTCCAGGGTGATTAAAAAAAAATATTCTCTGTCCTGACACAGAGACTGAGCAGCACGTATGTACTCACTCGTCAAAATTAATCAGACTACATATTTAATATCATTGCTATCACTTCATGTGGACTACACCTCAATAAACATTGCATTTGGATACAGAAAGCCCTCCTACAACCCTATGAAATTCAACAGGCTTTTATGTAACTTGAGCATAGTACTATAAATGTTTGTTAGCTATGAATTTTTTTTCAGGTTTATGCTAAGGAGAATATTTTGCTAATGAGATTCTTCTGGCTGCTAAGACATCAAACATGCTTGGATAGTTCATCAGCAGTGAGGTAAAACACAGGATGCACCTAGCATAGAAGAGATGCATGACCTAACCTCACTTGCTCCTTTCTTTAGAATTTGAAGGGATTTTTGTCATCCAAAATCCTATGAGTGTCATTTGTTGAGTCCCTTCTCCATCGAGACACAAGATCCATCTGCTATCTGAGCAACCAAGGCAGTCACCTCCAAAAAAAATGCATGACCATATAGGCTAAACTTCATTTGCCACTTGCAGCAGAGCATACAATGCAGTTCTCAAAAGCTTTTTGTACTGACACAAGTGCACACACCTACCCATAGCAGAATAGACCATTGTTGCCAAACCAGGCGTTGATTTTTAAATTAGCCACTTAACAAGCAAAACAAACAAATAAAAAAATGTTGGAAGGATTCTGTTACAAGCACGTAATACATATCCTAACCGGACCAGTTAGCACAAGGAAAGTAGTCAGTATTTAGGCAAGGTAGGATGACATCAGAAAATCCAGCTGAAGTTAATGGCAAGGAAGTAGTCCCAGTCAAAGTTTAAAAGCAATAGAATGAGCCAAACACGAGCTGGGAAGACCAATCTACATAATTGGTCCAGCTAGAAATTAAGCACTGTATAAAAGAAGTCATCAGAGTTAAGCAAAGCAACATGACTTACCCCTGAACACAGCTTCCGTTTGTAGTAAAGCTTGCATTGGCAATTTTCCCCTGTTATATATTACACTGAACTCCCATAATAATCATGGCACTGATAGCCCATGGCGAGGGAAACATCTTCTATTTATACTTCAAAATATATAATTTAAAGGTTCCAATGAACAAAAGAATAGGATATGATGCCTATGATTGAAATTAATTTTTAATAAAACTCTGTCTCTCTTAGTTCTGCTTATAGTGTGAACCTGCAACTTCTACTTCTACTGAAATACATTGAAGTGGAACCAAGCTCCAAGTGAGGACTAGAAAAGACAAACCATCTGCTTGAAGATACTACAAACTGACAAGGCAGCCAGGACAGTAGAGGACAAGACAATGGAAAGATCACTTGAACTGAGACCATCCTGCATGCTACATTTCCTTGGGATCACTGGACAACATCTGGTACAGAATGAGAAGCTAGCAATCCAGGCAAGTGTCGCTGAGTAGCACAGTAGCTAGCAGAGCTCTGATAGTCTCGTGGTGATGCTGATGCAAAAATGATGTTTGGAAGGAACTGTCAAAAATTGGAAGTTGAGTTGTCAAATATCTAAAGAAAAGGGATGTCAGAGGAGCTTGGAGATAGACAAAATACTACATATCCAAGCAGAGAGGAACTGAAAAGCACTGGTGATATTAGAAAAGTAAAAAAAAAAAAAAAAAGAAAAAAGAAAAAAAGAAAGTTAAAAATGCCCAAAGTACAAAATATATGGTAAACTCTTCTGGTTCTTAGACAGAATATCTAATGGTCAACAAGACTGTAGCATTTGAATCAAAGAGTTGCTGAGTCTGGTAAAAGCTGCATCCCAACCTTGAACTGACAGCTCAGCCTTTGGCTGGGCAGAGTTTATGTTGCTCTGTCAAAGTACTCTTACAGGAACAATCTTTAGATTCTATAAGCATGCTAAGTGTTGAGTACATATTACTGGGTAATTAAAAAATGCTGATAAAAAGAAATAAAATTACTGAGACATCAACATTTGGGTTTAGCTGGAGATGGGACACAACACTGATGTAGTTGGGTGACAGATCAGCAGTAAAGTTACACAGAAGAACAGAAAAAGAATGGAAATTTAAGATTCAAAGGGGGCCCAGGACAGTAGCCTAGCAGCTAAAGTCCATGCCTTGCATGCAACGGGATTTCATACTGGCACTGATTTCAGTCCTGGTAGCCCTGCTTCCCATCCAGCTCCCTGCTTATGATCTGGGAAAGCAGATGAGGATGGGTCAAAGCCTTGGGACCCTGGACCCACATGGAAGATCTAAAAGAAGCTCCGGGTTCCTGGCTTTGTATTATTTTGGCACTGGTCATTGCAGCCACTTGGGGACTTCCTCTCTGCCTCTCTTTCTCTCTGTATATCTTACTTTCCAATAAAAATAAATGTTTGTTAAAAATTTCAAGCAAATATGTGGAACACAGCAAAGTACTTCAACACATGTGCGTGAAGCCATATAAGGTATTGGGGGATATAGTATTAGATGAGAAAGCAGCAACGAATTACCTGAAGCATGGTAGAAAACATTAAAGGTATACTCATGTGACAGAGCACTTCGTAGTAGTACCATTTCACAAAATTATCATGTAAGGCACACATGTAATAATAAGCATTTAATAACTCCATCAAATAAAAAGTAACAAAGGACACAGGAATGTAGTAGGCTGAATATTACCCAAATAACATATGTATATACAGTTTGTCAGAAAACAACATATGGATACATGTCACAAAGTTAAGAATCTCAAAATAAGATCATCTTCAACATGTCAGTCCTTATGTCCAAGAAAATATATTTGCCCTATGTCATTATGACCTATCGTCTAACTTGTCGACAGTATAATAGTGCATTTTCCATTAATGCAATGAAATAACTCAGACTTGGTAACTTCACCAAAAAGGGTGGGGAGTTATCTAGCTCACTTTCTGGTCCAAGGGCAAGGGGACAAATATAATGATGGCTTCACTGATGGAGTCCTGAGGCAGAGCAGGAAGACACAGGACCAAACACAAGGTGAATGCCCAGGAGTGCCATCTGCACTCACTTGTGGAGGTTCCACAGAACCAGACACAAGGTGAATGCCCAGGAGTTCCCCCAGCACTAAGTCATATGGGCTGCACTCCAATGACCCCATCTAAGCTTACTCACTTCACAAAACTTCACCTCTAAATGCCATAGTTGGATTGAGTTTCTATCCTCTTAATATCTCCCAATGGGGATTCAAGGTTCACACATGAACCTGGGAGGACAGACTCAAACTACATTCCAATAGTAGCGGCAATGCAACACTATATATTTTCTGCACAAGAAAAGAATCACAGCAACATTTTGAAAAATGCATGACTCTTACAGACATATTTTTAATTAAAAAAAATGCAAAAGAGATATGTTGATGCTCCCTGGCACAAATTTCAGAAAAAGTCAAATTTAACTGATGTTCAGAGAAGATGAAATGGTAATTATCTGGTATGACCATGACTTGTAGAGAACATTTTTTTATTATGATACCTTGTTATATCTGGAATTTAGTAGTAGTGATTCCATAGTTATCCCAAGCTACCATCTTGACATGAATGGGAGTGGATTTGACAGAGATATGCAAAATCAGCTCTCGCAGGCCCATGAAAGCTATTTTCAGCACGTACTCCTTGACATAAAAATAAAGGCATGAAGAAACTGAGCTTTAAACATAAGTACTTGAAACTCAGAAGCCAACCCATTCACTAAACCACTCCCTAGACATGGTAAGGGTGACTAATGAGGAGGAGAAGGAAGAAAAAGCTTCCTCACAGATCCTCTGTGATATTCAAGGAGAAGATATTAAGACAAGACACCGGTGGGTTCCTTGCCTGCTCTTCGTCTTCCAGATGGGCTGGAGTAAGTCTTTGAGGTGATTCTGATGCAAAGCACAGTTTGAAAACCATTGGCTTAGTCAATTCATTTTAATTTTTCATCTATTTTATTTATTGTTCCTATTTTTACAATAGTTTTGTAGGTATTGGGATTCATCCTTGCACCCTCCCTCTCTGCTTCCCTGTTTCACCCCACACAACATTATTTCCCATATTATTACAGTTGTATAGTAATTTAGTAACAGTTACATGTTTAAGTGCATCAAGGCATTATAGAAAAAGAAAATCTAGTATCATATTTACATATTTCTTTGCTAATCTTTCTTTTATTCAGCAGTAGAGATGCATATTGCAACTCTTCTTATAAGTGAAGGAAAGAGGGAAAAATAATCCAGTTTCACCAAGGTCACTGGTGAAACCTGTGAAAACTGCAGGAACCTGAATCCAACTTTCTAACCATGCCTATGCTGAGAAGCTGTGGCAATGGCCCAAGGCATTAGGTGTCCACCACCAATATCCCACAAAGCAGATCTGGATTGAGTTCCAAACTCGGAATTCCAACCAAGTCTCAGATGTCAGAGACATTTGGGAATAAACCAAATGATGAGATATTCTTTCTTTCTCTCTCTCTCTTTATCTCTCTCTCCTCAAATAAACAATGTCATGTATTTTTTTATGAAAGGAATTGGTACAGCTTATGCAGCCATGCTTGCTTCTCCTTTTGCTCCTAGTAGCAAAACATACATTACTAAGTTAGTAGAACTAGTTAGAAAAGAGGACATTTAAATTCTTTGCCCAACATTAAATTGAAAGGTATGAGACCTACATAAAGGAAGTAGTATTGTACCTATATTTAACCAATGTGTTGATTTTTCAAAATTTCACTTCAGTGCAAAAGGAACATTAAGTCTCCACCCTGCACAGGGCAACTAGACATGGAAGACAAACTCTGACTCTTTCTCAACCTTTGCTGTCTCCCCAACACCTCATCTTTAACCGGAAATTGAGGGCATGAAAGTGAAACTAGAATTTCATTTTAAACTTCCCTAGCTGTTTAAGGTAGGTCTACCAAGATAGGAAAATAATCACTTTATTTGAAACACATCCTCCCACTGCAATTGGTATTTCTTTATTTCAAAATAAAATTAAGGCTACTGCTGTGCTATGAAGATTGTCATAAGCAAGGAAGATCTTCAAACCATTATCAACCAATGTGTCATGGGTACCAAGCACTCAACAGATATTGATTAAATACAAGAATCTGGAATGTTCTCATGCAAAAGGTTATTTGGCTTCTAAATAATGAGAAGACTTTTAGAACAGAGTTATGTGGTCCAGGCAGCTGGCATAGGGCAATACTTACTGAGGGGGCTCAGAAAATGAATATTTTCCACACATTATTGAAGTATATCTATATTAAATCCATTGAAATGCTTGTATGTATACATGCCAGCTGAAGGCCATAGTGGGAAATAAATATTGTCAACACTTAAGGTGAAAACTAAAACAAATTTGAATTAATTCTTACCAAAGAGTCGTGACGATATTTAAACTGTTGTCATACAGGGCCAGTGTTGTGGTGCAACAGAATAAGCCACCACCTGCATCCACATCATGCCTAGTTTGATCTAGTTTGACAGAATATGATCCAGCCCTTTCTTGATGTGCCTGGGAGAGCAGCAGAAGATGGCCCAAGAACATGTGCCTCTGCCACCCACGGGCTCCTGGATTCTATGTAACACAGGCCTGGTTATTGCGGCCATTGGGGGAATCAACCATCGCACAGAACATTTCTTTCATTCTTTCTATATCAATCAATCAATCAACTATCTATCTGTCTATGTCTTTGTAACTGCATTCAAAATTGAGTCAGGGACCGGGTGTAGTAGCCTAACAGCTAATGTCCTTGTCTTGCATGCACCAGGATCCCATACTGGTGCTGCTACATATCCCAGTTGCTCCACTTCCTTTCCAGCTCCTTTCTTATGGCCTGGGAAAGCAGTGGAGGACACTCCAAAACCTTGAGACCCTGTACCCAGGTGGGAAGCTCCTAGCTTCAGATCGGCTCAGCCCTGACCATCACAACCACTTGGCAAGGGAACCAGCAGATAGAAGAAATTTGTCTCTGTCTCTTCTTCTCTATGTAAATCTCATTTCCTTGTTCTAATACCCCCTGGATAAAGTCTTTCCTTGCTGCCTGCCTGAGGTTGGGGAAGACAATAAGGTAGACTGTGTGCAAGACTCCCAGTTCACTGGGCTGTCAGCGCTCTCAGGGAATTAGTCACAACTGCTTTGTCCTGTGAGTGATGCAGGCTAAAATTATTCCATCACACCAGATTACAGATCTTTTCCTCATAACGACACTGAGTTTCAAAGAACAGATATAAGATCTCTTTGTCACCTGATATCCCAGTGGTTGGGATCAAGTTCCACTGTCTGATGGAGTTTAGCGGAGGAATGAATGATGTGGTTCTTTTGCCATCTGGAGAATTAAAATCCAAAGTCTCAGTCTACAGATATAGGCTTGGAGGAAGAAGCCAATGGTGCCAACCTGTCACCATAGCAGGTTTACCACTGGGTTTCAAATCCAGGATCTGCACTTTGTACCCTCTCTACTTCAACCAGCTACATGTCCCCATGCTGAGCAGTTTGGAGTTCCAGGAAGGATAGCAAGGGAAATTCCTCTCGGCTTCTTCAATGCATCTTTAAAAAATTTTTATACATGGGCCGGTGCAATGGCCTAGCGGCTAAAGTCCTCACCTTGAAAGTGCTGGGATCCCATATGGGTGTTGGTTCTGATCCCATATGGGTGTTGGTTCTAATCCCAGAAGCTCCACTTTCCATCTAGCTCCTTGCTTGTGGCCAGGGAATGCAGTGAAGGACGGCCCAGAGTATTGGAACCCTGCACCCGCAAGGGAGACCCAGAAGAGGATATGGGCTCCTGGTTTCGGAATGGCACAGCACCGGCTGTTGCGGTCACTTGGGGAATGAATCATCAGACAGAAGATCATCCTCTGTGTATATCTGACTTTGCAATAAAAATAAATAAATATTTTAAAAAATTTTTATACACAAACAAAGCACTGTTATCTTTCACCTGGCTCTCAGGTAGGGGCTTGGTGCATAAATAATTGTTCAAATTGGCATCTCTGGAAAGATGTTTCTCAGAGCTTCTTAGCTGCCATCTTGATCTGCTCTAACTTCAGCATTTCTTAAGTGTGAACAAACGTGTATGTGTGGGAACAGTTCAGTGACACCTGTATGTATGTATGTATGTACATGTAGATATACTTTTAAATAATTATTTCTATTGGAAAGTCAGATATACAGAGAGGAGGAGAGACAAACAGGATCTTCCATCTGATGATTCACCCCTCAAGCAGCCACAACGGCTGGAGCTGAGCCAATCCGAAGCCAGGAGCTTCTTCCAGGTTTTCACATGGGTGTTGGATCCCAAGGCTTTGGGCCATCCATGACTGTTTTCTCAGGCCACAAGCAGGGAGCTGAATGGGAAGTGGTTGTTTTAAGCTGTATGTAAGACAAAAAACAATTAACAAATGAGAAAATGTCATTAAATGAAATCTACTGGTAAGAAAATGGAGGTGAGGACAGGAGTGGCACATAAATGCTGTGGAAGTCTTTACTGTTGAGCATTTCTTAGCGGGTAAGAAGTCATATCTAAGCTACTTTATGAATATCTTGACAAATACTTGATTAAGCAAAGTGATGGCATGAATGAATCAGCTCCAATTTCTTTAGAAAGTTGGTGCACTGTGCATAATAAATGAGTGAATTAATGACAGTAATGAAAAGTCATGTCGATAATCCATGACATGTACATGAATAATTAGATGATGACTCTATTAGCAAAATGAGAATAATTTTTTCCCAGATGGACATACAAAACTAAAGTTTAATGAGGTCTTCAGCTCAAAAAGAATAATTATTCCAATGCTATTATAATCTCCTATTTCATTGCCTTTCCTGTCTCAATAATTTTCATTTAGTGTCTATATATTCCTATAGCCAACACTTTTACCTGGCATTCTTTTACTATATATGCATCTAAAACTAGGTCGTTTAGACCCTTTTATATTGCACAACTCAATTTCTATAAATCGTTCTCAGACGATTCTTGCATATGGTAGGAGATATAAACCTGCAGAATTGAACCAGAACAATGATCAAAACAACCAAACAAAATCAACAGCGTTTTCATGCTGTCAAGAACGTCTGTCTGATATGGTAGTCATCAGTTAGTTGCACATGACACAGAGCCTGGGTTCTTGAACACATTACAGAGAACCTGGACCCAACATTCTTCCCACCTGTGGACTTGGAGTATTGTGAGATAATTCCATGTCCTTTTCTCTGAGTCACCATTATACACTATTTGCCACTGAAATCAGTCTACATGCACACCAGGGAGAAGAGTGTTGGCGAGAGACAGAGAGAGGAAGAGAAATTCTCTAGTCTGTATGCAGAAAGTTCCTAGAAAGATTATCCAAAAATCAAGAATGTGGAAACCTTTACTTGCATTTGATTAAACCAATTATTTTGGATCTCTAAAGGTTTGTGTTCTGAGCACCTTTCCTCTCATAATGAAATAAACTTGGTAGTTAGAAAGTTTACATTTCACTTGGGATTTTATAGATATAATGTTAGTCACTCTTGGGATTTAACTCCAGATTAAAAAGAAGTTTCTCTAAGTTAGTGATTAAAATCGAAAGCATCACTACTTGTTTATGAATCAGATCACATTCCAAAAGTTGTTTGCTTCATACTGTGTTCTGTTATTTTTCATTCAGCATGTCTTCTGAAATCTGCCAAAATAGAATTTCAATTCATAAAGAATGGGTATTAAAGAGATGTAAGGACTAACATCTCATGATTAAAAATATTTAATCAAAGAGTATTTCCTCCCATTGCTTTCTTTTCACTGAAATAAACAAAGTCTGCTTTGGGAAAAAAGAATGGAAATTTTGGCATCTGTGTCTATTTGAAATTGAAATTTTCTGCGACCCTACAATCATACGCTACTGGTATAAGATGGTATTGGTAATGCTGCAGCTGCATTCAAAATGATGCTCCATACAAGGCATGAGTTGCCAAGATTTTCAAGGATCAGACTTAAAAACTTCTGATTACACACAAATATTCATCATATAACCAATGAGTTTATTTTTTAAAAAGCAAAGTATCAGGCAGATTTAAGAAAGAAGGAGAGACACAGAGAGATCTCTTCCATCAGCTGGATCGCTCACCAAATATACAGCAATGGCCAGCGCTGAGTTGATCTGAAGTCAGGAGCCAGGAGATTTCTCCAGATATCCCATGTGTGTGCAAGGTACAAGTACTTATGCCATCCTCTGCTGCCCTCCCTCACCACAGGTAGACGAAAGGGGAGACAATGCCAGTATGCTTCGTGGGCGATTAGCTTGATTAGCCATCACTCCAGCCCCCAAAGTTGAGTTCATGGAAATCTTGCATAAATCTAGAAATGTTGTTCTTTTTTTAACGTTATGATCCTAACATTACTAAACCCTTAGTTCATGGGGGACATCCATAGTCATCATACTGCTCAAGAATGTTCATGTTACAGAAAGATCATCATGAAAAGTGGATGTGTTTGGACTTCTTGAATACATATTGAAACAGACACTTTGGAGATATATTGTAAATATTACTTACTTTTATTGGCTGATTTTGCTTGTCTATGAATCAGATTTTTTTTCTTTTGCTTTTGGGGTTGGCTTGTTAATTTGCATTAATCTATCTGCCTAAAGATGATCTTCAATCTTTTATTTAGGTATTTCCAAAGTATGACATGTAACTATGTACGCAAGGTTGATACACACATGATAAAGTGGTTGCCAAATTATCATGTGAATATTAAAATTCTGATTCTAGTTCAGTAGAATTTGGGGTGGAGCTTATAGCTGTGCATTTCCCAGAAGCTTGAGGGTGATGGCTACGCTGCAAGGTCCTCAGCATATTCTATGAGCAAAAGACATTTCTGAGAGTCTACAATGTGCTCTGATGTATATATTCACAGAAAATTCTCATCATTTTCCCACTGGATTCATGAGAAACAATAAGCAAGGCTGTAGGGCCCAGCACGGTGGCATAGCGACTGAGGGCTGATGTCCTCACCTTGAGCGTGCCAGGATCCCTTATGGGAGCCAGTTCTATCCCGGCAGCTCCGCTTCCCATCCGGCTCTCTGCTTGTGTCCTGGGAAAGCAGTTGAGGACGGCCCAAAGCCTTGGGACTTTGCAACCGTGTGGGAGACACAGAAGAGCTCCTGGCTCCGAGCTTTTTGGATTGGCACAGTTCCAGATCACTTGGGGAGTGAACAACTGGATGGAAGAACCTCCTCTCTGTCTCTCCTAATCTCTGTATACCTCACTTTGCAATAAAAATAAATAAATCTTAAATTAAAAAGGCAAGGTTGTAAATAACACAATCAGCCATTACTTTCTTTCATTAAAAAAAAACAAACAAAAACTCTTTTCTCTTACTTCTCTACCATTTTTACTCTCTAAGTAAGATAGCTACTTTTGGATTAAGCTAGAACAGCTCTTCACATTCTTCAGTTTGTTCATACTAAAATCTTCTCGAAAGTCTTTTTTTCATGTTCCATAGGCAAAGGGTTCCCTTTTTCAGCCTTTTGTTTGCCCCATATTATTACAACAGCATAGTACTTCAACAGCATTAGACGAAGCTGCATCAGGTCAACGAATGTGCTAAATCTATAAATTATTTTACAGAATACAATAAAGGGTCATTTTGGCATTTCTTACATAACACAGGCAACTGTGACTTAGATTTTAGATATTAGAGTATTTCACAGTGGGGAGAGTCTACTTCAATGTCCTGCGTGGAATTGGTATGCTACCACTACATAAGGTGGAAATTAATACAGCTTCAGTTGAGGAAAGAGGATGAATGGCACATAGGCTGTTTCTGATTCAGGAGCTAACATCCTTAGTTTAGAGGACAAGAGTGTCAGGGCACGTTCTTTCCTCCTGTTATCTTCCGCTCCTTCCTGCTTTCGTCCTTCCTTCCCTGTGACTGCCTTCCCATGTAGATCCCTTTAGGATCTGACTTCATTATCATGATGCAACTAAACAAATAAGGTAGAAATTTAGGAGAGTCTGAAAGAGCAAAATCTGATTGTTTGAAGTGCTGTTGACTGGCTCGTGGCATCCCTATTTACGGAAGTATGTGAAATCAGTCTTCCAGACCGAACATGTGGCTGATCTCTGTATGCAATCATTAGTATTCAGTTGGTGTTCATTATGTTTGAATTAATAGTGACAGCACACATCATTCTTATTAGATGATGTTTCAATTTAATTACTTATTATCCATTAAAATCCCTCAGTGCTTAGGAAAAAAAATTATACACAAAAAAAGTCATACACAGAGATGGGAGGACTCTGCACATGTTCTTTATCTCATGCTTCCAAAAATTAGAATCATATAAGAGTTTACTTCACAAGCCAACACGGCCAAATTAGTACGGCAACATCATACTTTTGGGACTTTGTAGAGACTGTTAGGAGGCAAACATGGATTGTTGCTTTTATATCCACCTGAGAACCTACTTTACACTCAATGTGAGGGGAATAAGCAGAGTTGCCAGATAATGAAAAAACAGCTACAATATATACAAGGATGTTATCAAAATGTGAGTCACAGTAGCATTATTATTACCTTGTGCTATACAGCTACTATTTCATCAACAGCTCCAGTGTCAGGAAGATTGAAACTGAGCACTAGCATGGATCTGCTTCAAGATCGCTTCCTTAACCAATAAAACACAAGGAGAGCAGTGAAAAATAAACTGTAACCCATATTTAGGAGCTATTTGATCTAAGATATCAGCTCCAGGGGTTTATTCCAACATGACATATTGGGGGAGGTGGGAGCCATTTCAATGGAGTTTTAAAGTCTTAGCACCATGCATTAACCTCCCATCCTAAGTGGCCACCACGTTGATAGAAAACAGCCAGAATGGGCGTTGTCAAAAGTAGGCTCCAGTGCCTCCTACATTTTGCTTTTGAAATCTGAGTGTTCTCCCAAATTGTAATTCACTCACTGCTGTAGCAACAGCTGTCGCCCTGCTGGATCTCTCATTCCTGTTCAGAGCCCTGACTCTGACCCTCTCGGATGTGATCAGCGAAAAACTACACTTGGAGATTTAATACTGATTCACCATGTCACAGCATGAGAACCAAAAACTCCACCCTTTGAGCCTTTCAGGAATCCATTTGAAGCCATGATAATAAAACCTGTTTAAGGTATTCACCTTTGTGATTTTTCAGATTCCTGCAGTGTACATGGTAATGGCCAACTCTTTAGAAAAATAGACAGATTTACAAAATGATTTCACAGAGGAGAGTGGGTCCTCATGTACAGATACAACTCTCATCTTACAATGGCAAAATTTGCTCATTTCATTTAGGTTTCATTAAGCTCTAAGGGGATCCTATTTTTAGGACGGCTCATTTTTTATTGCAACAGATTTGCAGAAGCTTTCTCTCACAGAAAAATGAAGGCAAAGAATAAATATTAACTTTAAGACTAAAGATTCATTTACCAAGTGAATGACAGTAACAACCATGATAATACACCATACTTCTCAATAACTTCTCTATTTTGCATTAATTTTCATATTGATTGGACTGCCATAAATCCAATAAACAGACATAAAATTAATATGTTGCCTTAGTGATGGCCCCCAATTGTCACCTACAAAATGTGACTTAATTTGAAAATACCGTCTTTACAGTGGCAATCAATTTTAGATGAAGTCATGAAAGCAGGCACTATCCCATATAACAATATCCTTATGAAAGGGGGAAATACAGACATGGGCAGTCACAGAGGAGAGAAAATGAGAAGAGAGGGAGGAAATGGGCACCTACAAACTAAAAACTGCATGGACCCCTCAGCAGTTAGGACAGGCACGGAATGAATTTTCCCCTAGTGCAGTCTGAGTTTATTATGCGGGAGGTAAGGCCACCAGAGACCACCTAGGCACCAAAGGAGGCAATCTGAGTCAAGAAGCTAGCAAATGGCAGAAGGGAAGCTTTGCCAATAACCTTGAGATGTGGGTCGGAGAAGCTAGGAGCCAAATACTGAGTCTAAAGTTTTTGTTTTCTGGAATTCAGGTCCCTCCCACCCTTCTCCATTGGCTGAGTATCAGGGAGGATCATTTTGGTGAATGATGATTCGGATAGACGATGGGTGATTGGGTATTACAGAGGACAGGAAAGGACGGGCATTGGTAGACATCAGAATGGTCTCGCTTCCCTTGGTAAAGGAAGCAATGACTTTGTTCAGCAATCCCTCACTCTGTTTTCTTTGCTTAGAGTCACTGCCACCCTAGCTTGAGCTGGAAAAAAACCGTCAGCAGAAACAGCGTTGACGGCATGCAAGGTAGGAATCAGGGAAGCATCCTAGACCTGCTTGCCCAAGACTGTTGCGAGTAGGAGTCTTGCAGCCTACAAACTCCTAGGATTCTCAGACAGATCCATGCATGACTGCAGGGCTGAACCTCGTAACCTTTCCAGACAGTCTTCTCAACACCTTGATTTCTACCTTGCAGAGCTTTAAGACATCATATATCTGTTCTTCTAAGTCACTAAGCTGATGGTAGTGTGCTATGCCACTCTTCTAAAAGAGCACAAGCTTTTTCTAACCTTACACCGATATCGATTTACCCTGTCCAAAGCCTTGCAAGAAACTATTCTCTGTATAAACTGCATGAGACCATACTACGTATTATGAAAAAAAAAAAAAAACAGAATACATCTACTTTAAATACTTTTGCACCAAAATAATTTATCTTCTAAAGTCGTCATTCTAGAAACTTTTTGAAGTATCCTCATTCTGTGTGATTTAAAATTTGATGAAGAGGAAAAGAAATGTGTTAAATAGATGTAAAGTGAGCCAAAAGGGCTTGCAGAAATCAAAATGACTTTATTTAAATAATTTGGTTTAGGTTTACCAGATATTTTAATCCATACCCACAAAACAAAAAAATAAAACAGGTATTGAGAAATTACACAAGTCAAAAAAGTTACACAATAACTCTGTGTGCAGAGACAGAATTTGAAAATATCCTGAATCTTGCATGTTTTTAAAAAAGAACATATTTTGTTCTCTCATACCATGCTAGCCTCCCACTGAAGGAGCCAGCAAAACTGTCTTTGTCGCTAACTGCCTAAGAGAACTTTAAAGCAGGTGATTGAGTTTTCCATCCTACATCTTAAATTGGAAAGAGGATGAAAGTTTTGCAAAGAGAATAAGATACAGGATTTTAGCAGCATATTTATTTTTAAAAACTGTAGAAGGAATTACCCCATGAGTTGCTTATTTAAATCAAATAAAATTCTTCAAATCACTCTTTCGCATTTCGTGAATAAATTCTACAGTAGGATTGATTTTGTAATCTCCACAGGGTAAAAAGTCAGTCTTAATCCGTCTACATGAATTCAATAGCACACGAAACGAAGCCTTCTTTGCTTCAACACATGCATGTATGTAACACAGCATGATTATACACATGCATGAGCACACACAATGCATTTATTTGATCACATGAATTATATTTTACTACCATTTTGTGCTTTGCAAAAGATAGTAATATCTTAGTGGAATAAGAACTCTTGAAGCACTTCTGAAATAAATTCAATACCACTCCCATTAGAGGAAATTGCCATAAACTATCAAGTATTGTATTTTGGCTAACTATCAGTCAGCTGCCTTTTCCAGAGACATCATTACTACCTAGCGCATTTCTTAGAAAAATCCAGGCTGCTCATAAATGTCAAAAGTGGTTCACATACTTACTTACACTCTTTTCTTTCAGAAAGCAGCATCAAAATATCCCCTATGGAGGATACTGCATATGTCGTTTGACTGGGAAAATAAAACTAAGGATGAAGATGTCCAGAAGTTCTTCTGAACAAGGAGGCCCTACTTGCCCTCCTTCGAAAGCAGCAAGAGGCAACATGGAGCACCTCCGTGTGATCCAACCAGCAGTACACAGAATCAATTGCTAAAAAAAAAAAGTTACTTAGAACCAATAAAACTGGGGGCACGACTACAATCTTAATTTCACCAGAAGTGAAAGGAATCTCTTGCTTATGCCTGATGATATCAAAGCATCCCCTTTTCTGTGACTACACAAGACATGCAGCCCAGTTCTCTGACCATATGAGAACTGTGCTCTAGCCAACTGAACCAGGTCTCTACCTTACATGAAGAGCACATTAGGTGGAAAAGCAAGAATTCAAGACACAGAAGTTCACTATCATTTTTTTTTTAGTGTCACTACCTCTTTTCATAAAATAAAATGTGACCCTCATATAAAGCTGTTGTGAGGTGAAAGAATAATGTATGTAAATTGCCAAACAGTCTCCTGGCTACTATGGTACCAAACGTCCATATGGAAATATCAGCAAAAGTTACCTATTGCAATAGATAAATGCAAACACAGAATGCATGTGTGTATATGTTGCATACATAGGATTGTTCACACATATACACCAAGTGTTTATATATATGAATATATACACATATTTTTTCAAAAACACATTAAATGTGTGCTACTTGGTTGATCCTCCATTAGCTCTGAAATGCAAAGAATCTGGAAGTCACGACTCCTACCCGTACAGAAAGAACGGGCAAGGAAACTAGAAATCAATGAATTTTCTTAGACCCAACAAAAACTCTAAGAAATGAAATTTTGCTCCAATGTGCCATGCACAAACTGGAAATGTGCATACAGAGATACAAAATCTCTTTACCAGGACCTGAGCCTTTGGAAACTATACAACTGTAGAAACACTTCAGTCACAATGTGGAAGATCTCCTGGGGCCAAATATACAGAAGCTTAACAGAGAAAGGTCATCTTGGGTCCATGATCTAGGAGGTCTCCCAACACCATCACGCACTTTCTCTCCAGTAACCCAACACGATTATCAAAAATTCTAGAAAATAGAATTTGCCAGAGTATAATTTCAGGTTTATGGAGGGAATTTCTTCTCTTCCCATGCCTTCCCTTCTTACCTAAGCTGCGATTTGAACTATCTTAATGCATTATCTCTAAGATATACAACATCAGGTAGGTAATTTTCAAAACTAAGATCAACTAAGTGATGGTTATCAGAACTTGCTTCAACTATAAATGCACCAAAAGAGTGAAAAGGGAAAGGATAAACCGTTCTTACACCAACACAGAGAAATCTCGGATACCTTTATCAATTTCGGAAGAAACAGGCTTAAGAACAAGCAAGATTTTATAGGATAAAAAGGGCACTCCAAAATTATAAGGAAGTATATTCTTCAAGATATAAAATTCTGTAGAACTTATAAAATGTATAAAACACACCAGGCAAAATGTGATGGAACTGAAAACAGGGATAGTCTAAAAAGGTTTTAATTTGGGGTTCTGCTATTTCACAGTATTGATAAATCAAATGAGAAGATTATTAGCCAAATATAAATGATTTCAATTGCACTGTTAATCTACTGATCTAATTGATGTTTATAAAACATTACATCCAACAGTGGCAAAATATATACTGCTCTCCGGCCCAAATAAGACATTACTAAAGATAAACCACATTTGAAACCATAAATCAAACCTAAAATATAGACATTAAAGAATGTTCTCAGTTCCCAATGAAATTCAACAAAAGCCAGGAACAGAAATGTAAGTTAAAATTCCTCCAAATAATTAAAAATTAAAAATCAAACACATACATATAAATACTGGCAATGAAACAGGAAATGCTTCTTAACCAAACCTATGAGATGAGCCAGATAAAGATGCTACAAGAAAATAATACTAATATCATAAACACAGATGCCAAATTGCTTTAAAATGGCAAACTAATTAAACTGTATTAAACAAACATACATTATAAGCAATCACAGTTATGCAAGTATGGTTCAATGTACATAAATCAATCATAATAATCTATCAGTAGGAAATACTATATAATCTAAGAAGAAAAATAAGATTTTTCAAAAATCACAGGAATCAAAGGAGATATTGCAATAATCTTACACAACAGCAAAAACTGAAATCACACAGCAAGTCCACAAAAACCAATTTGTTTTCTCTACTGAGTTCCCAGTTCAGCCTGGTCTCCTTGGGGATCCAGTAGAAAGATAACAAAAGAGGTTAGCCAAGGTTTGGAAGAATTTTTCCAGCATATTTCGAGTGTAGATGAGTATCTTGAAAAAAAATGGCTGTTTATATACCCATTTCACAGACAAGAGAAATGGGATTCTCAAAAACCCACTAACTCCTGAGTAACAGACACAACACAGAGAGAAAGACAAAGGTCTTGCCATTGAGGGCAGATGTCGGAAACCAGTTACGATGAAACTACCAAAGACCCGCATAACAATTGCCTGTGAAATATGCACACGATCATGGGCAAGTAACTCTCCAGCAACAAAGACGCTTGTACATTCCTCTTGTTCTCATTTGTCTGAATGAGTAAATGGCATAATCCCAGAGGACCTGGTGCCCAGTAACACGGGAGGGCTGTGGTGCACCTGGGGATACACGTGGCTGTGCCTAGAGGAACTCATCAAAGGAGTGAGCTGAGCCTCAAGGATGAAACACCAAATCACCTCCGACTGCTAACTCTTCCATTAGATAAGTATGTGATACTGTCTGTATACCTTTTCTGGATTTCGTATTTTTTAATCTGTGTGATGTAAGAAGAGGAAATCGAATTTCTAAGGATTCTCTCACCTCCATCAGTCAAGAATTCCATAGCTCTGCAATGGAGTGGAAGTATCGTTTAATTTCTGTCTCATCTATGGCGTTCTTCCTCTCCCTCACGCTTGTGTTGGTAACCCACATTTTACCCAGCTACACTCACTCCTCCACCCCCATCACTGAAAACGATGGAAGCGAAAGCAGAGTTCTAAAATGACAAGTATTTTTACAGTTAGCTAAACTGTGATTAATGTTGGCTTTATTCACCATTTATTCTGTCAATAAAAAGGACTGCTTGCCACAATGTTCACCATACCACCAACCGAAGCAAGTGTGTGCAGGTGCTAGACTAAAAGCAGAAGACACCCCTTGAAACTTCAGAAAAAGCTACAAAGGCTTTTGCTAATACTTTTTGGTGTTTCAATAGAAGTTCAAACCTTAGACACATGGAACTTCTATTACATTTGGGTGAACTCCCACATTTTACTGTTAAATGGCTGTTTTTCTTGGATACACTAAAAGTCGGGACAGGGTTGGGGAGTGAGATGCGGTGGGAAACCCTGAGTATTGTAGATGACAGGAGCCCCTCAATAAAGAATTGCACAGGGAAACTGATGCATCCCTTCGAGGCTGGGCACACTGAAAGGGCAGAGATGAATTGCGGAATCACGGTAAGCTAATAATTCTCATGGGCCTTCTGCCCAATACCAGAAAAAGAATGTTGCTCTCCTGTGCCTGTTCTCAGCGCTGCAGGTGAGCTGGCTTCAAGTCCGCGGAAACATTTCAGCAAGCTTTGTCCTAGGCCCAGCTTCTGAGATCTGTTTTTTCCTCTAGAGGAATTTTTGTCAAATGTCAGTTCCCTCATATGCAAACTGAAATTCTTGGATTTTAGTATATTATGCATAAACAACTCTAGAGACATAAAAAACTTTTGTAGAAGAAGACTTAGCGCATGCTCATTAGGATTCACTCATTTGGTTTTCCTTTCCATGCCCAAGTATATTAAATGATCACGAGGTCCAAGGCACCTGGATTCTAACAGTGAGTAAAAGCAGACGTGAAGATGAGACAAAAAACAAACATGCTGATTAAAACAAAACACAACTCCCACACGGGCGCAGGGGAGACTGCGACAGTAAGAAAGCAGTAATGAGTATTTGCTGAAGATCACTCGCCTCACACAAAATGCAGTGCCCTGGCCTTTGAAAAAACAACACAAGCATTGAGGCCTGCCTTGCTGTCCATTCAAACAAGGAAGGCCTAAGAAGGGCATTGTCTGCCCCTGCCCTGGGCTCTCGAAGCAGATGGTAAGGTCTTCATTGGTGAGATGCCCTCCCCAAACCTGTGGGAAAAGAATATTCTTTTCTCTGCAGGAACAGACCACAAAAGAATCAGGAAAAAAAGAGGGGCCCCATGAAGGCCTCTAGTTTAATCACCATTAGATCAAATGCACTTGGTGGAATCACACCTCTCAACGGTCAAGTGCATTACCGACGGACTCCAACTCAGTGGCTCACCTTGTGATCTATTTCCACTTCGAAATCTTGTGAAAGTGATTGCAATTAGCAGAAGTTTAAGTCTGAATGTTGATCAATCGGTAGGACACTCTTGTGATGCTGAGCGCTGTTGGTAGCGTTGCCTCCTGGTTGGCCCCACCATCACAAGGACAAGAACCATCCTTTCATATTAACTTTGGTAATGTACCATAATTAAGTTCTACTATTACCATGGTAAGTTCTACTAAAGCCATCTACTTGACCTGACCTTTCTTTGCAAAACACTCTGGATTTGCTTTTTTCATTTAATAATACTACTTAAAACTACATTATAGTATTTGTATTTCCAAATTAACTTCAAATTCAATTTCCATGACAGAAAAACTGTATTGGAACCCAACTGAAAAACCAGAAACTTACAGATCTCTGTGAACTGTTGAAGGGCAGTTATCAGAGGCATGCAATGATGGGGCTTTGAGGCTGATTTTAACAGCTATAGTCTTAAGGTACAATAAAGAGCCCAGTGCAATGGCCTAGTGGCTGGAGTCCTTGCCTTGAGCACACCAGGATCTTATATAGGTGCCGGTTCTAATCCCAGAGGCTCTGCCTCTCATCCAGCTCCATGATTATGGTCAGGGAAAGCAGTTGAGGACTTCCCAAAGTTGGAGACCCACGTTGGAGACTCAGAAGAGGTTCTGGGCTCCTGGCTGCGGATTGGCACAGTTCCGCCCATTGTGGCCACTGGGGAGTGAATTGATGGATGAAAGATCTTCCTCTCTGCATCTCTTCCTCTCTGTATATCTGCCTTTCCAATAAAAATAAATCGTTTTAAAAATACAATGAGAAGCTGCTGTCAGTTGATAGGATATTGGGTACACCACAGAGAAGAAGGCAAGCTCCTGCCTTCCCCTCAGCAGAATTAAGAGTGTAGAAAATCAGAATCCACAAACTTCTGAAAACATGTTTTGTAGACTGACTTGATGAGTACGAGATGGATATTTCAGAGTTTCTGTCTACACAGCAATTCACCCTGGTTCATGATCCCTACCGGTCAGCGCCCAAAGTTGGTCTCCAAAAACACGAAAAGGCAAAGATGTTAGAATATTGCTCCTTGCCTTCCTCCTACTCTGCCCTTCCTGCAAATGCAACTGCGTATCTGACCTCCACACGGGCCTCTGGAGTGGGGTTACAGCTTCGCAACCACAAGTTATCAGGCAAAAGGCTAGCACGGTACTCCCAGGGACACATTACGCCCAGGACAGTCTCCCAACATAAACAAACGGGGACTCCTTCAAAGAAAAGATGCCCTTGGTTTTTGAGGATGAGAGTGAACTTTGTACAAAACCACAAGCCTTCGCTTCCAAGAGTTCCCTTTCGGCAAAATTCAAGTACATGTGGTTTCACATCTGAATAACCTTTTCTCAACAAACCCACAAGAATTTGGGTTCTAGTACAAAGTGATTTGCCAATCATTCCAGTTGGGCAATGCTTAGAATAAAATAGAAGCCAGGAATTGCTGAAGAAAAAGGAATTGACTCAGGAAGCAGAATTGATTTTGTAATAAAACCTAGAGAGAGTAAAGAGAGAAAAAACGTAGTTGAACTGGGGTGAGCTTGAGACCATTGGGGGCCATTATTTACTGAAAAGGAGTGTCTTAGGCTCTTTAGGCTACATGTAAGTCAAAGCAAAACTTTCATATCCTAAAATGAGGATAATATGTGTGAAAATTAAATGAGAATCTTCTTCCTGTTTAAGTTTGCTTTCAGTATTTTTTTGTTTTGTTTCTTTTTTTTCTTGTTTTAATTGCACAATGCAGCTGGCCTCCAATCATCTTTAGAACATTGTGGCTTAGCCAGCTCCCTAAGACGCTTACTGAAAATTACGCAAAGCCCAAGGGATGAAGTGAAATCAAGAACTTAGAGCTAAGTTGTTACGTCTATTGAGAGAAGGGGAACAGTAGCGTGTGTCAGTTGTTGATGCCCATACACACAGTCTCATATCAACTTACATGAGACAGCTCTGAACATTTATGTGCTTCTGTGTCTTGGAGGCCAAAGAGGTGTAGGACACAAGTGTAGGGAGCCTGCAATTTCCGTGCTACAAAATTATAATAAAATCCCAAAGGCTTTAAATAATTAGGAGATGTCCCAGCCACAGTGGGGGGAAAAGCACCTTGTTGTACTCGTTTTAAGAAAGTAAGTAAAACAAGACAGAGGTAGAGCATATATCCACCTGGCAGGAGAAACCACAGCACACTTGTTATTAAAACACGTCTATAGTGATTGTGAAGTGGCTGATACCATTGACTTGCTGTAAGAATCGCAAGCTGTAACCTGGACACAGCACCTAAAGCGTTAATATCTGTAGATGGCCAAGGATACTGCTGACAGCACACCTATCAAAAACATAGTTCTGAGGCCATGCAATAGGGGACCGTGAAAGTTTATTAGCAGACCAGAACAACTGAATGGAAATGATAAGAATGTTATTTGTAATGGCTCATTTGAAATAAACAAAATGCGTTTCTAAAGAAATTACACCTTCTTTTCTATGTAAAGTCTCAATAGGGTCTGGCATGATAGCCTAGTGACCAAAGTACCCACCTTGCACATGCCAAGGTTCCATACGGGAACCAGTTCTTGTCCTGGCGGTCTTGCTTCCAATTGGTTCCCTGCTCAATAATTTCAGATTTTCAGAAATTTAAGACTTGTATATTGGAAGTTTCTAAGCTAAATATGTATATTTTTTAAAAGATTTACTTATTTTTATTGGAAAGTCAGATATACAGAGAGGAGAGATAGAGAGGAAGATCTTCTGTCTAATGAGTCACTCCCTAAGTGACTGCAATGACTGGACAATCAGGAGCCAGGAGCCTCTTCCAGGTCTCTCACGTGGATGCAGGGTCCCAAGGCTTTGGGCCATCCACGACTGCTTTCCCAGGCCACAAGCAGGGAGCTGAATGGGAAGTGGGGCTGCCGGGATTAGAACCAGCACCCATATGGGATCCTAGTGCATTCAAGGCGAGGACTTTAGCAGCTAGGTCACCACGCCAGACCCTAAATATGTATTTTTGAAACTTAGTACAGTAAGGACAAAAAACATGAGGACCCTTTCACTTACTTGTGTAAAACATACACACGGGACATGACACAAAATATAATTCCATCCAACAAACACTTGATAGGACTCAGCTATGGTTCTTGCATCCCTCGTCCAGACACACGCACGTGCCCAAAAGATTCACTGAAATTCTCCAGAATTCATAGCCTATTGCACACTCTGTAGAATGCCTTAGGCCTTTTAAAGATTCTCTCATTTCACTTTTATAAACTTCCATCAGAGAAGGTATTCTGGTTGTGTAAGAACATGTCCTTTTTCTCTTGCAATGTGCGTATCCCAGTCGGTGGCAAATCAGGTTCACAGATCCTTTCGCCAAAAGAGTGTATGTTTAGCAAGACTAAGCTGTGTGCTGGGTGAAATACAGACCGAGGCAAAACAAAGGGTTTTCACACACATGTTTGAACGGTTTCTCCCTCCCTTGCTTCCTTCCACCTCTCCCTTCCTCATCTATTCATCTCTTTAGAAACAGAACACAGGGCCCGGCGCGGTGGCGCAAGTGGTTAAGATCCTTGCCTTGCACGCCCCGAGATCCCATATGGGCGCCGGTTCTAATCCTGGCAGCCCCGCTTCCCTTCAAGCTCCCTGCTTGTGGCCTACACAAAGAGGGAAGGAAGCAAAGAAGGGCACAGAGACAAAGAGGCAGAAAGGATGTAGGATGAAGGAGGTAGGGAGGTAGAAAAAAGGGAGAAAGCACTGCGCTTGTGATTCTGGTTAAGTCTTTGCTTGGAAAATATTCCTGTGATAACACTTAGCTAACACTACCCCTGCAGGTTTAGGAATCCAACTCATTTCTTCCCCACACATTTTGCTTCACAACGAACCACTTTTCTTAAGACTATTAGTATGTGCATTAAGACTCTCCTTAAATCCCAGCACCAATACATGATCTCAGTAATAAACTGCCTTCTATTGGTAATACCTTGTTTAGCTTTTTTTTTTTATTTTCGAAAACTGCACTTCTGAGATGAGACAATGGAATTTTAAAAGATATTACAAAATTAAAATTTCTGCCTGTTGCAGTTTCTAGAAACTAAAGCCGATCCTCATCAAATTATGCTAATTTACTGTACAGTGTTTAATTAAATCTTACCCCAGGCAATCTACTTCCAGGGTTTATTTTTACAGCTTAGAACTTTCAAACATGAAAATGCCTTTCAATTTAAATTTTTTTTAAAAAAAGCTATTCACCGAAGTTCATTAGGGAAAAAAAATCACTTTATACCCTGGGCTTCCTCCGTTCCTTTTCTATCTCATTTTTTACTACTTTTTTTCCCTTCTACTTCTTTTCAGGAAACCTAGAAATACTTTGTAGCAATTCCTGTATTTGTTTTTTATACTACATACATTCATTCCCACTCTACATGCCACAATGGAAATTTGAAACCCTGGCAAAGAATGCAATAAGCATGCCAGAATGTATACACACACATACACATGCACACATACATACGTATATATGTATGGATGGATGCCTATGATAATGTTTAATGTATCAGGCACAATGGGTAATTCACGAAGATAATACTATGATGTTATAAAAATATATTCTTGCAAAAACTACGTGAATGAGGTCTCCCTCCCACTCTACCATGTCTTGTAATCACAGTTGACCATGGTTAACTGAATCCATAGATAAGGTAGGACCACTATATTAAATTTCTCTCTGAAAGAGTCATTTTCTTGAACTGGGCCTTTACATGGGCAGATTGTGCTCAGCCAAATATAAAAATAACTGTGTGGGAGAAGATGAGATACGTTTGATCTGAGAAGTGACAATGACAACATGTGTTCCACTTGAACACATGGGCACCAGTGCCATTTACTTGTTCTGGATCATATATACTAAGGAATCACAAGCTGGATTCTTGACTGCCTCTCCCAGATCACCTTACTATATACAGGTCTATTTTATCTGAATCCATTCACACTGGCCCGACTTAATTATGTTTTGTCTGACTAATAAAGACATGTGCTTTCGAAATCCTTCTTTGTAGAAAACCCCTCCATCACCAGGAGCCAAATGAGTTTTGTAGAACCACTGCCACTAAATTCTCAAGCAGAATGGCAAAACCAGAACCAACCTGTCAGAAACACTTTCAGTGGACCAATAATAGCAAATCTTTTTTTTTTTTCAGAACAAATAACATACTATCTTTACAACTTTACACCATTTCTTTGATTTGGATACCAAGGGTGGCCAGATACTGACATGTACAGAGCACACACAATTCAAAGGTGACAGAACACCAAAGAACAGTTCATCTTCCTCCATCAAATGCCCCCTTTCCCTTTGCTATGTGGCTTCTGTCCTACCCAACTGAAGCCACAGGGAGCTAGAACAATCTTGTGTATAGGTAGCTTCTAAGATGATCTATAGTTGCACCACTCAATATGGTAACCACCAGAGACACGTAGCTATTTAACATTTGATTTGCTGCTAGTGAGACTGAATTGATTAATTTCATTGCATTTTATTTTAAATTATATATATAGATGTGTATATATATGTACATATGTATATATACATGCATTAACAATACTGACTAGCTTATGGTACAGTGAAACTCTAGAAGCTGCAGTCGCCATTCCCTTGGAGCTGGAACCTTACAGGAGATGCAGCTGCTGCCAACCATGCCTCCAGACTTGGAGAAGGTCAGAAAGACAGTCCAACTTCTGTGATTCCCATCATCATTCCCACTCTCCAAGTTCTGCTGGTATACTCCATCAGCGGTGTCTAGAATAAGTAGCCTTAAAAAATAGCCTCACTGTGGAATGAAGACCACCAGAGGGGTGGGGTGTAGACTTCAACGAGCAAATGCCCAGGAGAGAACTTACAGTCATGATGATACCTGGAATATCTACAAGCATATTCTTTATTTCTTATTGAATAATAATAGTACCACCTTCTTTGACATTACATAACAACCTTGGGGATGACCTTGGGATTCAATCAGCCAAGTCTGCTACTGGTTTTCAACCAACTACAGAACATTTTCTAAAAGAGATTCAGGTAACAAACTGTCTGACCTCTGACCACCTTGTTTATATATTGCACAAGCTGTGGTATTTTCCGTGCTAGGCTATAAATGGCTTGTATCAGCATCCTATTGCTGCATAAACATGACTACATATTTAATAGTTTGAAAGAATACACAGTCATTATCGCACAGATTTCAAGGAATCCAAGAACAATTTAGATGGTTCCTCTGCTCAGGATCTCAAAGCCTGTAGTTAATGACTCAGCCAGAGTTGTGGTCTTCTCTTTAAGAGAAAGATTTTTACCTAGGGAAAAATCCATTGCCAAGCTTACTCAGTTATTGGAAGAATTCGTTTCCTTGCAGCTGTATGACTAGAACTTCAAACTGACAGTTATAGAGAAGCTTCTCGTTGTATGGGCTGCCAACAGTTCCCCAGCACCTAGGACTGGCTATTGGCAGGTCTCAGCATGGGTAACTGTTCCTTAAATGCCAGTTTCTTGCTCCAGTTTGCTACAATAGAGTATTAGATAACACAATATAACCACAGCTGCAACAGTCCCACCATTTCTGCCAGAGAACTTAATCTAATCAACAGACTGATATCTTACCACCTTAGCCATTTTGTACTGCTTAGAAGGTCACAGATCTGTCCGTCCTCAAGTGAGGAGGATTATGCGAGGAAGCTTTGCATTGCACTGAGACTGTAGGAAACATCCCCTCAAGAAATGGAGAAAAAATATGTATGTTTTACTAATAGTTGATGTTTATGTTCTTAACTATGATCAGAGTTCTTAGGAAGGCAGCATTGCTCAATAGTAATTTATTGGATTGGAAAATACTTGGGATGTGTTGATTCTCAACATGAACAAAAATGAGAAATACTGGGGAGGCAGGATGGTCTAAGGGACAAGCCATCTGCTTGGTTGGAATAGATAGTAAGGAAAATCTCCAGCGAAGGGCCCAAAGCTAAAGCTTTATCCACATAGACAAAAGTGCAGACACTGGCTATGGCATGGTTCAAGCACATGTTTGAAGATAAAAGTCACACATCCTAGCTATGTCACAGGTCTGGCTGCAGATGGAGTTTCCTTGGCAACGTTCCATTTCAAAACAAATGAACCAGTTGCCAACATTTTCAAATCAGGATGCTTCACACCATAGCTCAGAGTATTTCTTCCCTTGCAACTATCAGCTGACCATAACATGTGACTGCCTCCCTAAATGAGGCTTGATATTCCTGTCTGTTTCAGTCTTTACCCACCCCTCCCCCCTCACTGGTTGGACGTTTCCACCTAAGTTTGCGGTTCTGTTATTAAATGATGGTGCAAACAGTTCCTGAAAGTTGATCCAGGCTTACTGTGTGGAAACAGAGCACGTAAGTTAACTTCAGGATACCAGACAATTGGCAAGGTGATGGAAAGAGGCTAAACACAAACAGTATTCATCCAGGGATTCTATGAAGGGCAAAGACAGATGAGTAAAGTATTAACGAGACTCTCAGGATTACAGTCGTTACAAAGGGAATCAGGATGGTGCAGGAAAAGCCAGGTCTACATAAGCAAGTAACAAGAAGGATCATGACTGGGTCAATTCACAACACACAGCTTGCTGAGATTCAGTTTAAATAAGATATCCAGGGGTGGGCAGTGATTACATCATCATTTGGGATGCTTGCATTCCATACCAGAGTGCCTGGTTCAAGTCTCAATGACTCCACTTCCATTACAGTCCAGTTGTTACAGCTATCTGGGCAGTGATTCAGCAGATGGAAGATGCCAGTCCCCACTTATATCTGCTTTTCCAATAAAATATTAAAAAATAAAGGATTGTGTCTATTCTCATCATGGACAGTCATTTATTTTTTTATGATCAGCTCTTCACAGAGCATTTGCATTACATTACATTTTATAACTAGTCTGGAGATGATTTAAAGTCTTTGCAAGGATGTATGTTGGTGATATGTCAATTTGATGCCATTTTAAATAAGGAATTTGAACATCTTTGGATGTTAATATTCACAGGGGCTCCTGAAACCAACACTATTTTCTCCAATTTTTTTTCTTTTCTTGCCATTTTCAATTTTTGCTACCTTTCTGCTTTCAAAGCCAATCCTTTCTACACACAATCAAGTACCAGCCTCTTGCTAACTAATTCTTAAACCCTTTAACAAATTTTTCACATTTGGTACAGTCAATAGATTCTATAATTAGCTAAGTGTAATCATCATGTATTTTCACCATTGGTTACTGGTAGAGAGGTAAGGTTTGTGATTGACTGACATACTACTCCAAGAAGCTATGCGAACTCAGCAAGGACTGTGGACTGGAGGAGGCTGTGACACACTTACACAAAGCTGCCGCAATGAGGCAGTACTCCATGGGAGGTTACAGAAGCGACTGTCAGCCCTCAAGTCTCAAGGCTGCCCATATGGGGGTTGCTTCCAGATGGCAAGAATGGTGTGTGCTAAGCCCTCAGTCAATATGCACGTCAAAACACACTAAGCAGCAAAAGAATATGCCTGCTCAGTAACACATAACACAATACTATAGTGCAATGGGCAGGAGAACAGCATGCATTGACAGGTGGGACCAGGCTTGCCATCACAGCAGGCTGAGCGACTATCCTCACTGTGATACTGAGAAATACACACAGAGACTTCAACACATTCATGGAAAATACACACTTGTATCCTTTGATTCCAAATCCCAAATCATTTCACTGGATTGCTGGCTTTTCCTGAACACTGCTTCCCAGCGTACACGCAGCACCTGGAAGTCCCCACAGTGATACACATAGGTCCTCAGTCTTGTTATTTTTTTTCTTGCAATCTTCCAAGAAATCTCAAATAAATTAGATGAATATTCATTAATTTTTTTAAATTAATTAATTTTTCAAGTCATGGCCCTAGGACTGTTTGTTCAAGAACTCGTAAGTGCATTGTTTCCTATGGAAAACAGACTGTGAAGCTCAGGAAGGAGAGAGAATAGAAAGGTAGTATGCTGGTTAGTACACCCTGAAGAAGGGAACATGGGGAGGAAGACTAGCTAACCCTAAGAGATGCTGCAACTTCCTCTCTATAGAGCAAATATCCAACTTTTAATGGCAGCCCTGAGTGCCGGAAGTTTGCAGGATATCCTCTTTGTTTCCTGATTCCAGGCACGACTTCCCATCATTACTGCACCCTTGGGTATTTCCCAGGTGGTCAAGCATGTCTGGTTCCTTTATGGGTCTCTTTTCAAGTGGCTAGGTTCCAACTCACAAAAATGACAGAAATTTCATTACAAATATCCCTAAGGGTTGTGATGCTGCAGTCAAGGGTAAAATTTACTTGTTTGCCAGGTTCATCTGTTCCCTTTCAGGGCAGGAATAGATAGACAAGGACTGCTGTGAATTAAGTTATCCTGGATCTAAGTGAGGAAACTTCATACAGGAAGAAACAAGGCAAAGCAAAAACTTCTCCTTCTGCAGCAGAAAGAGAAATCAAGAAGGCTGCTTCTGGGTATACTATTTCCCAACCCTCTGATAACAACGCAGCTGTACAACTCACATAGACTCCTGTCTTGACCTTTCTCAGGAATGAATAAAATCTCACAAGTACACTATTTATGGCAGGGAATAGGAACCAGTATATGGTTTGAGAGACCCTTAACTCCACTGTTACATTTTCCTTCAATATGTCTGGGAAAATGAACCAAATAGAATAGACTTGATTTATTCTCCCTGCAGTCTTAACCTCTGCCAATTTATGCAATGTCTGATTATTGAATAGATTCTATTGGAATGTCACCATGACTCAATTGGTTGATTGCCCCTTGCAAGTTCCAGGATCCCATGTGGGCATGGGTTCATGTCCCAGCTCCTCCACTTCATGTTCCAGCTCACTGCATGTGGCCTGGGAAAGCAGTGGAGAATGATCCAAAGACTTGGGAACCTGAACTAACTTGGGAGAATGGGAGGCAGCTCCCAGCTCCTGGCTTCAGATTGGTTCAGATCTGGCCTTTGTGTGTTGTGGGGGAGAGAACCAACAAGTGGAAGGTCTTTTCTCTTTGCTCCTCCCTCTCTCTGCAGATCTGCCTTTCCAATATTAATACATAAATCTTTTAAATAAAGAAATGAAAGATGTTATCAAACAGGATAAAGACATATATATATTACACATGCATTGTGTAGGTATATGATTCCATAGCTATATTCAGAAGAGATCAAACCAGAAGACAAATTGAGGCTGAGAGCCATGCAAAACTCTCAATGCCTAGTGCATGGTATGTTTGTACGACGCTGACTATCAAAGTTTCCCAACAACATTTATCTGTTCAGCTCATAAAATTTCAAGTTTCAGCTAAAATTAACTTAGAGGCTGGCATTTGGCACAATGGTTAGGACAATGCATAATGATACTTTCATTCTCATTAAGAGTGTCAAGATATAAGCCCAACATGTTCCACTTCTGTTGCCGGCTTTCTGCCAATGCACATTCTTGGAGGTAGCAGATTATGCCACGCGTGCCTAGGTCCCTGACACCCATTTAGGAGACACAGATTAAGCGTCGGGTTTGTGGCTTTGACTTGCCCTGCTCTTAGTTGTTCTGAGTACCTGGGAGGTGAATTGGTGGAAGCAATATTTTTGTCTGTGGGGCTCCATCTTTGCAATAAAAACATGTAAAAACTTAAAATTAGTGAAGTCTACAGTTATGGATGTCAAAGTCCCTCTGCATTTACGGTTAAGTTTTCAAACTAAGATATTGGTGGGGCTGTATATGACATAGTGAGTAAGGCCACTGCCTGACATCAGCATCGCATGTAAGTATCATAGTATTCCTGCTGCTCCACTTCCAATCCTGCTCTCTGCCATTGACATAGGAAAGCAGTGGATGTTGGTCCAAAAATCTGGGTACTTGATACACCCATGTGGAAGACTCAGAAGAAGCTCTTGGTTCCTGGATTCCATCCAGTATTTGCTGGTCATTGTGGCCATCTGAGGTGTGACGTATTGGATGAAAAATCTCCCCGTGTGTTTACCCTATCTTTCTGCAACTCTGACTTTCAAAATAAATTAATAAACATTGAAAAATAAGATTGCAGTAGAACAATCCATACAGTGCAAACTTACAAAATTAGAAAACTTAAAAATGTAAAACAGAAGCACCTATTTATCCACGTATGTATGTAAATGATTTTGAAATACATACAAAGCAGTTAATTCTAGGAGGGGAAATGAAAGAACAAAAATCATACCTAATATACCTACATTGTTTAAATTTCATCTAAATTTTTTTCACTTGAGCAATGGAAAGCACATGGTGTTAGGAATCAATTGAGCAGTGTACACTGAGATACATCACCAATGCATTTAACTCTGGCTCCATTGTTTTGCTTACTTAACATATATTGGCACTTCTTTAGTTCAAGCATGCCTGACTTCGCTTCCAGACGTTTAAGGCCCTAAAAGCAAGAACTTGATCTAAGCTTTGTATTTTTTGCATCCCTATCACCTTGATGCAACCAATTTTTCACAAACATCAGTAGCTTTTAACTCGCTCTAAGGTTCCTTCATAAATTAAGTTTTGATTCATAATTTTAAATGATTAAAACTCAAGACATTCAGGAATACAATATCTCACACTTGGATCATTTGAACAGCTTATCACTATTTATTACTCAACTTTATAAATTATGTTACTATACAAAAATTGTCATATTGTGAACATTATTTAAGAAAAAGGAATTCTTTCATCATTTGCTCAAGTAGCATTTTGTCTTTCTGTTGTTTCCTTCTGTAGTTTTACAAATATTTATTGATTTTTATTGAGGTGACATCAGATTTATGGAGAAGAGATATAGAATGATCTTCCATCTGCTAATTCACTCCTCAAACACCCACAATGGCCAGAGCTAAGCCAGTATGAAGCCAGGAGCCAGGAACTTCTGGGTCTCACACATGGGTGCAGGGTCCCAAGGTTTTGGGCCATCCTCTACTGCATTCCCAGCACATAAGAATGGAACTGGACGGGAAGTGGAACAGCTGGGACATGAACCGGTGCCCATGTGAGATCCTGTTGCTTGCAAGGAGATGATTTAATCATTGAGCTAAATAGTCATAAATAGAGGTATTTAAATTCATTTGTGTTAGATCTGGTTGTATGTGCTTTAAAATTCTGGCCTGTAAACTGCAGCCTTATCTGATTCCTGAATCTTATCCTCTGGGAAGATAAAAAAGCGTCCTCAATTTACCATCTTAAAATGAATGCATCAATCTTCTATTTTTTATTCCTGCTTTAAATTAAAACTTTGTTTAATGTTAAAACTACAATCACAATTTTAAGTGATTAGCATGACAAAATTAATATCTAAAGCAAAAGTCTTCCTTAACTCATTCACATGAGTCAGATAAACAGAGCATTCAAAGCCAAATCCTTCAAAAAAAAAAAAATGTGTTATGCATTGTAAGTAGCCAAAAGGGAAGAAAGAGCAGCACCACCTAATTCCCCTTCTCCAGTCAGTAATCAGAAAAAGCTCTGATGACCCAGTTCTTAATTGTGAGGCTAAGTAGATGCTGGATGCAATATTTTTGGCCTGTGATGTTTGGCTATCCAAAAAACGCTTGCTTATTTCTGGAAAACTGACAAGATGAAGGCTATTTTCAAAACACCCTTGGAAAATGATGAATGTTCCATTGCACACCCTGAGCTCCAGCCTTCTGCAGCCTCCCCAGCTCTCATTCCTCAGCAGGGGCTCATTCTTAGTAGTCTATTTCAGAATGTGGTCCCACTTTCCTAATTCTCCCCGGCTTGTAATAGCTTTAAAGGCCTATTATTATAGTTATCATCACTTTATCTTGCTTAGTAAAATAAAGCACATAAAAATTTCACTAAAGGTTGCTATTTTTTCTCTCCGATCATAGCAGTTAATTATGGATTATGGTTTTTAAAGAGCAGGTTTCTTAAGTGTTTATGGAAACCAATCACAAATACACACTAAGGAGTCCTGTCATAAGAATAAAAAAAAAACAGAGTAGTAATTTCAATACTGCTAGAGTAACAGAAAAAAAAGAAGACAGAGGAATCGGCATAGTTTGTTAAAATCGATATAATACAACTTTTTCAAATCAAGATTCCAAAGATTGTAAATCATCACAATAATCTTAATCTGTTCTTTATGTAAATACACATGCAAACCAGCATTGTGGGGCAGCTGATCAACTGGCCTCTTCTGACACCAGCCTCTCATACCAAACTGCCAATTGAGCCACTTCAGATCCATCTTCCTGGAAGACAATTACCTCCCTTGTCCCCTGGCGTCAACCTAACCCAGACAATGTGAACTGGAAAATAGAAGCACTCTTGCTTTCTTTCTCTTTTTTTTCCCCACCCGCTCTCCCTTTCAAAGATACAAAGAAAATTAACACGCACATGTATTTTTGCTGAAAAACAATTTTGTTTGCTAACATTTCAGCTTAAGTACATGCGTGAATGCCCGATATACTACCTCTAGAAATTCATCATCTAAAGATGCTCGAATTATCTATAATTTGTTTTCTTTAGTGCATTTCCAAATTTCCCATAATGAAAACATTTGAAATTAATAATCACTAAAGTAATAACTTTAAATAAACACTTAATATAGCCAACAAAAACAATTAGACAAATACATTTTACTTGTAATGGGATACAATTATAAATTCAAAAACAGAGTAAAATGGGACCTAAAGGCAAAGCAGTGCTCAGTGAAGAATGAATGAATCTTCACAATCAATTTTAACCTAGTTCCTTCACTAAGAAATTCATACAGAATTGGAACTCTGTATCTGTGAGATTCATGTCCACAGATTCAAGTAAATGTGGATCAAAAATCCTAGAAAAAACAGAAATTGATGTATCTGTACTCAACCTGTACCGTTTTTTTTTTTCGTGTCCATAGTTTCTACACAACATGCTATAGCAACTGTTCAGAAAGCACATACATGATTAGGTGTTACCAGAAATAAAGACATGATAGATGAGAATCTAGGTAGACAATCTGCAAGTTCCATGACATCTGAAAACTCATATCTGTGGATTTTGATGTGTGTAGGGAATCCTAAAACTAGTTTCTTGCAGATACAGAGATAACTGTAATTATTAAATACTCTCAACTTCAGCGTTTTTTACTCAGACGCCATGATCAATTTAATAAGTCAATATCTTATGATTCAGGTTTTTTTTTTCTCTCTTCAGTTAATTTATTTGAGTATCAGAAAGACACAAAGTTCCTACATGTTGGTCACACCAACCACATGCCTATAACAGCTGGGATTGAATTGGTTCCAAAGGCAGGAGCTGGGAAAACAGTCCAAGTCTTTCATGCAGATGGCAGGGTCAAAAACACATAAGGCATCCTTACTGCCTTCCTGGAAGTCTTCCTGCAGTAGCAGGAAGTTGGAGTCTTCGGGCAAACATTGTGGTACAGCATACCAAGCCACCATTAGTGAAACTCGCATCCCATCTGAATACTGGTTCAACTCTTGGCTCTCCCACTTTCAAACCAGCTCCCTACCCATGTGGCAGGGAAAAGCAGTGAATGCTGGGATCCTTCTGATGGGAGATTCTCTCTCTCTCTCTCTCTCCCCTCACTCCTTATCACTAGTCTCTCTTCCCCCCTTTACTTATATTATATTATATTATATTATATTATATTATATTATATTATATTATATTTGATGTGTGGAATTTGATGTGTGGAATTTGTTATATATACATATATTAACAAATTCCAACAGTATTTCAAGTTTGTTTTTTTTCCCTCTGTCTCGCAACTTTACCGTTCAAATAGATTTAAAGAGAGACAGAGAAAGAAATAAAGAACGAGAAAGAGAAAGAAAGAGAGAGAAGATAGAGCCAGGACATGTGAGTCACTCTGGAGTCTTAACAGCTATGTTATACGTATGCTCTCTGTAAAGTGCTTTTGATTAATGTCACATTTTTGAAAGAATTCTAAACTCTAATCACACGCAGAAAATCAGAAAGTTTCTGCTCTCTTCCAATTATGCAATTTTGTCCGCTTAACTTCACGATGCTTCCCATTGCCTTCAACTACAAAACATTCCTAGACATTCCTGTTTAATTCACAGTTTACTGTGATGACCTACTGTGATTTGGGCACTTTGTGCAAAATTGTGTAAAAACAAACTACCTGCATTAATATTTATGATTTGATTCACAGTTACCTGTCATCACTTATGATAGGTCACAGTTTCAAAAAAAAGGAGAAAGTAGTTTTAAATTGAATGAATGGATAGAAACATCTGTATATCATCCAAAATGGCAAGTAAATGCTGCAACAGAGGCACAAAGTGAGAGAAAAATAACTCTGTTACATTACACGTCACTCATCAGACAGGAAAATGAATTGGATTCCACCGATCAGTCTACATTTCAGGTTTAATTTAGGTTATGAAATTAGGTTCAATAGAGTTTAGGTTCTGAAAAAAAATTGCCTTAAACCACAAATATCTCGGGGTTTAAGGAATTGTCAGAAAATCCACCACCAGCTAACATGCAGATCCAAATATAATACCAAAAAGAGCCATACAATTTTTTTTTTACACAAGATCGTGTCACTCAAATTGTCATTCATTTGAGTTCACTTTCATGAGACATGAGAGTTTATGCTCTTTGTTTGAAAATAAGATGGTTACCATTTAATAGAATAACACAAAATATACTCAATTACATTAGTAGATAAGGCTGGCAAATTGAAATGCATGTAAAAGTACTAGAGATGTATTCAATGACCTCAGTCAGCAGATATGATTATGATATTTAAATTATATACAAAACCTTAATTTTTAAGGGACAATATGCAATTATAGGAAGGCATTCTATGTAACAATGCGTATATATTCTACAATAAATGAAAAATAACTGCATGAGGCACTAGGATATAACTAAAGATGGTTATTAATTAATGAGGGCAAATATTTAATCACATTTATGCATAATGCATCATAATTTACTTATTTATGTAGCCACTTTATGCAGCACAAAACAATTAAAGTCGAAAGCATAAAATACTGGATGTTGTCAAATAGTGTATGTTGTCATTTTCCCATTTACTGGAATTACTACTGCAGATAAACCTTTCTTGTTTATCATAATTCTCATCCACATTAGCACTGCCTTGGAATTCATATGGCTGTATCATCTCCAGCTTGTTATCCTTGCCCTACAAACTTAATGTGCCCTCTACCCACATTATTTTCCTAAACAGATGAGACTCCACAATTTGAGCTGCTCACTTCACTTTCTCCTTTACGCCTGGTGACCCCAAACAGCAGAACGGTCTAGTTTCCTGCCGCTGACTCATTTCAAAATAACCAATGCAATCCTACTCTGGTCAACACTCTGAACTCAATCAAGAAAGGCTCCATCTCACATGTCCCTCCTTTTCTCCCTTACTCTGCACCTCTCCCACTTCCCATTGGTGCTCAAATGAGGTGTACTCCATTCCTCATTCGAATTTGTTTAAAAACTCATCTTTTCAACATTCATTTCTGTCACAATGCTATACCTCACGACACTGAGTGTATCAAAGAACTGGCCAAAAGTTGATGCTTTGTCAATCCTGATATTTTCAAGATAAACAATGACCAAACAAATCAAAATTATTTAATGCAAATTAATAATATGTTATAATTTTCCTTTATTTTCTAATATTTTTCTTTACACAAACAAAATGACATTATCTCTACAATAAGCAGGAATTTGGGCCAGATTTTTGAGACTTAGTTCTAGTTTACGTTTTCATTAGAACACATTGCCCACAACCCTAACTAAAACAGACACCAAAGCAAAACAAACAAACAAAAAAAAAAACAGAATATGATGGAAGAGAAAGAAAACCTAAAAATGATTAACTATAGAAAAATTTACAAATGATGAAAATTATATTTCAAAAAAGAAATCCATTTACAACTAAGTTGAATGCACAAGTTTTATTTGAATTTCAGTGTTGACATAGCAGATTGCCTAATGGACACTCAACAGCCAGGTGTTTTTTTTTTTTTAGATTTATTTATTTTTGTTGGAAAGTCAGATATACAGAGAGAAGCAGAGACAGAGACACCTAGTCACTGGTTGACTCCACAAGTGGCTCCAATGGCCTGAGATGAGCTAATTTGAAGCCAGGAGCTTGTTCTGGGTCTCCCACGTGGATAAGGGTCATAAGGCCATGAACTATCCATCCTTCACTGTTTTCCCAGTCTACAAACAAGAAGTTGGATAAGAAGTGGTGCAGCCGGGGACAAACCAGCACCCACATGATATCCTGAATGTTGCAGGGGGAGGATTAGCCAACTGACCATTGCACTTGCTCAACAGCCACTTTTTTAAGAAGTGTTGAGTGATTCAGTATAAAGAAACGATCAAGAAAAGCATCACTTTTGTTTTGTTTTGTTTTTACTGACCCATTGCTGTAAGAAAAAAAAATCCCAAGAAAAATTGAAAATAAAGCACAGCAATTACATACCTCAAATAATGTTTGGTGAGGTTTACTAGTAAAAGCAAAAGGGATAAACCATGCATCAAAGAAAGTATGAATGATCCAACCACATAAAAACAAAACTGTGGGCAAGTATTTGGCAGAGCAGTTAAGGCACAACTGGGAATTTTCACATTTCATATTTGAGTATTTGGGTTCAAGACTTGCCTATGCTCCCAAGTCCATCTTATCTAATCAGTTACCAAATATGTATAATACTACGGATACACAAGGAAATCATTAATAAGATTCACAGAGAAAAATTGGAGTGTGAAACCTAGATGCAAGATATGATTAATTGATCCCATTATCCATTCTGTTTTGTCTTGTAATAACACCACCTCATTATACCAAAACCAAGAATCTATCATAAGGTGCTTCCATGGCAGCTTTCCTCTCATCTAAAAAATGAGGTGTTTATGAAGTGATCTGAACCAATCTAAAGAACGCAGAACGGAGGTGGAAGCACCTACAGAAATGGAAGGGCAACCATTAGGTTTGTGGGTGACCTCCCAGAGCCAGACCAGCAGCCTGTGTCTGTGCCATTACCACAGAGAAAGAAATTTTTATGATAACCAAGAGATTAACTTTCAGTTACAGCTGCTTAGTCTCTACACTAAGTGACCACTGATACTTATGAAACAGAAGTTACTTACTAATCTGAAAAAAAAAAAAAACAGGTAACAAATTAGTAGCTTTAGAATTCCAGCTTAGAGATGGCTAGCTATGGTTATAACTCCATAACGGAAATGCACATAACATGTTTTCCTAATCTTGTGCAGTGACCTTGCATTCCTTTTATTAACTGTTATAAAACTGGGTAAATGGTACAAATTCTGATATGAAAGTTCCAGCACCAGAGCCAAAAATAAAGAGAACCCTATACCTGCATATTTTAACTTCTCTATAGTGCAGAGACTAAGCAGCAAGCATGAAAGGCACAGTGAGAGCTTAACACATGCTCATTAAGTTGGACTAACACAAACATATTTCCTATGAAAACACAAAGTCACACTTTCATAACTTTACTTAAAGAGCAGGTTGCATTTTAGCCTTACTTTTAATATTTGTCATTATGTACAACGTATTCAACAACACTTCCTGCATTTTTCTACAGGACTATCAAGTAGTTTTTTTCCCAGTAAAGATAATTTTGATAAGTACTTATTTATCCTTTTGTTGGGCTTAAAATTCAAGAAAAATTGCTATGAGTCTTCCAACTTGTTTGAGCAGAAGCCCTCACGTAATACCAGGGGAAACCTGAATTAGTGAATACAAAATGTAGAATAAAAGAACACACAATTTGTTGGGCAATACAGAATGACAAATTCAAAACCGCAGGATAATCTGCTTTTCATACTGATTTCTGTACTACGATGTGCCATTTTTCTATTCAAAATTTTTAATGCAAAAGATAAGAAATGATAGATACTTTGAGAATTTATGTTTCCATCTAAACTTCCCAAACCAGTTGAGCCTAAACACTTTAAAACATTTAAAATTGTCAGCCAGAGAGCAACACAAGGAAACTCTAACATGCTACTCCAGAAGTTCCATTAAACTTTTAGATGCCTTGATTCGTCAAAAATATATAGCAGTAGCAGATGTCAGAATAAATAAATTCTTATTGGTCTGAAATCAACACCAAAGGGCAGGATGTCATCAGAACTGCTCTACAAAACTCTCAATTCAATTAAAGGAGTCAATCTACACACAAGTGGATTAGTTAGTTGACTGTCCTCAAGTAGAAATAGCCACAATAAAAGATAGCTCTACACATGGTAATAAAGATAATGTGAATTGTATTGGTATGTCTCAATAGCAATATTATGAAAATAAATGTCCCCAGTGGTGGATTGTCTCCTGGCAGAAATAAGCCAACCCTCACAGAGAGAGCTCTCTAGAGCACTCTTTTACTCAAAGCATTTGAGACAAAAATCTCACCTAGGTGTGCACATATCCCTTTGCCTAAGCAAATCTTCTTAGTTCAGTACAAACATTACTTTCTCCAGGGAGCCTCACAGCTCTATCCCAACCCCGCAGTTTGAGTTAGGTGTCCTGAATATACCTCCCCATCACATTACACGACTTTATAGCAGGACGGATACAGTGATGACAACTGTGCATCGACTAATCTGCTTCTCATCTAATTATGCAGCAAATGGAATTGTTTCGATCTTGTCCTTTGTTTTGCCTCCAAAAAATAACAGTGGGTGAGGTACAAAATGGGAAGCCGACGTCTAAATGACTGCATGAAAAAATGAATGTCAAAGTAACAGACCCTTTCTCTGTCTGTGTCTCTGTATTGGAACTCAGTTTTGCGTTTTGAGAGATGGAGTGTAAGGAACCTCTGAAGCCAGGACTCAAGCGGTTGCACATTCTTTAGCTTCACATTTTCAAATCTTGCTGTGACATTGGAACGATAGAAAGAGACACATGGACACTTTGAACTGTTCCACAAAGGTTCAGTCACTACATCGGCACCCTAAGCAAAACATTTATTTTCTTTTCTGAACCTTGGAACTCTATACACTAAAATCCATAGGCATTGAATGCTAATGAGATATTTGACTATTTTATGCATATAAGGGCAAAAATAAAGTGTTACTTTGTTTTCCAGATATTAAGATAATCTCTACATAAAAGCAAGTTTCTAAATATTTCACCTGCTGGAATAAATTAAGATACTGATGAGAAGCTAGGTGGATTCAGCAGCACACTGAACTGTGGATACAATGATCACCTTTCCGATCCACCAGCTGGGTTCCCTGAAGGAAGGAGATGCAGTTGACCAGGGAAGGACCAGAACTCACGTGCCAAGAATTGCCTTTCGCTCAATCACAGGACTAAAGTCATAAACTTGAACTACTCATGCAATTCGCCCATTACAAAATCCACAGATTATTTCTTCTTTATATTCCAAACACTGTGCCATCCAAATGTGTTCCCCAGCTGGCTCTAGCAGTCCTGGTTATCTGGTCCTGTCCGTATCAGTCCTGGTTAACTGGTTGATGATTCTACTTGGAAAATTGTTTTGAGCAAAAAAATATTACAGAAACTGGTTTCTGTTGCTGAGGAAATCAATTCTAAAACATACTGTTTTGTGTGCATTTTTAAAAAAAATCTAGAAAAACTAAAATAATTTTGAGTGTCTCAGAAAAATTAAGATCATGTAGGAATTTTAAATAGCAGTTGGGGAGTATTTAAGCTGCAGAGAGTTGGAAGGGAGGCAGCAAAACTATATTTACACCTGCTGTTTAGCATTAATGGGGTATTGGGCCCTAACTCACCACACAGTTTATAACATCCTACAAAGCCTCTGCTAAGGAATGTATGTTGGGAAGTTGCTATCCTAGCCTAGTCAATTACGATATTTTACAAACTTTGCCTATAACAAATTTCTAGACCCTTTAAAAAAAAAAGATGTATTTATTTATTTATATTGGAAAGTCAGATTTACAGAAAGAAGGAGAGACAGAAAGATCCTCCATCTGTTTATTCTCCAACTGGCCGCAAAGGACAGAGCTGAGGGATCCGAAACCAGGAACCAGGACCTTCTTCTGGGTCTCCCACAGGGACCACAGGCTTTGGGCCATCCTCTACTGATTTCCCAGGCCACCCGTAGGGAGCTAAAAGGGAAGTGGAGCAGCAGGGATACGAATCGGCATTCATATGGTATCCCAGTGCATGCAAGGCGAAGACCCTAGCCACTAGGCTACAGCCCCAGGCCCCCTGCACTTGACTTTTGAATGGTGACATTTTTGTTTTTCAGTTGGGATCAGAGCTTGCCCCCACTGTGGACAGGTGATGAGATCAGGAGACTCTAGCTTCCCTCCTTTTCTGATTGCTCCACTACTTAAGACACTGTGCTGAGAAGACAAATGGAGGCAGCTTTTAGAACCAAGAGACCTTGCTTGCTGCATAACAGCTCCAACTGCATGAGACTTAGGGGCAAGCATGGGTATCTGAGTTAAGCTTGCATCCTTACCCCTGGATGTAGGTTTCTCACAAAACGCATTACTCTCTCAGCCTCTGTGTCTTCACCAGACACATGTCACTCTAACCATCTATCTGCCAGTAACTAGTAAGTTTCAAAATCACTAATGAAAACACTTGGCATGATACTAGGTAAGCGACTGGATTTGCTCCCTGGTGTTATCAGTGCGTTAGTTTTGGATGAACCCTAGGTGCCCTCAACAGCCTACGGATGCCTCAGTTAATCTATTTAACTGTTAGCTTTCAGTACTAGCCAACTCTGGTGCACTATTTGAGAATCTGTGTCAGCTCTAATCATCTTTAATTAAGGGGCCTCAAATCCATTGATTAGCAAGAAATTCAGTGCAGTCTCACCTATCCAGAAGTATTCACTTGCCACAATATTTTGGAAAAACTATTCATTTTTTTATTAGCCAAATGTAATTTTTTAAAACTTACTTATAATTCGATTAACTTGCAGTCACCAGTATATTCATGTGATTCAAGTTTAATCTACAGTTGTTTTCCAAATACAAAGCAATGCTGGGAATAATTGAAAATTTCTGAAAACGAGTGTAAGAATTAAGCGTTAATGATGATGAGAACTATTATTGACTGGGGAGAATATATTCGGTGATGACTTGTCAGAGGCCCGAGTATCAGTTTTTGCTCTAACACTTCAGAACAGTGTGAGCTGTTTAAAATATCCCAAGCCTTCTCTATTAAACAGTCCTTTCATCACTGCCTCTACTTCCTTCATCCGTATGCTGTGATGCAAGAGAATGTATACGTAGTTACCCTGCCGACTTATATGTACTTCTGTGCTTACTGAACATATAGGCCAAAAACAACACCCCTGAAGCCAAATCCAGATTCTCGTCCGGGTGTGCTGACTAGTTTTGCAGTAAGTGCAGACACAGCATCTCGGGGGAGAACTATAATAAAAAGACCTCACATCTATCCTACTAGAGCAAAAATGACGGAGATAAGACAGCATGGGCTGGAAGCCCTTCCTTGGAGGTTCAGCACAAGGAGGTCAATGTCACATTCAGTGAAATTATCCCCTTGCATAGCATAGATAAAAAAGCCTCCACGTGTCCAAGCCTTGTCCCAGAGTAAGACCCACTCTCCAGTTGCCATTAACGTAGGGTAAGAGAGGGCCCCACAAGTTGCCTGTTCTGGCTCCCTGGAAACTTCTGTGGCTTTCATCAGAGTTATGCAAGTGAAGCCAGGCCAGACATCCTTCCAGGGCCAAAATAGTTCGGAAACAAAAATACGCTGTGCGGCAAACCCACCCAAGCCAAGGCAGCTGAATAAGCACCCAGCTCACAGCACAGGAAACCAGCCTGCCCTGTAAATAAAATTAGCGTAATAGGACTCTGTCGCCATCCCACGTCTGAGCTGAAAACTGATTTCTGCCAAGCTATGTAGCCAATTGGATCATCATGCCTCTGAGAAAGCATAGGAGCTCCCATACACTAAAATAACTTGTTCAGGATTAGTCTCCCTGGAACTGTGGCATAGAGAAACTGTCCCATTCTGTAATTTTTGTAATTCAGGCCACATTATTTTAACTGAAGAACAGCACAGGAGTCTACATCAGTTTCAACGGCAGTGGGAGGGGACAGAATGATTTGGACTTTTATTTTATTATTTTATTTTATTTTATTTTATTTTATTTTATTTTATTTTATTTTATTTTATTTTATTTTATTTTTCTTTGCTCTCCAAATTAAGAAAGAGCTAACAATTTAGATGCCACCTCTAGTCCCTTTCCAACAGGGCACGCAATGCTAGTGGCTTTCAAAGGATTTATCCATGAGGAAAGTTAAGAGGTTCAAAAATGGTTAGAACTGTCATAGCCTTATTCCATTAAACTATGACTGTGTATTTAGATGCGTGGTTGAATTAGCACATTCCTCTAAGGAAACTCACTGCAGCATGTTTGGTAAACAATGAGGAGATCAGAAGCAGGTCAAGAAATTGTATGTGCTCCTCATTGGTGAAGTCAGTGACTAATCCTGCATGGTCAAACCAATAAAAGCTGTAGAGTATCTGCTCCAGCTGCAGCCTGTCTTTGATGATGCTTGTTCAACATCCAGTAGTCAACATCCCTTAGAAACACAACAGATGCGCTAACCGACCCCCTGGTGTTCCATTACTTCCTCTCCGATCCATATGTTCTTCTGAATAAGCTGTTACGTCATGTTTTATCTCCACAGGTTGGCAATGTTTGTTGGGTTACTCTCCATGGGAACTAGACCAGAGCTCCACCCACAGTGGACGTCCGTGAATGATCCCAGCTGAATGCCACAGAGGAGACTCAAAGAGCCTACAGAAGGACTGCAAGGACTAGGACTGGAAACCTGACATAGCGTATTCCTACCTGAGTACACATTTTTTAAAATGAGTTAGCCTTTTGCAAACGGGCAAAAATGTTTAGACTTAAACTGGTAAATTGGATAAGCAGAAAGAATAAAAAAAATAACATGTAAAATTTGATATGTTTCTTGATATGTGGCAGATAGGGGGAAAGGGCGCCTATGAATTCCTAACGTGTCTGACCTGGGTGGGGTGCTAAGAGGAGAACAGAAGGATGGAATTGCAGATTATTGTATATTCAAAACATATGCGTCTACTCTATGGTGATATGAAGCACAGTAGTAAAGTTCTTGCTCGGAATCATCACAAATTTGCAGCTGATACAATCCAAACCTTTGATAAACCACAGATGTTATCTAACAGGATTTTCATGAAAATTAAAATGGCTATAAGCATGATTCAAAAGGTCTGAAATTCAGTAAATATGGCCATGATTATGGCTGTAACGCCAAATGTAAACTTGCTGAAAAGAACTTACAAACCTAAGTTTTTGGAAGTTTGGCATAACAGTCTACATGTCACCTAAAATTGGAACTCTATTCAAATTGAACATTTTTAGCAACTATATTTTTAATTACTTTTAAAATTTAAGAATGTTTAATTGCCACTTTTCACGTTATGGAGATACTAACACAAAGAGAACAGATTACATATTCATCATAGGTAAAAATCAGAATACAATGATACTCCCTCTCTCCCTTCATCCACCTTTAAAAAAAAGATTTAATTATTTATATTGCAAAGACAAATTTACAGAGAGAAGGAAAGACAGAAAGAAAGATTTTCCATCTGTTGGTTCACTCCCCATATGGCTGCAGTGGCCAGAGCTGAGCGATCTGAAGCTGGAGCCAGGAGCTTCTGAGTCTCCCACGCAGGTGCAGGGATACACTGCTTGAGGCGGGACTAGCCAGTTGAACCACTGAACTGACCTCCTCAAGCCCCATAACTACCTTCTTACCTTTTCTCTTCCCTTCCTTCTTTTTCCCTTCCTTTCTCATTTTCTTCATCTCTTTCTCTCATTTTTTTTCTCTTTCCTTCTATCTGTTCTTCCTTTACAAGGTTGAGGTAATGTATTTTTAATTTACTTTATAGTCAGGTGCTTAATGTTCCACCAAACAAAGAGCTCAACAAGTTAAAAGACGGGAATGTAGGCAAAGGTATAAATGCTAATTAAAAGAGAGGACAAGCCTCTTGCTCCTCTCTCTGTAACATTTGCCTTTCAAATAAATTAAAAGCATAAGTTTTTAAAATAAAAAAGGCTTTATACAATCTGACTCAAATCAATTTTTCATCCATGTAAAAAAATTGTATATAGAGCATGTCAGTTACACATTGATAGCAAAAAAAAAAAGAATCACAGGGGTTGCCTTCTCAGGCTTTCTGCACACATTTCACACAATTGTAATAGCAAAAAAAGTTCTTCTATTGAATTGCATTTTGCCTCATTGTAACAGTTTCTACCACCTGCAAGGATAATACAAAAATGATCTATTCATTCTTCTAGATAAAAGATGTTTCAACTAAATACAGATTGCTATCAAAGCATCCGCAAATTTTTTTCTCCCAGAAGTCAAATATTCCCAGTCTCATCAGATAGCTTATTTCTTAGTCTTATGTAAATTCCAATCACTTACTTTTCTCTGGAATCAAGAAAACACACATGCTCCAACACAAGTTGATATGACTAAGATACAGAATTCACAACAGTACTACTGGCTCATTTAAACTTGTTATTAATGCACTACCAGTGCAGTCCAAAAGGACTCTAAAATGCTTGATAGTTCAATCACAATTTGCTGGTAAGAGATTGGATTTGCATAAGCATCCATTTGTGTTCATAGGACAGACTGATCTCCCTACTTCTGGGTTTTTAACCTTAGTCATTGTGTTTTTAAATTTCTCCATTGTCAAATGAAGTCACTCAGGTTTTAGCTGTTATGCTCCATCCAGCCTCAAAATCATCTGGAACTCTATAATCACTCTCTGAGGCATGACTTCCAAGCTTTAGGCACATTATCTGTCCATAGCCAAGGTGTTCACCAGCTTGTTGGAAGGACCAGATAACATCCTCTGAAGCTTAGCATTCCAGCGCCACCTTCAGGGCAATGTCTCATGGCTGCACTGATGCTAGTCCAGCTTGTCACCACAGAATCAATACACCGTCCAATGTCCTGCTCCAATTGAGAAATATCTTGATTTTTAAAAATGACATTACCTAAAAGTATAGGATTTTGTCAAAAAGTGAGAACCAATAGTAATGTGTATGCCAATACTTTTAGATTATATTTGGAAGTTTACAGAATGACAACCCATATGTTATTAATATACTAGATTTGTCTGGAAATGGATGCCAAATTTACAGATCTGATGCAATACCGATCCATTTTTCTTTCTCCTTTTGTGCATTGCACTATATATATTTTTTCCAAAGCTGCTGCTTAGTTGTTCTCTTGTCTTTAAATTGGGTCATTCTACAGAGTGTAATTTATTCAGTAGTGATATTAAAAATGATTTCAAGTGATGCAGGTATTTGCAATAGCAGTAAAGATGTAACAGGGATATATCTACATCCCATCTTGGAGTGACTGGGCTTGAGTCCCAGCTCTGCTTCCTATTTCAGCTTCCCATTAAGGTATTTCCAGGAAGGCAGTAGGTGATCACACAGTACTCAGGACTCCGTGGCCCCGAGAGACCAGAATTGGGCTGTCCAAGGTACATGGGGAGTGAACCAGTGGATGAAAGATCTCTCTGTTTTTCTAGCAGTGGCAACAGCAGCAGCAGCAGCAATAACCAGGGTAGCATTTGTTTTAAGAATAAAGTGAGGAGCTGGCATTGTGGCATAGCATCCCTCTCTCCATAAATTCTACCTTCAAAACAAATAAATCTTTTAAAAAAATAATAATAGTAGTAAGGAAATCACTCTGAGTGTTTTCCCAAGGCAGCTTTTCACTGTCAAGCCATCAACACATTCCTATCTTCTATTTCACTCTCCAATGCAACCAGAAAATAAAAGTCAGATGAAGAATTAAAATGTAAAAGTTCTTATTTATGTCCTTTCTTAATGTTAATCTGTAGTTTCTAAATTCTCTTCCTGCTGCTCACAGTTTGTAAAGGGAGAAAAAATAAGGGCTAAGAGAGAATCTTATTCCAAACATAAAATGCTTATCTGATTCTAAATTCTTGAATGGTTCAGAATGGTTTTAAATATACCAAGAAAACCTGTAAGCTATTAATACGGATTTCCCATGTATCCCTCCGCCCAGTTCCCTTATTAATATCTTACATTAGCATCTTTATTAGTAGTTAATCACATCAAACGTCCCTTGATATTTAAAAATTCCTAAATATCTTTCCTTTAAAGTTTTATATCTTCATATTTTTGCATGTATTTCTCACTACAAAAATTCCCAAAATCAAAACATATACAAAAAATTTTAAAAACTATACTCATGTAACTTAAATGCAAATATTACATTGGCCACATTTTCACCTTTTCAGCTTTTTCTTCTCATAATTCACACAATCACATCTTCAATTCTATCATATGGGAATTTTTCCACTGTTGAACATTTAAATTTTACCGACTTTAACTTTTACTATTATATATATATCGCTACAATTAAACTATATATGTGCATCATTTTGCTTATTTCAAATTGTGCTGCTCTCAAAATAGTTATCCCATGAAGAATAGAACATTACAAGGGCTTTGAGGGAGAAAAAATATCTTCCCAAAAGAAAGGTATTTAAGTTGTAAATTTCTGAATTATTCATGGGATAATACAGCATTTCTTTTAATTTCATGATTAAAAAGAGCCAGATTAGCATAAAATTCTTAGATCGTATTCTCTCACTTCCACACAGTCCAACATTGTTGCATTGGTTTGGAGCATGCTTTATTAATGTCAGATGTTATTCAGCATTTTTTCTAATATTGGTATATTAAGGATTTTCTTTGTGTAATTATTGCAGGATTTTTTTTCTTATTGAGTATGAGCACTTTCAGAAAGTTCATGATAAGTTCTCCTAGTTCCATTTCTTCACAGTATTTTATGAAGCTTTATATTCAACACCCTTTTCCTCTGGTCTGTTTCCTGTAATTCTAAATTGTGTTTTAGATTAAAAACATTTCTAGGAATGCTGGGAATATAAGACAAATGTTTTTCATTTGGAAAACAAATGAAACATATTTTCCATCTTGTGTTGGACAACACATAACAAGCATCTTATAAGCTGATTTTTCTATAAAATGGACTAATTAAAATTGTTCTATAATTCAAACTAGAAACTCTACAATGCTTATTGTTCATATACTATTATGAGTGTTAGTATTTTATTTATTTCCTAATACTAACACATTCATTTTAGAAAGATATATCATATTATTCAAGTTATTAACCATTATCCTAGAATAGAACATGTTGTGTGGCTCTTCCAGGGGTAGAAAAGGCATGAATTATTCAGCTAGCATATGACAGATCTGTTAATAAATTTTGTTATGAAATAACCACCCTTTTTAAAAAGTTCAAACCCAACTGTTTCTCAAATCCAGACTAATACTTTAAATTGTGTCTTTGGCCAATGCTTTTATCTCATTGGTTGTTGATTATTTCTCCATGAACCTTAATGTGGATGTGTTACATTTATGACATTTTCACATGTTTATTTCGCCCCTTTTTACTCGCGGGTACGTCGGATTGTGGTTTTCCTTAGCAACCTTGAAGTAATTTACATCATGTTTCATACACAAAACATTTCAAATAAATCACAGAAAACTTCATTTACACCAGCTTGTCATAGTCTCTCTTATACACAGGTGATATTGAAGGAATTTGTGAGTAACTGCCATCACGTTCCACTAAGTAGATGAAATTGTAAGTAAACATTACAGAAAAATCTCAGCATATGCGTTTATCAGCAGTATTTCTATTAAATGTCTGAATGCCTTTGCTAATTCATATTATTCCTGGCCAAAAATACATTTAGGACATTCTCTCTACCCCTTACACCACACTTCAAAGTGTGTGAAAGCAAATAGAGCCAATCAAATTGGATTATTGCTTCCTGGATAAGTAACTCACCATTTCCTTTTGTTGAAATGGACATGATCTTTTAGGTATATTCTTGGAGAGCTCTTGTTATTTGTTCACGCAATTTTTGGTCTTTCCTGATAGCTTGGGTGTAAGGGTCCTCATTAAGTGTGGATCCAGTATCAGATGAATGAATCGACTTTGAATGTGACCACAGCTAAGCAATAGCAGACACCAAGTCTACTCACCCCTGCTGTCTTACGACCCACACTACTACCATAGTCCACTAATTCTCAAGTGATGCTTATTCATACTACTGGGTCTATCATCAGGTGAAAGTAAACAATCTTTCTAAAAGACACTGTGTTTAAAGACAAGCATTTGGCCCAGTTGTTAAAACACATCAGTTTGGAGCCCAGGTTCTGTAGCAGAGTACCTGGACTCGATACCCAGTTCTGAAATCCACTCCAATTTCTTGCTAGCATACACTTTGGGAAGTAGTGGAGGTGTCACAAGTAATTGAGTCCCTGTCACATATATGGGAGCTACTAGTTCTTGGCTTTGGTCCTGGTTCACCTCTGTTGCAAGACTTGGGGAGTAGACCAACAGATAAAATTTCTCTCTCTCTGTTTCTCTGTTTCTCTCTCCTTTCCCTATCAAAAAAAGTAATTTTCTAAAAAAATTAAAATATTGTATCTAGTCACCTGATGCAAACAAACCCTGGCAGAAGAAGGCGTCCATGATGTCTATTAGCGTTAGCAAGCTAAGGCTGTGCCAGCAGTGCCAGCAGTGCCAGCAGTGCCAGCATCCCATGTCGGTTTCTCCCTCAGTTCTGACAACTCCACTTAGAATCCAGGTCCCTGTTGGTGGCCTGGGAAAGCAGTAGAGAACAGCCCAAGTCCTTGGGTCCTGTACCCATGTGGGAGACCCAGAGAAAACTCCTGGGCCCTGGCCTCAGAGCTCTGGCCATTGCAGCCATTTGAACCTGCAGATGAAAGATCTGTTGCCTCTTTTTCTTCCTATATGCCTGCCTTCCCCGCCAAACCGACAAAAAAATAAATAAATCTTTTTAAAAAATGATGTTGAATGCTATATTGACAAGCAATCTTCTCAGCATACTCAGGGCGGATATCAAATCTTTCTGCCCTCTCACCTTATATACTGAAGCACTCTGTATTAAGTACCTCCTCTAAGCCACCTGCTAGATTGCAGATGTGGCCAAGCCAGACAAGGGGTGTCTTCCAGTACTCCTCAGAACCCCTGAATTTCAAGGAAGGTCCTCTCCCTCTTGGGATGCTGCTTTCTAACTGGCTGGTTTCCGCATTTATTCAGCCTGCCTTCAATGTGGCATAGGATGAGGAAAGTCAGTTTTCAAGTCAAGAAAACTGGATTTACATGTAGACTAGCCCACATCTCGACTTGCCCTTGTGCAAGACAATTAACTTCATTTTGCCTCCGTTTTCTTCCCTACAAAGTGCGTTTAATATATGTTAGGTTACAAGATATTAGCTATTGTCACAGAAGTGAATGTTGTTATTATCCACAGTTGTTAGGACGATGGTTATTGCTATGGATTTTATGGTGTTCAGTACTTTACCTGAGTTGTTTTATACAATATGTCCTTATGTACAGTACCATTCTTATTCCCGTTTTACTGATTGGAATACTAAGGCCTAGAGAAATTAAGTAAACTGTCCCAGATCTTCATATTGGCAGTCACTGGGACCAAGAGTCAAGCTCGCATTTCTCTAATTCCCAAGAACACCCATTTATTTTCCCACGCCATGCTCCCTTTCACATTAGAGGCCTCGTGCTTCAATCCCTGCAGATAAATGGAAGCAAACAATGCAGACAACAGAGTTGGTTTCCTGCCTGTCACTTCATCTCTCACAGAACTGTATCATCTCCCTGGGTCCCTGCACCTTGCGTTTCCAACCACTCCCACCCGCCTTCCCGGCACCAACCCTCCCAGACTATCTGCATTTTCGGCGCTGTGATTCCAAGAATGCGTGCAGCCTCCTTTGCTCCCGTGAGGAGCGCAACAGAACCTTCCAGTTTATTTATCAAAAGAGCCTTAAGCTTTTAACAAATGGCCATTTCAGAAATACAATTTCAGAGATCTTGTGGAGGGCTATAATTGATGATGGTATTGTCAGTAGTGGCAATGGAAAGCTGACTGTATTTGTTACTCTGTCCTCTTCCGTTCCCTTCAGGTACCATATAAAAGCATTAAAAAAAAAAAAAATAGCTTAACCTGAGCCATGCGGAGAACTCCAAAAGGGGAAACCATTTCTTTGTCACTCCCTGCAACAAGGTTGAAGTCATTCTTAAAGCAGGAATGGTTCCTGTAATGACTCACTGGTGGATTCCTAACGGCCTGTTCTGTTGTTAAATGTCTCATTTTACATGATAGATCACTGGACCCTTGCATCAATTGCATGTCACTAGGATGAAAACAAAGCTTTGCTGCTGCTGATCTTCACAAAACTCACAGCCCCAGCCTACACACTCTACTAGCTCTCTGGTCTTCATCTCCCGTGAGGTGGCTGGCCTGCAGACTTCAGCTCCTCAGGGTAGGGCTCTCTGTGACTTGTATAACACAAGACATTCTATGAGAAATCTCTGCCTCGACCAAGGCGAGGACATAAACAAAACAACTTTACTGTCCAAACAAGAGAGTGCAGAAAAAAATTATATTTTGAGAAATTAAGGACATAATTGCTTAATTTCAAATTAAAAATAAAAAAATACAATTTTAAACTCTGATAATTCACCCCAGGAGAGGCATTGCTTTCTTCAATACAAATGGTAGGAAAACTTTTCATTTGCCAACAAAATTATACATAAAATTAACTTGAACAACTCCACAATTAGCATATCTCAGCCTTTGGATTTTATAGAGCTAATAAAGCGATCTTTATGAAACCTACCTGATGACATGAAGGAATGTTATAGGCAAGTTTCCTATTATAAATTATCACTTGAATGATCTGGTATTTCAATATTACCTATTAATTTAAAATAGCCATTCCAAGTAATACATCTGATAACAAATTTTAAAATAATTATTTAAAAATAGTTACTAAAACATCACGGAAGCACAACTAGAAAAACCAAAGAGGTCTCTGCGTAGGAAATGACAAAGGAAAACAAGGTGATACACCAGCACCACACTTCAAAAATGCAAGTCAAACCTAAGTTTATCTCCGTAAGAAGTGATTCTAGAATGCTTACCTATGAGGATTCCTATCAGTTCATGACAATGCGTAGTACGGACATTCTTCTCCACCAAAATAAAGTTTTAAACTTCTATTTGGTACAAATCTTTTAAAGTATTCTTAGAACAGAAGAGTTGAAACTTCAATAAGTATGTCTTGTTTTCCAGTGGCTAGGTTTATTCGGAAAGATAGGGAGAGAAGATCCTAGATTTAAAGAATCCTATATGCAAAAGGTGCAGAAAGCATCAGAGTATGCACACATACCCAGAGGTCTTTTCTTTTGTGTTAGGATAAGATAGATCGCAGTAAAGTAATAAGTAAAGCTCATGGCTTAAGAAATATTGTTTCTTGGGCCTGGCACAGTGGCCTAGCAGCTAAAGTCCTCCCCTTGAACGTGCCAAGATCCCATATGGGTGCCAGTTTTAATCTGAGCAGTCCTGCTTCCCATCCAGCTCCCTGCTTATGGCTAAGAAGCAGCTGAAGACAGGTCCAAACCTTTGGGATCCTGAACTCGCATGGGAGACCTGGAGGAGGTTCCAGGATCCTGGCTTTGAATCGGCACAGCTACAGCCGTTGCGGTCACTTGGGGAGTGAATCATGGGACATAAGATCTTCCTCTCTGTCTCTCCTCCTTTCTGTATATCTGACTTTATAACAAAAATAAATAAATCTTTAACATGTATATATAAATCTTATATATATATATTTTTTTTCCTTAATATAAATTCCCCCATGGTCCCATTAGTCTTCCAAGGCCCTACCCTGTATTGATTCAAGGCCCAGTTGTCTTCACTCTGCTTTTGGGAACACTTGGAATCTAGGGTTACCCATGTAGGGAAAGATGTAGCTAGATACTGGCTTGGGGGGGAATTTTCTTTGCTGCTATTACAGACTAAGCTTTCAGCCTTCAAAACTCACCTGTTGAAGCTCTGACTTAGAGGGTATTTGGAGAAAGGGTAGGGACAGTTAAATGAGGACCTAAGGAGATAGCTCTGATAGGGCTTCTGTACATATAAAGAGAAGAGGAGACAGCCAAGGTCTTTTCTCTCCACACAAACAGAAGACCGACCATGTGAGGACACAGTGAGCAGTGGGTTGTCCGCAAGCCAGGAAGAAAGCCCTTACTGGAAGCCATATTTTTCATATTCTTACCGCAGCTGTGAAGAAATAAGCACCCGTAATTTATGCCACACAGTCTGTGGTATGCTGCTTCACAGTCAATCAGACATTTAAGTCAACTTAAACGTGCCTAGCTCCCACCTGACCACAGGCCACTGGTCAACAACTGTCAAATGATTCTGCCTGACTGCCTGTAGATTGGTCAGTTCTGTTGCTCAGATTCTCAACAGGAGAAAAAGCAGTTTATAGGTGAGCCTTCCTGTCACTTCAAATGATGTCTAACAAGTTTTGAGCAAGGAGAGACAGACTGTCACAAAAATAAAGAAGAATAAGAACTAGTAAAGAATGAGTGTTGCTTCCAACCCTGTTAGATTTAGTGCCAAGGGACAGGTATATGATATGTATTCTCTTGAAATTCTGAGAAGCCCTGACTTGCATCTATCCTGAAGATTCCTGAAAGCAGGAGGGTCCCTCAAACTAGCATGAATTTTCAGTGCATGGGAGACAGCAGTATAACTACACAGGTGGGAGTTATCCTCGTGAACCCATTCCCAGAGGCTAACGGGCATGTCAACAGAAAATTCTAGTAGAATATAACATGCCACACCTGCTGTTCTCTGAATGTTTGTGCCCCTTCAACATTAGTGTGCTGAAATTCCATTTTGAGTACATTACAATAAAGAGATCGGGCCTCTAGGATGTGTGTCCTTATTAAATTGGCTTGAGACAGTCAGCTTATCTTTATGTCTTGTAAGAAGATGCCTTCCATGAACCAAAGATCCTTCATCAGACACAGAATCTGGCAGCACCTTAATTTTGACCATCCTAACGTCCAACACTATGAGAAATTATTCTAGTATCTATAATCATGCAGCCTATGTTGTTCCTGTTGTAGCAGTCCATAACTAAGAATGAACTAAGAATGTACCTCTAAATGAACAAGAAAATAAGGTCAAGGGGTATACCAGCTGCTGCTATGGAAGTTACACTGGGGAAAGGAGACAGAAGCATCTGTAGAAAGGTCTCTGTTTTTATTCTCTTAAGATAGAGTTAACAATGGGCGACACTGACACAGAACTGGGATTTATAGTTTCAACAATGACAATGGAACTCCATAATAGCGGAGGTCATGTCGTATTACTTAAAAGACATAGCCAAGATAGATGGAATTACCATGAGGGAAAGCAAGGTCAATGTGGCATCCACGGTCCCTTGACCTGCAAAACTCTGAATACAGCTAACAGACCAAAGTCTTTGCTAACTGCACGATAGATGCCTACTTGTCTATGGTATTACAGCTATCCACTCCTAAGAATAAGTTGTTGCATACTGCAGGTCAGAATGGCAAAATAAATGTGCAAGGCCCTGCATGGTATCCTAGTGGCTAAAGTCCTTGCTTTGCACACACCAGGTTCTAATCCCGGCAGCCCCACTTCTCATTCAGCTCCCTGCTTGTGGCCTGGGAAAGAAGTGGAGGATGGCCCAAAGCCTTGGGACCCTGCACCCACGTGGGAGATCCGGAAGAGACGCCAGGTTCCTGGGTTCAGATAGGCTCAGCTCTGGCCATTGTAGCCACTTGGGAGGTGAATCATTGGACAGAAGATCTATCTCTCTGTCTTTCCTCCTCTGTATATCTGCCTTTCCAATAAAAATAAATCTTTAAAAATAAATAAATAAGTGTGCAGTTTTGCTTGGGCCTCCTTAGAGGTTAGAGGGAGCTCATACCAGGCTGGAGAACATGGATCTGAACTGTATCCAAGAGACTCATACAGGTGCTGGTTTTCTCTGGTGATGAGAGTAGGAGGAAATGTTAAGGCCATTTCAGGAGGCAATGTAAGTTGCCCAGCCACTCGGATCAGGCTACAGTTCCTCAACAGGTCACATTTAACCATATACATGTTGAATAAGAATACAGCACATCGTGCCTGACATGCTTCAACAGAAAAGCATGGCCTAGGCCCTGGTGTTCTACAAACCCATGCCTTCAACAGAAGAAAACTAGTTACCTTTTGAAACAGTTCTGGGAGTATGCAGGAGCCTCACAGGATGTAAGGGCCCAACTGAAAGGTGCCAAGTACTGCTGTGTCTGAAACGGCCCTGTTTGGAACTGACAGTCCTAGAATTCACTCGCCAAATCGTGATGTTGTATGACTGCAGTAGAGCCATATTTGCAAGGAAATGGCACCATAAGGACCAGGTCCCAATAGGTTTGAAAGGCATGAGCAACTTGTCTAAAAAGGTTCCCAGATGCCTAGAGCTCCAACCTGCTGCTAAATAACCTGTGTCTTTCTCTAGGCTCACCTCAAGGCCCAAGAGGGACAGATATGCAATGATTATATTGGAGGAGCAAAATACCAAGGGACTGTTGTCTGATGTGCTGGCTAAAAGCATTGCCACACTGTTCCCCTAACCACGGGGAAAACAGGGACGTGAGATCCTCCTGCTGGCAAAAGATGAGTACAATGTGTTCCATCACTCTCTTTGTGTGGAAGAAGAAAAACCCTGAAGTCCAGACTGACTTAGAATTCTGGGCAATCCTGCTTGTCCACTTTTCTTGCTCAGCTGCTTAAATGGTATAAGATCTGAAGATTAGGGACAAGAAAAGGTAGAGAAGAGACTACCTGGTAATGTTTGCGGCTCATATTATAGCTCACTTTAAAGTAAATACTGCAGGGGCCCGGCGTGGTGGCGCAAGTGGTTAAGTCCTCGCCTTGCACACCTGGGATCCCATATGGGCGCCAGTTCTAATCCCGGCAGCCCCGCTTCCCTTCCAGCTCCCTGCCTGTGGCCCGGGAAAGCAGTCGAGGACAGCCCAAAGCTTTGGGACCCTGCACCGTGTGGGAGACCCGGAAGAGGCTCCTGGCTTCGGATTGGCATAGTATCGGCCCGTTGCGCTCACTTGGGGAGTGAATCATTGGACGGAAGCTCTTCCTCTCTGTCTCTCCTCTCTGTATATCCACCTTTCCAATAATAAAAATAAATCTTTAAAAAAAAAAAGTAAATACTGCAGCCAGTGATTGCACACATGGTCCTTCACTGAGTAACAATGGAAAAGCTGATAGACAGTCCGAACAGAATGAGCACCCTCTTACCAAGCTCAATGCTGGATATTCAGCCAGCTCTTAGCAGAATCTGATGCTGCGTTCTTTGTTTGTAAGTGTCTTCCATGAAGACGAGCTAGCCACTTACCAGCAGACTGACTTGTTACAGAGTTCAATCTGGAATTGTATTAAGTTAACATTTATTCCAGATATAGAATGACCCGGATGTCCTTCATTCCCAGTGTCAGGACCACCATCCAAAGACTTCCAGTGTACCTAGGTTATATCATGATATCTCTAATCAGCAGCAAGGGACTCGTCCTATGGCAAAGGTAGGACAGAAGGCCTGGTTGATGTGTCAGATAGTGGTCACCTTGGGAACAATAACCAATCCAACTGGAGAACTACGCTCTGGCATGTGGCATCAAATCCATGACTGACATATGTGGTGTTGTGTCAATAAAAACCAGCACCAACATGATGTAATGTGAATTTGCGGGTGGCTAGTTAAGTCCAAGTTATTCAGAACTGTTGCAGGCTTGCAATGTAGTGTTTCCTCTCTACCTTTCAGTCAAAAATACCAATTTCTCAGGTTTCCTTTTTGTCTCTTCCAGGGCCATGACAGGAAAGATGCCTGGATCACAATAAGAATATTAAGTTCCATATGGGTGGGCAAGTATTGTGGCACAGCAGATAAAACTGCTGCTGGTATACCATCATCCCAAATGGGCACCAGCACATGTCCCAGCAGCAGAGAATGACACAAATTCTTGGGATCTTGCACTCAAAAGAGAGACCCAAAAGACCTCCTCACTTCCTACTTCAGATCAGCTCCATTCCAGCTGCAGTGGCCATTTCAAGAGTGAAACAATGGACACAAAATCTATTTCAATAAAAATAAATGTAAATATAAAAAAAAACAGTAAAATATTCAGGACCAAATAAAACAACCTGGGAAACCAAGGGGTACAAGGGAGATTAGCAATGATTATCGCTTGCAGTGTCCAGTTTTAGAATTTGTTTTTCCCATCCCTGAAACTTCATGATTTTCTGAATCAGAATCCACTGAGCCTAAAAGTACAACTCTAACTTTGTCACTGGGGGAAATCTCATGCAGTTTGAGCATCAAGAAAAGAAAGGAGTTATTCTACTGGCAGCTGTGATTGATCCTGTAGGTATAAGAACACAGACGGGCACAAGAAGAATGTACAGCATTATGAATTCTCTGGGGGCACCAATGCTTCCATTCCAAATAGTGCCAAAAAGGAGAGTGGCAGAAACCATGTTCAAAAAAGGCAAAACAATTTGAGAACTCATAACCCACAATAATGGACATTTTTAAAAGTTTATATATTTATTTGACAGGCAGAGGGAGAGAGAGAGAGAGAGAAAGACATTGATTCCATCCACTGATTCACTCCCCCAAATAGCCACATTGGTCAGAGCTGACTGACTGACTAAAGCAAAGAACGGGGGGGACTCACCCACGTATCACATGTGCGTGCAGGAATTCAGGAATTTGGGCTATCTTCTACTGCTTTCCCACACGCACTATCAAGAAACCGGATCAGAAGTGGAGCAGCTCAGTCTCGGACCAGCATTGCTATGGGATGCCAGCATTGCAGAGAGTGATGTAATTGTCTACACCACAGTGCTGGCCCCAGAAAGGAACTTCTGATCTATCTTATCAGGTCGGCAATTACCTGAACTGCAAAGCTAAACAAAAATGGAGGAAATCCAGCCTTAGAGACATTAGAGGTGAAGAAAGGAGAATATTAACTAAGCCCCAAAAATGAGTTGAAGAAATTGTTGGTGAATCATTCCCCATTAAAGCTCTTGTTGAAGATTTTGCAGATCTGTGGATAAACCACAGCTTTGATGTTTGTGCCATTGATCACACATGTTAGAGGACACAGGCAGACTGAAGGGCTTCAACAGGTGTGCTGTACTGCACAGCTCCAACACTCCAATTCATATCTTCATTCCAAATTATCCCAGCTACTGAGGTATCAACCAGCTTGACGGTAAATAACAGCACTTCACTTCAGCTGTGCTGTCACTGCTCTGCATCTAAATCTACAAGAACTCACTTGTAACCACACATGGAAATCAGGAAAGTGCAGAGGAACCAATATTTTATAATCAAACCACTCAACAATTGGTAATGTAAGTGGGTAGGTAGGAACATGTACTTCTTTTCAAGCTCGGATCGACTGCACATTTCACAATTGTTCACAGTTCACAAAGCACAGCTGTGTTTTGATATAGCAGCAAGGAACAATTAAAGAAATACAAAACGCACAGCCTGAAAAATGACAAAACTATTCCAAGAAATTAATGAAATTCCAAATCAATTGAGGGATATTCATATTGATATGTCAAAAGGCTTAATGTTAAGACGGCGTTATTCAGCAACGTCATACACAGAGGCAACACAACTCCTGTCAAAAATCCCAGATGCTTCCATACAGAAGCAGTCGACCAGATGTTCCTAAAACTCACATAGGAACTCAAGGGACACAACATGTTCAAAATAATCTGGAAAAAAGTTAACATAGTTGGATATTACAAACTTCTCAGATCAAAAACACATTGCAAAGCTATAACAGTTACAACAATATGGAATTGGCATAAGGATATGCGTATAGATCAATGGAATATCATTGAGATTCCTGAAACATGAAAAAAAATTCACATACTTAGATTTAAGAAAGGGATGTGAAGATACTATTATGAGGGAAAGGACAGTATATCAAGAAATAATTCTGACACCACAAGTAAAACCCGTGCAACACGATAAAGCTAAACCCTCTCCCTGTACACACCGTACCCAAACATTGCGTGAAAGTGGACCATGATCTAGGACACAAACCCCAAGACTGATATTCAAGGAGACAAATTGGATTTCATTAAAATTTTAAAACGTTTGTGTTTTGAGCATGTAACTGAGATGACAAAAAGGCATGACACAGAATGAGAGAAACCATTCACAATTATATAACAAGGTATTTGTACCTGGAAACACGATTTGACCACACAAAGTTAACCTTCGGTGAATTTTGTGGCACAGCCAATGAAATCACTACTGCAAATATCTGCTTCCAACAGAGGAAAGTAATTCAAGATACAGCTCCTTCACTTCCAATCCAGTTTCATTCTGTGGCATCCTCAGAAGCCGCAAATGATGGCTCAGATGCTTGGGTTCCTAACTTGGAGTCCCAGGTGGAATTCTACGCTTTGCATTCACCCTGATGCTTTCACTGATGCTGAAGGCATCTGGGGAGGGAACCAGTGAGTGGCAAAAATCTCTCTATATTTCTACTTCTCTCTGTCTTTCTGACTTGCAAGTAAATGAGAATAAACGAACAAAAAGTAGACAACACAACTTAAAATGGGCAAAAAGTCTGAACGGACAATTCTCCAAAAATACACAAATGGTCAACAGGCACATGAGACTATGCTTAGCACCACTAGCTACCAGGGAACGATGAAATTCACGACCCATCACACCAAGAAGAATAGCCAGAATAAAAAAGACAGTGAGAGGAATCATTGCTGATGATGCTGAGAAACTAGAGCTGTCTTACATCAGAAGATGGAAGGCAAAAGGTATATTTGGAAAACATCTTGGCCATTCCTCAAACGTGGCAGACACAGTTTGGAAAACCACATGTAATAATTTCATTTAATCTGCACTCTAACCTTTGGAAATAGCTATCATCCCAGTTACCTGTTTGACAATTTAAGGGAACTAAATATATCTTAAGCTTCCTGATTTCACGGAAGGAAAGAATTCAAAGTCAACTTTGGAGTATTTCTTTTCTTAGCATCTTCTCAGTCTGTCACTGTACCTTCGGTAAATCATTTTGCTCTGTTGTTGTTGTTATTTAAATGAGATACACAGAACCAGAATCCTGGCTTTGGGAAGTGAAGGTTGGGGAAGTGCTTTTCATTAATGTTTGTATCAAGATTTTTGAAATTCGAAATAAACGTGTCAATAAATTTTCTTATCCTAATTCTTAAATCCATTTCAAGGAAAACTTTGAAAAAATAAGCATGTATAACATGATTTGCCTTTTGTCTCACTGTACAGGAAAGAAAAAAAGGAAATAAAAGACCATGTGAATTGTCAAATAATTGCTACAAGATTTATTCAGTTTTATTTAAAAGGCACATAGCAGGAGAGAAAGAGAGAGGTTTTCCATGTACTGGTTCAATCTCCAAATGGCTACAACAGCCCGAGCTGAGCTGATCCTAAACTAGAAGCTTCTTTCTGGGTCTACTACATGAGTGTAGGGGCTCAAGGACTCAGGCTGTCTTTTTCTGCCTTCTGGGTCATAAGGAGGAAGTTGGATAGGAAGTGGAGCAGCTGGGACTCATACGGGGTGCCAGCACTACAGCTGGAAGATTAGCATATTGTGCCACTGCAGCAGCCCCTAAATTGTCAAGCATTTTAAATTTGGGGGATTCACTATTAAACAGAAGTGTCATCTCTAACTGCTATGGTTATGATGGCTTTCTCTGCCCTCAACATAAGGTGATGTGCCTGCTCCTTAAGGCTAAAACTTGAGGAATGCTTGCTAGAAAGTCAAGGAGGAGACTGGAATCCCAATCCAGAAACAGAAGCTGCCAGCTCAAGGAAGCATTTAATATCCATGAAAAGTAACACCCTTCTTCTTTTATATCTCAGCTAAATCCTCTTACTGCCGGAGGAGAGCAAACCACTTCTCCGAGACTTGCAGAATAGCCTGAAGCAGTCCACCATCAGCACAAAATGCCTTTGAAATCCAGAGCTTTCTCTCAAAAAAAAAAAAAAATCCAGGTGAATTTGTATTCTATTCCATAACACAGCTGTCGTTTGGTTTTAATACAGAATCCGCTTGTCCATCTGTGAATCATCAGGAAAAAAATGGCAACTCTTGAACAGGCACAGTGTTTACCTTGTGGCTTTGAGCATCCCAAGGCAAACCACTTTGTTTTCCAAAGGTATGTGTTCCAGGATGTGAGGAGCCAAACGCACTGCAGGACACTGTGGCTCACAATGTCTTAAAGCCTTTGAGCATGCACTTGTTAGTCACAAAACATAGCTAAGTGCCTGTGCATCCTATAGTGTGGTATAGTTCACCAGTGTTCAAGGTCTGGCTGAGGACTGGCTGCATCAGCATTTCCTGGGGACTTACCGCAAATGCCCTTGTTCAACCTCAACATGGAATTATTGAATCAATTTGGTCAACACAGATCTACTGAGAGTAGAACCGAAAAGCCTGTATTTAATAAGGCCTCCAAGGGATGAATCTAATGTGTGTTCACATTTGAAGTTTCTTTCAGCTTGCTGTGAATGTCTCGGGTCCCTTAATCTTTGTTTCTCATTTCCCATCTGCACAGACAGGAGGCACCTTGTTCCCAGGGCTTCTCTGAGAATGAAATCTGAACTGCACAGCATCAGGCAATGCCCTTGACAACCAAATGATCCCACCAAGGTGAGAACTTTTTTGTCTTTTCCTAATTCGTCCCAATAGTAAAACTGAGACACACTAGTATTCCTGGAAGTAATGACGCATAGCCACATGACATGTAGCGGAAACGCTACTGACAGACCCTCACTTTAATTTCTTGACATTATTTGCATATTACTGACTTTCAATAAGCAAAATTTTATGAACCAATGAACTATCAGAGCTGAAAAAATAAATTTAGGTTAGGGCCAGTTTACTTGCCCTGGTGGCTAAGGACCAGTTAGGATGCTCACATTTCATAATGATGCACATGGATTGGATACTGTCTCTGACTGCTGATTCTAGCTTACTGCTAAAGCAGACTCTGGGGGATGCTTGTGTTGATTCAAGTAAATGGACTCCTATCACCCACATGAGAGTCTAGGACTGAGCTGCTGGGTCCCAGTTCTGGCAGGTAAGCATGGACTGAAATAATTCATGAAAACTCTCTCTGTTTCTGTCACACAGCTACATAAACAAATGCATGCATAAATATAAAAACATAAAAATAAACATTTAGGCTAAAGGACTGGTGACAATTCAATTTTCAACTATATTTTTATGACTTACTTGGGATGCTATCCAATTTAAATATGTTATCCAATTTAAAAGAGAAGAAATAAGCCTGAAATAGGAACTTCAAAAAATAGTAAATTATAAAGGACATTATCTCCATTTACATCTCAAATTGGAGAAAAAAAAATGTTCAAAGTTTCCCACAAGATCACAGATTATAGTCTCTGGCCTTTATTCCTATTTTCTCATTTGTTCAAATTGTTCAAGAATTTGGAATTCTTATCAGAAGAAAATCCAGGCATACAAAGGAAACAATTTACCAAAAAAAAAAAAAAAAAAGACATCTCTAAAAACCTGCAGAGGGGAGTTGCATTGGTATGTTCTTTTCCCAGGTTCCTCCTTTTTAAAATACAAACTTAGAAGAAAATCTTGGAGTTGATCAGATGGTCAGTTGGTTAATTCCCTGTCTTGCGAGTGCCAGTATCCCATTTGGGTGCTGGTTCATGTCCCAGCTGCTCCATTTCCAATCCAGCTTCCTGCTCATGGTCTGGAAAAGCAGTGAAAGATGGCCCAGGTCCTTGAGATCCAGCACTAATGTGGGAGACCCCAAAGAGGCTCCAATCTCCTGGTTTTGGATCATCTCAGCTCTGGCTGTGAAGACCATTTGGGGAGTGAATCAGTGGAAGCAAGATCTTTCTGTCTCTCCTTCTCTCTGTAAAACCTGCCTTTCTAATAAACATATATAAATCATAAGAAGGAGAAATTTTCAAACCAGAACAAAGAAATCCACACCACAGACACACAGTATCAACAAACCTGTGCCTCTACATGCTTATTTTCTGCCAAAAATCCTTACACACAAATTTACAGAGTAAACCTGAAAAACACATACTCCCAAATATTGAATTTGCAAATATTTCAAAAGTAATTAAAAGAAAGCTTATGGCTATTTGTTGGAATAACCTGAGGTTATGATTTGGGATGGAGGCAAATATTAGCTTACTTAAAAGAGAAAAAAAAACAACTATATTTCAGCACCATCACATCCATGAAGTAAAAATAAGGTGAAATTCATTGGTAAAATAGTGTGGATCCTTCTTTTCCCTTCAGAATAGGCTCCCAAGTAGCCTCGATTAGGCAGAATCTTGCCAATTTTCTTCCTACAGCCTTATATTTCCACCCAGCACATGGACAGCGCATTATTTAAAGCACCACTTCATATCATCTTCTCACTCATTTATATATTCCTAAATGTCAACTGAAAGACAAAGTTTCTAAATCTGGATGACATTCTGGAATATTCTACCATGGTTTTGGACACTACTAAGGAATAAGAATATAACCATCAGAAGGTAAAAGAAAGCGGGAGGGCAACAAGGATGCAGTTTTAGTTTATCTCCTTATTAGGCAGCAGCTCGAGCATCAGGAAGCCATTCTCAGAATGGTTACAAGGAGGGAGGCAGAGTCAGGGTGTCTTAAATAGTAGGGAGGTAAGTTGGTTCAGGTGGTTGAGCTCGTTGAGAGATGGAGAGGAAGATTTTCCTTCTGTTGATTCACTCCCCAAGTAACCACAATGGCTAGAGCTGCACTAATCTGAAGCCAAAAGCCAGGAGCTTCATCCGGGTCTCTACCACGGGTGCAGAGTCCCAAAGCTTTGGGCCATCCTCGACTGCCTTCCCAGGCTGTAAGCATGGAGTTAAATGGGAAGCAGGGCTGTTGGGACTGGAGCCGGCGCCCATATGGGATCCCGGGGCATGCAAGGTGAGGACTGCAGCTGCTAGGCCATTGCGCTGGGCCCGGCTCCTCACCTCTGATAAGCTCAGCTCCAGCTATTGTGGCCATTTGGAGAGTGAACCAGCAGATGGCAGATATCTCTCTGCCTCTCCTTCTCACTGCCCAACTCTACCTTTTAAATAAAAATAAATGATTCTTTTACATAAAGTTGAAAAAACACTATTACAAAATTATAATCAATTTCCCTTTAGCAATTATTTGCCAGAACTTCATTCTTGCTAGGAATGGCAGATACACATATTTATATTTTATAAAATGTACTCCAGTAAAAACCTTGCACTCTGTATGTGGGAAATAATAGGTTTTATGGAGGAAACAGGATTGGGATAGGATAATGAAAGTTTATGAAACCTTGGAATTATAATCCTTAGAACCTTAATAATAACAATAATGTTAGCACAATTAAATTTCAACCACAATTGAAATCCACCACATCTGAAAACCCTGTTCCTGGGGGCTTGTACTGTTTCTCGGATATATAGGTCTTTGCTTGCTTCTAAGAGGAGTCAGTTTCATCAACATTAAATTGGCAATCCAATAATGCCCTTGCACATCCATCATTCTTTTAAAAGCACAAGGGAAATGTCTCTGAAATAACTTCATTTGGACTTACAGTTCCTCCTAGTTACACAGTGGGAAGTTAGAAGTTTTTCAAACCATTAATCCAACCATCACTTAGTTCACTAAGGAAGATGTATTGACAATGTCTGGGGATGTTTTCCTTAAGGCCTTTATATATTGCTAAACTTTTTTTATGATTAAAAAAAAAAGAATGCCTTATCATTTCAAAGTGTTAACATTAACATTTTAGGAAAATTTACATACTACCTACAGTTATTCTGACTGTGTCCCCCTTAAGGGAGTTCCCAATCACATTAACACATGTTGCTTCAAAACAAACCCTATGCCCCATAGCTCAAAGAACTCCCAATTCAGTATACAAAGGAATCACACAAAATCATTGCACTACAGTAAAAGACTACTCTATTAGAGATTTAAGAATATAGATGAAGACATAGAAAAAAAACCCGCATTCCTGTCAAAAAAGGAATAGATAAAGAAACTTTGGTACATCTACTCTATAAATCTATCCCACTGTCAAAAAGAATGAAACTCCACCATTTGTAACGAAACGGTCCTAGCCAGAGGTTATTACGCTCAAGGAAATAGGCCAACCCCAAAAAAAGACAAATATCATATGTTCTCTCTGATATAAGGCAAACTTCATGCAAAATAAAAGATTAATAGATATATAAACATGTGTATAAATACATTCCTCTAGAGCAGAACAGCATATCAGGAAGTGAACATACATTGCAGTATGCATCTCTATTCCAAAATAAAAGAAGCACTCACAATGAAATCGTTAAATATATCTTGACAATGGGATGCTGGGCTTTCTACCATTGTAGAGACCTGCGATGTCATGATACACTGAAATCGCAGAATGGTCGACTTGTGACTGTTGCTGAAGAACTGTACTATTGTAAATAATATAGGAGGAAACAGTTGGGAGAAGGGAGAATGGGGATGGTAGGAGAGAAAATCCCTGAGTTTATGGAACTGTATCATGAAAAAAATAAAAATCTTTTAAAAATAGAGAGAGAGAGAGAGAGAGGTAGTAGATATTACCAAATAAGTGTTGACTAATTTTTCTAACTCATTTAAAATATTTGTCAAGGAAGAAAAAGAAGTCCCCAAAGGATGATGAAAGATATTTTCAGGCAGAGAAGGGCACTTGGGAGGGTATGACAGGGAGAGTGCAATGGGAACGTAAAGATGCAAATTCAGTGCTCAGGGGATATTTTGAAGAGAGCTAAGCCCTCTAAGAGAGACTGAGCGGCAAAATGGATCTGAGTGATCACTGTCTGGCTATAGGTTGTACATATAGTACTCAGTACTAGGTAATCCTATCCCAAATACCAACACAACCAGCCTCTGAGAAAAATCCCATTTGCCTCTTGGATCTGACCAAAGCGTTGTAACCTACCCGGATCTGATTGTCAATTGTCACCTAGAGCAATTGTGAAAAATCAAACAGTTGGGACTAAGTAAACGTAAGGCTCTCATTTGTGAAGCAGACTAGTACGGGAACCTGGTCAAGGGACTTTCTGGAAGAAAATCTCTCTCGATTCCTGTGGTGCACATTTTTTCTGAACTAGAGGGTATGTATGTCTCTCCAATTCGCAAAGTTCAAAATAAAAATATTTCCTTTTATTCAAGTTCTCTGTTTTTCTTTCTTTGGCATTTTTACTGACAACATGGAGGAAGAAGCTACATAGAGACTCTTGTCTTTCATCTCTCAACAAAGTTTTGGTGCTCTATTCCTCAAATGTGTGGTTGTAATAATCACTGAAAGTATTTGGGCCGGGACTAATTTTATAAATTTCAGCTTTCTTATTCCTCTGTGAGGTGCATTGTGAGGGTGTTGCCTTTGGAGAATGAAATAGTACTAACTAAAAAGTTGTCTCCAGGGCCTGGCACAGTAGCCTAGTTGGTAAGTCCTCACCTTGCATGAGCCAGGGTCCTAGCTGCTCCACTTTCCATCCACCTTTCTGATTGTGGCCTGGGAAAGCAGTTGAGGATTGCCCAAAGTCTTGGGACCCTGCACCTGTGTGGGAGACCTGGCAGAAACTCCTGGCTCCTGGCTTCGGATCGGCATAGCACCGGCCATTGCACTCACTTGGGGAGTGAATCAGCAGATGGAAGACTTTTCTCTGTCTCTTCTTCTCTCGGTAAATCTGAATTTCTGATTTACAAAAAAAAAAAAAAAATCTTAAAAAATAAAAACAAAAGTTGTCTCCCAAGCTGGATTGTTTGATATTCCAACAATTTACTGTAGAGAGATTACTAGGACTATACCTATGGAAGAAAATATCTTTGTTTCAGAAAATAATATCACTAGGCTAGAAGTGGTACAAATCTGTGGGCATATGGGTCAATAGAAATCAAGACCATGAAACATGAACAACAGAGTTTTCATTAGACAACATAGGCTTTTGCTTGATTCACAGAAGGTATTAAATTGTATTGAATACTATATAATAGTGGTAGCGGTGGAAGAGTTTGATTTTGTAAAGATTTTATTTATTCACTTCAAAGGGAAGATCAAAGGGTAAGACAGAGAAAGGGAGAGAGATAGATCCTCCCTGGACTGTTCCACTCCTCAAATACCCACGAGAGTCAGGATTGGGCCACACTGATATCAGAAGCTAACAAGTCCATTCAGGTCTTCCATGTGTACTTAAACCATAGTCTGCTGCCTTCCCAGTTACATCAGCAAGGCGCCAGAGCGGAAGCAGAGCAGCTGGGACAAAACTTGCGCTCTGACATGGGATACCAGTGTGGTAAACAAAAATTTCATCTCCAGTACCAGCACATTAGCTTACTGTTTCTTTAGGGAAAAAAAAAAAAACTATCAGAGAGAAATTCCACATTTGTGGTCATCCCAGGATGGAAAAACACACTCATTTTTCTCACCTAATTGGAGCACAGATAATGGAGAGCATTTAGAAACATCTTTGAACTTCCAGGTGATAGAATCAATTGTTTCCACGTTTTAAAGAACCAGGAAATGCCAGCAAGAATGATGATCTTAGAGCTTTGTTTGCCTTAACTTTTAATATCCTATATATGTTGTTCTCCCTAAGGATAGCAATTTTATGTATTTTGTACAGAAAAGACATTGACCTTTGAATGTGTTTTTAGGCGACCATTTGTCCAGAAGGGACTAAGAATAATTTTATTCTTAGCAGGTGCTCCCAAAGAAGAGTTTTTGCCTTTAGGTAATGGTGACAAAGAAGGTATATTTGTAGCTAATAACTTTTGTATCCAATCCATCTTTAAAGGGAAGGTATTAGAAGCTCAATTGATAGCTTTTTCATCTTTGTTTATTCAGCGCATAGCCTATTGCAAACTTCTAGAGGTATCAAATCCTTAACGATAGAAAAGTAGAAAGAGGGAAGGAGGAGAAGGGAGAAAATAAGTGAGAAATTTTAAGAGAATTATGAACGCTAAATATAAAAGATACTGAACTCTATGAGAATGACTTCTGGTTTTAGTGTTAAGATAAACTTGCCTCACCTACATACCTGTAAATGTTTAAGACTTGAATGTTCAGTAATATCAGTCAACTCAAGAAACAAGAACTCGTTTTTATTTTTCTTTAAAAACAGAGTATGTATGTGATAAATAGAATTAAGAAACGGAAAAGCCTGGAATCAGTGGATGCAAGCCCAGGTTCCCTCAGAGGCTCCTCTCTTAGGTGGCTGTTTATCCCACATTGATTTCTATTGGGAACAGCCAAAAAGGGAAGGGAACTCTAAGGACCTTTTTCTGTGTCTTGTGCCATGGGGTATCTCAGTTCTGGTCAAAGGCAGACTGAGAAGATTGTATCTCCTAAGACATTGGAGTACAGAATAGAAAAACTGGGAAAATTTCAACTTTTTTTGAGGTTGAATCATGTTAAGCAACAGACTCCTGAGCATTCTTGTTGACTGATCTTTCCAGAGCCAGTTTACCCAACTCCTTCAGTTATCTGAGATGTCCCATATCTCTTCAAATATTCCAAGTTTGCTTTGTTTATATGTAGCTATGCCTGAGCATTAGTCAAGCAACCCAACTGGATTATAGAACACAACAAAAGCTACCATCTTACAACGGACTGTGTTCATTTCTGTAGTTTCTCAACAGTCGACCAGTCCAGCCACACTCTTGCATCGTCAAAGTTCAAAAACTGTGATAGGACGCAGTGAAGGCTGAAATGTGTTAATGCTGTGAGCAATACATTTTATTTTCATTCGTTTTTAAAACCTTTGTATTTATAAGGAAAATTAAAGCTTCTCAATAAGCAAAAGAGGTTACTACATACTGTTTCTATATTAAAGGTTTGGCACCAGCCAGCTGCCCCTGGAAGATGAACCTGGGGCCTGTGGTAGCGAAGGGGCTTGGAAAGGCCAGGCAAGGGGGCTTGGGGATGTGTGGGAGTGGGGCACACCAAGGGAGTACATCTCAGGTCTGGGATGACTTCTATGGAATTCCAAGGACAGACCACTGCATTTGTAGATGAAAAGTGATTGAGGGGGGAAGGGGCTTCCACGAATCAGGCTACTGCACTTAAAGATAAATGAGGGAGCTAAGACCAGATGGTTTATAAAGGAGAAACTGAAGGGCGAGTCTGGGTCAGACCAATTCACCTGCCCATGTGGCAGACTTGGACTGGGCTAGGTGTTATTGTCTGTTGTCCACAAGTACATATAAAAGTTAGGGTCGACCTAAGCTGCAGTACCCACCAGCAAGTGTTGGGGCAGGGGATGCACCATGAAAGTTTAGGTTATGACACCAATCTGCATGGTAAGAACTGGGTCTTGGAGGATATTCTGTAGAGGATCTGTGGGGCCACAACCTATGGGACTAAATGACCCACTGGTTTATGCAGGAGGTGGGGCAGTGATGGGCCAAGCTAGGCACAACCATGGGAATTCATCAACACTCACTGGGGTTGGGAGCAGGCTGGGTTGGCCCAAGCTGCAGCACCTCTAGGAACATGCAAAGGCTGGGACTATGGAAGACTATGCTTAACAAGGGTCTAACAGCTGCTGGCACACATGGTATCTGGATAGAAGAGTTTAGGGGAACATCCTTACTAGGCTCCACTATGAGTGCTGGGAACAGGAGTGGGTCATGCCAGTTAATTGTAGCACTAGTGAGCATATGTGTGGACCAGCTCAGTAGGTAAATCAGGCAGGACTGGGCTAGGCCATAGTACCCACTGGCATGGGAAGGAGCTGGAATGGTATGAGAGCCAGGCCAGGTTAGACTGCTGCACCTACCATTTAATAGGAGAGCCAGGGATAGAGGCAGGCTGGCAGAGCTGGGGGAGAGGGGCTAGACTGCAGCATCCACCAGAAAGAGTTGGGACTTAGGATGTGGTGGGCCATGTCAGGCTGCAGCATCCACTGGTAAATGCCAAAACTGGGGGCAGGACATGCCAGAGTGGCTAGAAACAACCACCTGCACACACAAGATCTGGGGCTGGGAACAAGCTTGGTAGGAGAACTAAGGAGACGCCCCTGCTAGACTATGGCTCCCACTGGTGAGCACAAGAACCAGGGCCAGGAGTGGACTGGGACAAACATGACTGCAGTTGTCTTCTGTATGTATATGAGCTGGGTCCAGAGACTGGTTGAACTGGACAAGGCCCCAGGACTGCTGGCACTTGCAAGGGCCAAAGTGTGTGTGGAATGGGATGAGCTAGTTTGCAGCACCTGGATTTGGGGTGTGTCAGGCAGGGTTGGGCTGAAACATTTGTTGGTGAGAACCAGAATGGGTAGGATTAGGCTGAAGTATCCACCAGTGAGTGCCAGGACTGGTGGCAAGCCATGTCAGGCTGGGTCAAGCAATCAGTGCTGTATGCAAGTTCCACAGATAGCAGCTAGTCTAAACGGGAAACTCCCACGTTAGGTCATAGTTTTCACTGGTGAGCATAAGAGCAAGCCAAGCCAGGCTACAGTATCCATAGGCATAAGTCTAGGGGTGGGCCAACTGGGCCTGTGTGCAGCACCTGCTGGCAGGTCTGAGAATCAGAATGGGTTACAGGTCATGCTTGGTTGAGCTGAAATACTCACCAGTTGACATGAGGGCAGGGACTGGTGGTTTGGCCAGGCTGGGTGAGGCTGCAGCACCCGCCAGCATGAGCTGGGACTGAGGGCACGTTAAGGGTAACCAGGCTGCAGCCCCTGCCCTCGAATATTAAGGCAAGGCTGCACATACCACACTAGATTGCAGCACCCACCAGCACGTGCAAGATCCAGGGCTGGAGCTGCCCTGACAGGGGTGCTTTGGGGACTTCCCTACTAGGCCACTGATCCCACTGATGAAAGTGAGAGCTAGGAATGGAGGCAAACCAGGCTTGGCAGGGATGCAACACCTGTTGACCTGCACGTGAGCTAGGTTTGGGGGAGGGTCAGGCTAGGCTGGGCTCCCATATCCACTGACAAATGTAAGACCCAGAATAAGTGCAGGCCAGCCAGTCTTTCCCATAGCATTTACTAGCAAGTAACAGGACTGGGTATAAGTCAGTGTAGGTTGGACAACAGAACCATTGACAAGTGTAAGATCCAGTGCTATGAGTGTGCTTAGCAGGTGAACTGTGGGCACTTCTCTGCTAGGCTACAGCTCCCATTGATGAGAACCAGGGCTTGCCGCAAGGCAAGCTGGACAAGGACAGCAGTTATCAGACATGTGGCACAGGTCTGGGGTGGGTCGAACTACGCTAAGCCACAGCACTCACTGGTATGTTCAAGAGCCGGATGGGATGTGGGGTAGACCAGGCCTGGTAGAGGTTATTGGGGTTCACCCCAACTAAGCTGCAATTTCTGGTGGTGTGTGTAAGGGCTGGTTCTGTGGTGGGATGGGATGTTCTAGGTCACAGCACCCACTGGCTTCTGTCAGAGATGGGTCATGTGGCAGAACTGATCAAACAGCTTTATTGGCATGTGTGTAGGCTGGTATAGGTGACAGACTGAATTGAAATTCCCACTAACTGATACACACAAAAGTCAGATCTGGGGTCAGCTGAGGCAAGGTTTCTTGGAAAACTTCCCAGCTAGACAGCTGGACTCAGACTCATAAGGAGAATAACAGATATGTGGTCCAACCTTGGAGTACACATACCAACACTGGGCATACTCAACTGCTGATGTCTGTGCAGTAGACAGCACGCCCAGATGCACTCAGCCATGTCATCTAGGCCAGTATGTTGAGTGCCATATCAGTGGATGGGAGACAGAACAGGATGGACAGCTCTCCTAGACAAGCTTTGTAGCAATTGTCCAGGTTTGTCAGTGCACTGTAGTGAACTTTGGCAACCAATATACTTTGGAAACATTTTCTTAACCCCGAAGCAAAAATAAAGCTGACAACATCTTTGAACTACCAAATTGCTCAAGTAATACCTTTGCAACAGTGTTACCCACATCAGGGTCTCCAAGATGACATCAAGTTATTGTACCAAATGCCCAGGTGCTGATGTAGTCTGATAGCAAGGAGAGCTCCCCTGCCTTTCCCTTCCACTATAAATACAGGAGGGGGAAAAAAAGAGTGGAAACATTAATCCCTTATTCTGTACCTTGATCCTCCCCACACTAATCAAAGGCCCACATGGGCATACATCCTTCTCAACTATGTAAACAACATTAAAAATAAAAAGAAATATATTGAAGGTCCCAATATCTGATCCCATATACACGTGTACCTTTGTCCTTGGCTAGTTTCTTTTGCAGTGCTGTAAATAAGATTAATTGTAGAAAGCTGAGAGTAATGCAAATAGTTCTGCTGTATAAATAGGCAAATAAATTCTGGTGGAGGATGAATTGATTTCCCTCTTCTGTGGGGGAAAAAAAAGCCAGATTTTGAGCGATTTATAACTTTGATTTTGAAATTCTTTCACTGCTTGTAAATGATTTTGGAATCTTTGATTTCTTCTTTGAATCCGCTGAAACAACTTCCCTGCCTGTATAATTAATTAACTAAAATCTTTTTGAAAAGAACATTTATTAACAGATAAGGATTTTGATTCACTTCCCAAATGCCAGCAATAGCCAATGCTACAGCCTGGAGCTAGGAATTCAACTCAGTTTGCTTCATAAGGGTATCAGAGACTCAACTACTGATAAAAATGAACCCCCCCTCAAAAAAAAACTTCCCATTCCTTGATATTAGAGCAGGCTTCTGGTTGCTGCCTAACATACCTAACATGCATACTATATAGGTTCCTTGCCTATCTCTTGCATATTGACTTTCTACCCCATAATTGATGCTTTTGCTAAAATCCGCTGAACTGTCTTTCCAAGATCCCTGATAGAACTGCCCAGGACCAACCAGAGCCAGCCTTACTACTGAAGTTTGCACAGATCAGCTCAGACCGATTAGACTTTAGGGGGTCATTATAATGTTAGGTGGCACATCAATCTTGATATTTCGGTTGCCAGCCATGAGAACACAATGTATGTAAAGACTTGTTTTGTCAAGCTTTATGGTTAAAGGACTTTCCCCACCTTTTCCTCTGTACCTGTCCCCGTGTTTCACCCAGTCCTTTCCCAAACAGCCCAACTCTATAAAAATCTCTTATCTCCTTGTACAGGGAGATGGACTTCCTTCTGAGTATATGGATCCAGTAGGTTTATAAGTCACAGGGTACCTTCAGCAGGTTCCCTATATGACTACACTACTTGATCCATCACCTGCTGCCTTTCCGGGTGCATATTAGTAGGAATCTAGTATGGTTTCCAGAAGCCCACATTTCCCTTTTCCTTGGTCCACTCACTTCTTCATATTGTATCGCCCATCGTTAAAATGACAGATAAACTCACAGCTCGGGATTTCATTGGGTTTCCATTTCTTTTCTGTGAAGCTTTCATGTGCACATGAGAAAAACCTTTTCTCCCTTTAATCTTTTTCAGCTTAATTTTCGGGCCCTAGTCACTGAACCTAAAACCAAAAAGAAAAGGTATTTTCTTCCTCTGCCCTGTAGAGTGGCACTTCATTGTAATTCTAATGTGCACTTTTCAGTTGCCTAATGAAATATAGAATCTTTTCACGGATTTATTATGCACTAGGCTATCATCTTTGTCTATCCAAGGCTTCGGCCAATTTTGCTATTGGATTGTTGTTTTCTTATTACCATTTTGCAGTAAGTTTTTAACATACTTTGGATAAGAGTCATTTCAGATTCTAGGGAAGTTCAAAAAGACCAGAAAGTGATATTAAAAGGGAAGCAAAATAATTTTTAATTGCAAGCATATGAAGGGTTTCAAAAAATTCATAAAAATGCGCATTATGAAAAAACTATACATTGCAAAATATTTTATTTACTCATTTATTCGGTAAGCAGAGAGAAACAGATGCAGAGAGAGCCCATCTGCTGGTTCCCTCCCTAAATGATCACAACAAGCGGTGTGAGGTTAGACCAAAGACAGGAGATAAGAAACTCAATCCAGGTCTCATATGTGGGTGGAAGAAACTTGAGCCATCACCACTAATTTCTAGGATCTGTGTATGTGCATTAAACATCTCCTAGAGCCATGCCATAGTGTAAGACGCTGTCTTCACCTGCAGTGCCAGCATCTCACACGGGTACTGTTTTGAGTCCTGGTAACTCCACCGTCAGTCCAGCTCCATGCTAATCTGTCTGGGATGGCAGAAGAGGATGGTCCAACTTCTTGGAGGCTCCAGGCTCCTGGCTTCAGACTGACATAGCTCAAGCTGTTGCAGCCATTTGGGGAGTGAACTAGAGGACGGAAGTCAATTTCTCTTTCTCTATCTCTTTCTCTGACTCTCCCTTTCTCCTTCTCTCTCTCTGTAAATCTTTCAAATAAAATTTAAAAACCTGGGGGAAAAAATCTCCATTCTTTTGCTTGTTTTTGTAAAATTTTAATTTAGATGAGGTTGTAATATGGTAACACTGAAAATAATATTGATCTTGTTACTTGAAAGAAGTGAAACAGAAAGAAGAAATATAAGAGGCGTAAAAATAATAAAAGAAAAATAACTTCGTTGTTTGTATTGTCATCAGTTTCAACTAACCAGTTACACATGTATGACCTCAAATACTGACGCTATCAGCCTCGCTCAACAGGCACCGGAACCAAAAATCAAGGATCCCAAAAGCACTCACAACTGTTGCACACATGTGAAGTCTCATCAAAAACTCGATGGCCAACGCACATTATGAAAAAACTCATGAAGCACACAGTTCAAAAATTTTGCACCAAACTCACCTTTTGATTCCATTTTTCATGAACTTGCAATTACTTTATGTACAAAACTCCACCAAATCAGCCGCCCAACTTAGTAAAGTGCCGAATGTTGAACCACAGGCATACATCACCCATAGCCTGATGCTGCTCATGACATTTTACTGCCCTGTCTGGCTTCATATGTATGACTGTAAAAATAAATGATTTGTGCCTTGGCCTATTCCATGGGAAAGTGGTGAATGCTTTGGCTAATTTATGAATTTGTCATGCCAGTGCTGAAAAGCATCATTTCCCCACAGCGTTTCCAGTGAGACAGCTGTCCGGTGATCTTCATGTGACCTTCTTAGTAGCTAGCTCACTACTAGGGTTTGGATAAATGCTTTTTGGATAATAGACAAATACAGGATTGAATGCATACCTGTGTTCAAAGAGGGAACCTGAATTTTAATGTTGACATTGTGCTAAAGACATCACAAGCGGTGAAACAGACGTCTCAGCATCCTCAGAATTCACATGGCCAAAAGGACTAGACCAAGTGGATTATTTTAAGCTGTCATTTCTGAGACTAACCTCTGTGCTGACAAAAATAGGTGAGTGAAACAGCTGCAGCAATAAAATGCACCATGGGTACTGGCACGTGTGGTGCCAGCATAACAGAGCAGGAAATCCTAAGAGCTGGGAGGAGATACAGCAGGAAGCCAACTTCTGTTCTCTTAAGCAAAGGAAGCAAAGGAAAATACTAGCTAAAATAGGCCTTTTGCAAGCAGCAGATACACCTCATTTGGCTCATCCCAACAAATGCCACTCTCATATATTTTGAAGCACAAGTGGGAAAGCTTTTTTTTTAGTTACACATGAAGTACCTCAGTGCATCAAAGGCTCATGAAACCACACACAACACTCACATTGAGAAGGGCTGAGATCCTGGCCTGCCTAGAGCAAGGGTTGCTTGCCATTATGGGCTGTCTTCATCCATCTTTTTGATGCTACAACAAAACTCCTGAGACTAGCTCATTTATGAAAAGTTGATTTGGCTTACAGTTCTGGCAGCTGGGAAGTCCAGAAGCATGGTGCTGGCATTTGCTCAGCATACGGCGAAACCGCCATGATGCATCACAACATAGAAGAGAGCCACACCCTCCACCACATATTAGTCCATTAGCCCATGCACAGAATAATCCATTCATAAGGACTAAGCTCTCGCGTGACCCAATTGGCTCCCTATGTCGCCACTTCCCAATGTCATTAGCATGGAGATTGAGGTTCTAATACAATATTTACAAGGAACATACCCAGAGATAGCCTGGACCACGTGATGAAAGGGGTCCCTGTAAAAAATAAAACGGGGTCTCCTGGGATAGAGGGTCAGGGTAACTTAACCATTGAATTGCTGTCACCAAGAAAAAGTCAAGTCTTTTCTATCAGTTTTTCCAGCCACAAAATGAAGATGAAGACACCTTGTCTCACATCTGAAGTAAAAATATCCAATTTGAATAATAATATATTGATCACAAGTCTATAATTTCCAAACTGCCTGAAGACTTAAAATCTTCCCATAAATCATTTTACAAGCAAATCTTTAAGTGACAGGAACACATTTAGAGGTAAAACCTGTCATAAATTAAAAAAAAAACTTTATATCTAATTAGTTCCATTTGTGGAAATTTATAACTTTCCCTTCATAAGTGATGTCACTTTGGATAATGATGCCAATCAAGACGCCATATGGAATGTTACAGAATATAAAGGATATAAGCTGTTTAAACTGAAAATTGCTTCAAGTTTTAGTCTGTTTGGTCAATGATATTATAGGCTTTGCTTTAAAACAAAGACCAAGGAGGACTTTGGCCCTCCTGTGTAAGACACCCACCACCCACATCAGCACGTCTGACTCATTCCCCAGCTGGCTTGTCCCTCCAGCCTCCTGCTTACAGACACTGGGCAAGAGCGATGAAGACTCGTATTTTTTGGATTGAGTTCCTGGCTCCTTGCCTCAGCTCTGAACTGCATGCAGCCTCAACTGCTCAGGGCATTTGAGGAGTGAACCAATGCATGGGAGTTTGGTTTCTTTCTCTCCTATCCCTCAAAAAAACTTAAAAAATAAAGTAAAATAGAGATTATAATATACAAAATATAACAACATGCCTAAGTTTCTTTTTATGCTCTGAAACTACTGAATTTTCAGCTTTAAATTTTCCTCCATACGCCCATAACCATATTTTCAAAAAGGTCCTTTTCTTTTAAGAACAAACAACAGAAATAGTATCTAGGGTTTATGACATTTTTTTGGAGCTTACAAAACATATAAAACCAAAAGAAAATCTACAAAACCGATCACAAGAAAATTATAAAACTTAAAACCAGCTAGTTCATTAGGGTTAAATGTAGTGCTGTTCACAAACTGTCATTGATTTTAAAAGCAATTTATAAATTCAATTTTTCTCACTTTGAAAGAATGCTCATGTGTACATAATAACTATTGGAAAATGATGGCTCCTTATAAGTTGTATTTGTTCTTGTAATCAAGGCAAAGCAATTGAAAAACCTTCCAAATATTTATAGAAAAACTACTATATTTAATGTGAGATATAGATGTCATCTTTTTAAGTTATGCTTATGATAGTTATAATCAGTTTAAACTTGATAAGAGTTGCCGATTTTTTTCACATGAGCTCTAAGATAAAGACAGAGAGGGATTTCCCCTCTGAACATCAAATATCAACTCAAGTTCCTTAAGTTACCTTAACAGCTTCCAATTTTCTGACTCCATTCTCAGTTACATATATATATTTGAAAGGTATATATTTAATATATATACTAAAAGGTCAGAATATAGTATATATATATTTTTTTCACTTGTTTGCAGACATAGAAAAATACCAGGCCTAAGATGATCTTCAAACTAAATATCAATTTGCCCAGAATCAAAACAGGTCCTAACCTTCCTTTTGGATTAAAAAACTGTTTCCAACCTGAATTCAAATAGTGGCAAATGAATGCTGATGTAAATCTGTCATATCTTTGACAGTTGTTTGCTGCAGCACTTAAACCAAGACATGGTGGGGCGGGGTGGTGCCTGACTCAGTGGCTAAATCATCACCTTGCGGGTGCCAGGATCCTGTATGGGTACCCATCCCTCTCCCAGCTGCTCCACTTCCCATTCAACTCCCTGCTTGTAACCTAGGAAACCAGTATAGGATAGCCCAAAGCTATTATGGCTGCTTGGGAGTGAACTAACAGTTGAAAGATCTTTCTCTCTGTATTTCCCTCTTTTGTAAATCTGCCATTCCAATAAAAATAAATTTTTAAAAAATGACTTGCGATGCCCATTTTCCATGTCAAAACACCTTAAAATCTTGCCCTACTTCCAGCTTCCTGTTAACACACACCCTGGGAAGCAGAAGATGATGGCTTATGTGAAAGGGTTCCTTTACCTGACATGGATGACATCAACTGAATTTCTGACTCCTGGCTTTGGGTCGTAAAGTAACAGATGCAAAATCTCTCTGTGCCTTTCTGCCTTTCAAATAAATAAAACAATAATAACCTTTTTAAAAACTGAGAAATTAAAAAAATAAATCTGTCTACATAGATGTATTCATTATGCAGGCATAAGCTATGGTTCATACTCCTGTTAAGCATACAAGTATAATTCCATTGCTGAACTACACCCACAAGTTGTGGAAATGATTCACCTATCATCTTCATTCTAGAGGCTTTTATTTTCTTACATACTGTATCATTTAATATACACAATAATCTGTGAGTCCAATATGGCAATTATTCCCATTTCATAGATAAGGACCCAAGCATGGAAAGATCTGATAGAACAATCATGAGGACGATAGTGACAGAAAAGGAACAGAAAGCTGATTTTTGCATTTTTTCTAGAGTTCAAGTTCCCAGTCTTTGTGCCAAGACTCCCCAGCCTTTCTCATGCAAAGCAACAACCCCATCCCTCTCAGTATTGTCTTCTCTTCCCAGTGTAAACAATGCACACACATACAAGGATACCTCAAAACATTCATGGAAAATTGAATTAAGAGGATCTCTTTTTCACAACAGATAAGCCATCACTTGTGACAGCTGTATCCCAATTCAGCTCACCAGTTCCTGTGCCAGCTGCTCCACTTCTGATCCAGCCCCTTACTACATGCCTGTGAAAGCAGCAGATGAAGGCCCTTGCCCTGGGCCTCTGACACCCAGGTGGGAGATCTGGATGGAGGTTCTGATTCTTGACTTCAGCCTAGAAATGTTGCAGTCATTTGGAGAGTAAACCAGCAGATGGAAGATCTCTATCTCTTTCTGTATCTCTCTCATTCTCTCCTCTATTTCTCCATTTTTCAAATGTGAAGATAGATAGATAGATAGATAGATAGATAGATAAAGTAGAGGCCAGTGCTGTCACATGACATATAAAGCCAATGAATGCAAGACTAGCATCCCATTTAGATGCAAGTTCCAGTCCTGGCTGTTCCACCACAGTTCCTTGCTACTGGCCTGGGAAACTCAGTGTAAAGTTCCAAGTGTTTGGGGCTCCTATTACTCACAGAAGAAATTTGAACAACATTCCTGAATTCTGACTTCAGGTTCTTCTGGGAAGTGAACCAGCATAGGACAGAAGATTTTGCTCTCACTCCCTCTCTCCCTATAGCTATGATTTTCAATTAAAAAAAAAAAGTCTTACAAAAAAAAAAAAAAGCAGTTCTTGGTGTTTGGATGTGACAAGTCACTGCCTGCAATATTGACATCCAATCTGGGCAGAGTCACATCTCAACTCCTCTGTACGTAGTGTAGCTCCCTGCTAATGGCCTAAGAAACCAGCAGACAGAAGATCTCACTTTTTATCTTTTTCACTATATCACTATTACTCTGACTTTCAAATAAATAAATAGATACATATTTTAAACATCCCACTGCACAAAAAATTTAGAGAATGAAATTTAAATAATTAAATTATTGCATGGTGGCTCTTCATAGTACACGTTTTGTGAACATTTTGAAGATTTTATATTCACGGATTTGAAGACACTTAAAGCATCAAAATAAACTTTCCATTTCATTTCCATGAACCTTTCTTTTCCATAAGATTTCTTAAGAAAAAAAAACTAAATTTTACTATGTAAATAATGATTTTATACTAATTACACTGTCATGAATCAATATAAAAAACAAACATGTTTCTCAAACTCCAACTGAAAGCCCTCAGTAGATACTTTAGAAACATAGGGATTGCAGTACAAGGCCAGTTAATTGACTATTCTTTCTCCAAGAAGCAATGAACAGCCAGAGAAGAATTCCAACTCCATTTCCATTGATCCAGAAATTGCCAAGAACACATAAGTGGCTTTTGTTGTCTTTGTTTAAAAAAAATAAAAAAATTTATTTAATTACTTGAAATGTAGAGTGACAGAGGGAAGTGAGAGGCTGAAATGGATCTTCCATGGCCTGGTTTATTCCCAAAATAAGTATAATAGCCATACTTGGGTCAGGCTGAACCCAAACCCAGAAACTTCATCCAGGGTTCCTGAGAGGGTACAGGGAGCCAACCACGTAAGCCATCTTCTGATGCCTTCCAGGTGCACGAACATGGAGGCAGATTGGCACTGAAGCAGCTGAGATACAATCATCACACCCCTGGGGGATGCTGGCATTGCAAACATCAGCTATACCTCTGCAAGACAACTTTAGCCCTTGGGTTTTGTTGCCCTTAATTTCTGACTTTCTTCCTGCCTGATTTTTAGCATTAGAGGGCTCTGTACCTTAAACATTTACACATTTTCTAACAGGAATCTATACTTGATAGTGAAGTAAGATCCCTGGTAGTCCTAACTTACTCCAATTTCTACAATCTACAAACACAATCTAAAAGTAGGGAGAGGAGATGTTGGGAGGAACAAGACACAACTGACTCAGGACACACATCAGAGAAAAATCCCATGACGGGTGAAACATGGGGAGTGACACAACTGCATACTGTTCCCTGAACATGTTTTACATGCTGACAGCTCACTCCTTGGACTCCTGGACCAAGAAGAGGATTCTACCTGGAGTTACTGGGTTAAAAGGACTATGTGTCAAAATAAAAGAGAGGTCGTAGTGATTGAATGTAAAGCCAAGTATATCTGGATCAGAATTCTGTATTTACCACTCCTTAGGAATAGTACTGATGACGTAGTGACAACAGGCCAGTGACAAATAAGGTGATCATGTAGTGCCATGTTGAATGAAGTCTTAAAAATGGACAACACGAGGAACTACAGGGACCATGGAAAGAAAGGCGGAGTGGCAAGCCTAGGTCCAGCTTCACAGGTGTGCCACCTATGCTGTCCCATAAGGTCCTATATCTGGAAAGGCTCCATTCTTCATGCAACGCTTTGTAGTCACCAGTTTAAATTTTAAATATTTTTAAAAATATAATGAATGTGATCTCACAAATTATACAGGTAATCCTGTGTAGACCTTGACAGATACCAAAGGCATTCAGACACTAAAGATACTGCCAGTTCCTACAGATCGATATTGGGACAAGGCTTCATTGATTTTGATCTGTTTAAATCTGCTAGTTCTTGAGAGGAAAGACAGAATACAGCTCTTCGAGACACGGGAAGAAAGCAGAGTATGAACTAGACAAGTGAATAGGCATACCTATTCCACAATGAAAATGACTTTATAATTTGTTATTAAGTATAATTTTGAGACTATGAGGGGTTACTTTTAGCAATTACTCCAAAGAGTGAAATATAAACTCAGATTCTCCTGATCAAACTGAAAGGAATTGTCAGCTTATAAATACACGTTTCCAGGAAGCTGAGCTGAAGCTATTCCTCTAGGGAAAAGTTAACAAATAGGGAAGATATGATTACAACCACTGAAGACAGTCTGGAAATTCCTTAGAAATCTAAAAACAGATCTACCATATGTCAGGCATTTCTCTCCTGGTAATTTATCACCATAAGAAAGAATTATCTGTACCCCATGTTTACAGCTAACGTGTGGAATTAACCCAAATGTCCATCAACTGATGACTGGATAAAGACATTATGATAAATCTACATGATTGAATACTATTCATCTATAAAAATTACTCAAATTCTGTCTTAACAAAATGCATATAACTGTAAACCTCTCTGCTTAGTGAAATAAAAAAGTAAAAAAAAAAAAGACAAAAATGTCTTTCTATGATTTGTGGTAACTAATTACATAATACAAAAAATGCATATGAGGGAAATTGACATTTGATTATTGTTTACAGTCATTGATTAAACTTTTCTGGTTTTTTTTTTTCCACTTGCTATTTGTTGAGTTCTTTATTTAATGAAGTGTTAAGGTTGAGATTATAACTTGAAAGTGTGTCATTGTAAAAAGTATAAAGAATGTGAAAAATGGAGGATGAGTGGGAATGTAAAAAAGAGGGAGGAAAAGATTGGACATACCATTATACTCATAAATCTGTATATGTGTATTACATGAAATGTGTTTACCTTATATAAATAAAATACAAAATACTATTAAAAATATCAAGGAAAACAACTTAATGTGAAAATGATTTGAATTTGAAATTATTCACATAAGTAAAGACTGTTACTGTTAGGATTCTTGTAGCAGAAGACTAATGGAGAGAAACTAATTTGAAGGACAAATCATAAGTTCTGTTTAGAAGTTCTATTTATATAGAACTCATTATATTTCTTTTAATTTCAAGCTGATTTTGAATGATTTGAGGTAAGTATGCTGGAGCTCATGGGATGTTCATTAAGCCTTTTGCATTGGACAAAAAATATTAAGTTTTCCAACAGATACAATTTAATCCCAACTCTCAGTGGTTTATGAACAGCAAAGGTTTGTTTCTGGCCTACGATCCTGCCTGTCAAAGATTAGCACTGGACTGTGCTCCCCTCACCCACCTGGGGAGCCAGTTTGCTGTCGACTCCACCATCTGGTAATGGTACAATTTGGAATGCATGGTTTACTTTATTCCTATGTCAAGAAACAGGAGAAAGAGAAACCACATATTCTTTCTACCTCCTAAGCCAAAAATCACATGGTTCCATCTGAATGTAAGGGAACAAAACAATACGGGGGAACAACTGAGGTGTGTGGTATTTCCTTCTCCATGACTGCCAACCACCACTTTTGACAACACTGCAGGGAGCACGCTGCTCTTGATTTCCAGGCTCTTAAATCCCAGAATCTGAGTGAACACTAAATGAGACTTAAAATGTCACTCAAGTGTCTAGAAATATTTGTTCTGTAGATGAACAATGAAAAGAATATTACAGAATGAAATTTGGCTTTTTCAAGCACTGAATAGCATTCATCTTCATATAAGAGGCATGATTACTACAAATAAATATTAACAATTCATTGAAACCCACATTATCAATCTTATTTTAAAAATTATTTTGCTTTGCATACTTAATGCTTGTAACATGATATGATAAGTTATAAACGAATAGCACAATCGATGACCACTTAGGGTGACATTTTGTAATTCATTTGCAACGATTTAGATATGATTTATTCCCACCAAAACTCACATTGACATTAAATCCCCCATGCTGAAATATACTGAGAACTGTACTTGATAATGAGGTCACAAATAGTCCACCTTCTTGAAGGATTAATGCAGTTTCCTTGAGAGTAGATTCATACGTAAAAAGAGAAGTCTAGCGGAGACCCAAGAGGGTGAAGTAGTGAGAAACCACTTTGAACTCAGCCACAAAAAAGACAACAGAAACACAAAGAAAGGACCATGTTTCCACTGGAATCATTGACAGAAATTTTCAATGGAGAACAGGACAGAGACTCTGTGGGACAGTGAACAGAGAACAGATGTGGCACTGGTGGCCATGGGCCACCCACCTCTGCATCCGTACAAACAGATCCCAGCTGAGAATGCAAGGTGGAAAAAAAAAGGATCATGGCCCCCACCACTGGCAACTTATAACTGAGGGAGGACACCACAGTCTTGACTGAATTCAAATCCAGTCTGAGAAGTTTACAGGAAGTCTGAGCAACCACTTTACTCTGCGAAGTAAAGCCACATTGCCTTCTTTCAGACTCAGTTTACCGTGGTAGAGTTGATACTCTGTTCTGATTCAGGAGAGCACATCAAGCCTAACTTGGAGAAAGGTATGGATATAGAAGTAAGGAGTCACATAGAACCCCAAGTAGACACGGTCAAAAAATATCCTCAAAATGGCACCTTTTAATCAAGTTTTGAAAAGTAACACATAAGGCCCAGCAGTGTGGCCTAGCAGCTAAAGTCCTTGCCTTGAGTGTGCCAGGATCCCATATGGGTGCCACTTCTGATCCCAGCAGCTCCACTTCTCACCCAACTCCCTGCTTGTGGCCTGGGAAAGCAGTCAAGGATGGCTCAAAGCCTTGGGACCCTGCACCCATGTGGGAGACCTGGAAGAAGTTCCTGGCTCCTGTCTTCGGATTGGCGCAGCACTGGCCACTTCGGGAGTGAATCATCGGGTGGAAGATCTTTCTATCTCTCCTCTCTGTATACCTGACTTTCCAATAAAAATAAAATAAATCAAGTAATACATTAAAAAATACCTTAAATCTTGTAATAAAAAATGTCACATCAGCTATAAAGTAACTGCTATCAGTGTGACCATGCGAGAAGAGATACAAGTCATGCACTAAAAAAAAAAAAAATCAGTACTGACTCAAAATATAAAAGGAAGACAAACAAAAATGAAAGTATTCATCACTTCCTGACGTGTCTTACAGATGGTATCAAAGGATTACTCTGTATACAATCAGAAAAAGAAAAATCAGCATCATGAAAGAAAGTGAACACAGATTTGGGAAGAGAACAAACACGAGGCAACACAAACATCCAGAATTTCTATGAATGAAATGACAGTTCAGAGTCATTACTTACCAATAATGATCGTGAATACAAGCAGACTAAATTCTCCAATTAAAAAATTCAGACTGGCAGATTAGATATAAAACAAGAGCAATCTTAAATGCCACCTGGAAGAATCACACCTCGCTAACAAAGATACACAGAGAGTGAAAGTAAATGGATCGGAAAACACATTCCTTGTGAGTGGAAATCAAAAACAAGCAGATTAGCTATATTCGTACCAGACAAAATAGACTTTAAAATAAAATTGTTAGTAGAGCTGAAGAAGGTCGTTACATAATGCCTAAGGGATGAATTCAACGGGAAGATGTGACTATCGTAAATAAATACGCACTCGATGATAGGACACCCAGTTTTATAAGACAAATATTAATCTAAAGAGAGAGAAAAGCTGTAGCACAATAATAACAGACAACTCCAACAGCCTGTTTCATCTCATTTCATCATCAACAACAACAATAACAAAATAACAGGTAATCTACATTGTAAACCAAACGGACTTAATATACATCTAAAGAACATTGGGTTCTGTACATCCTTTTCAACAGTACAATCGGTACATAAAACATTCTCTAGGATGTATCATATACTGGACCATAAAGCAAATCTGAACAAATTAAAAATGCATCGTATATCATTAATAATCACAACAAGATAAAGCTGGAAATTAACAGCAGCACCAACAACAAGTAACCCTAAAAAATACACACATATGTAGATATTGAACATCACGCTTCTTTGAGAAGTTAATAAAGAGAAATTTAAAAATACCTTAGAAGGGATAAGAATGAAAAGACAGCATATCAAAACTTATGGGCTACCATAAAAGCAGGGTTAAGAAGCAAGTTAATACAACATATTCCTACACCAAAAAAAAAAAAAAAAAAATTGAAAGGGTCTCAAATGAATGATCAAACAATTCATCTCAAGGACCCAGAATAAACAAAAACACACCTGATTTGGTGTCACATCACCTCAGATAAAATAGCTGCTATTCAAAAAGCAACAAGTAAAAAATGCTCTCAGGGCTGTACAGACAGGGGTGCCATAATACACTTGGTTGAGATGCAAACTGCTACAAACCTTATGGAAAATAATATGGAGATTTCTCAGAGGCTAAAAATAGATCTAATATAGGAACAATATGTTCCATTCCTGGGAACAAATCCAGAGGAAATGAAGTCAGAATATGAGAGATACATACACGGCCTGCCATGTTTATAGGAGCACAGTTCACAATAGCAAATACATGGAATGGACTCCCTGTCCATCAAATAATAAATGGGTTAAAAATGGTGTATACATACACCATGGGATAGTATTTAACCATAAAAAGAATGAATCTGTGACTTTTGCAACAAAATAGATGTCACTGTACACCATATCACTTGAAACAAGCTTAGAAAGACAACTAGCACATTTTTCTGCTTGAGAGTTGACATATAAGGGGTACAAAATTGTATGAATTCATGTATTGTGAATGTCATATTTAGCGATGAGTATTGTTTCTTTGAATTATGTCAAATAAATGATACTACATTCTTATTTTTCCCACAGTAAAAAGAAAAAGAAATGAAAATAGGGGACCCATGAGGACTCTTGGAGTGCTAGAGATACTTTGTTCTTTATTTGGACAAAAATACCATTGACGTGTACCCGTATGTGCATCTTTGATGTGTGAATTGAATTTAAATAAAATTTTTGTTTTAAAAATGAAAAAAAAAAGAGCTAGTCCTTAACCTGAACCTAACATGCGATCCTATACAGTCCCTTTATGCAGTGTAATCTGCCATGAGACCCTCACCAGGACCCAACAGAAGATGCTCTAGGACCAAAAGAACTTGTTAACTAAATAAACCTCTTTTCTTCCTAAATTGATTGGTCTTAGATTCTTCCTTAGAGCAACAGCAAATCTACTGGGACCATTACATGGAGGATTGTAATGTTTATTTGGAGAAGAATCATTGTTTGAGTGATCTATCCCTGCACGACAAACTATCAGAGTCTCAGTGGAACTAACTGGGGCTGATTGCACAAGTCATTCCACAGGGCCCCTCCACAGCCTGCATGAACTTCCACATTGCACAGTTCAATGGAAAAGATAAGCTTCAACATGACACAAATCTCCCTAGAGCGAGAATTTCAGGAGCTTAAGGCCTGCAGCACCTGATTGCTTAGCACTTGGCCTTCAAAGTCCAACAGCATCATTTCTGCTGTGGTCTACTGGTCAAAAATGAGGCACCGTACTTAACAGGAAAATATGTAAAAGTGTGAGCAGTACAAGGATAGCTCACTAGGGAGACAGGTATTGATAAGCAAGAATTTCAATAAATTGGGTCCTGATTCACTATATACCATATGCCTTGCATTTTCAAACAAAAGTTTAGATCTCTATGGTTTTATATTAAACAAGTGTATGTTTCCACAGTTATTTCCTTATCCTATCAAATAATCAATGGGATGTAATGGTTGCCAAATAAATAAGAACTAGTGTTTCAGTACTCCCCTGGTCTCTATAATTATATTGTTAAGACGCTGATGTTTTGTTGGGGGTTTTAACTGACCGGAACTTTGCTCTGTTGGCTCTACCCTCAGACCAGAGAAGGTCTCCCCAAGAGGCCACTGAACTTATCTGGACAATAGGACGCTGGACTTTATGCTGGGTACATGCCCACAATGCAGGAATTTCAACGGAACTTGAACTGTGGTTATGCAACAAGATGGAGCAATCCACTATGGGAGGAGGGGTGTGGGAGGGGCGGGGGGACTCCCCAATGCTTATAAAACTGTTTCACATAATACAATGTTAATAAAATTTAATAAAAAAAAAAAAGATGTCGACTCCATGTCAACGCAAGCTAATAACATTGCCACTTTGCTATTCTGGTTGGAGTCTCTAATACATTAATGCAAGTTACCAGGTTGAAGATAAATATCAGGCTGGGCTTTGTAGGGCATTCCCTTTATATATTCAACCATAAAAATCATGTGTGAACAAGATAAAACAGCTGTTGGAAATCGAGGGCTCAGGGTTGCCTCCTTAACAAAAGTCATTCACAAATGTCATGTTAGATCTGATGTAGCTATTCTATAACCCTAAGCAAAAATAACAAAAACAACATAATTCCACAGTCACACTCAAACAGAAATAAAAATAAAATCATGTTCACATCACCCATACGATTCAACATTGTTCCTGACAAGGTAACACTGGGAACTGTGGCTTCTATATCACTTATACATTTAGCCCCATTATACTATTCTCTCCTCAATAAAAGTATTGTGATATCAAACAGTCCAGTTCCTTAATTTCTAACAAATTAAATTTCATTTTCCCAATTGTCCCGAATATCATCTAAGCAAAGTCCAAATCCCATAACAAGCCCTTCTTTAAAACAACCTCTTATTCAGTGTTCCTTCCTTTGCTGTGCTAGCAAGCAACAGCTAATAAAAAAAAAAAAATTTAAAAAGAGAGAGAGAGAGAGAGAGATCAGACTCTGCTTGTGTTTCTATAAAAAATACCCAATGCTTCTGCTGGCTATTTTTCCAAATTCTCTCTACTTCTCCCTGTTGTCTGGTTCCAAACCCAATTCTATAGTTTAGATATTTGATATACTTAGAGCAACATCCCACATCTCAGGACCAAGGTCTAGGTCTATTTTTTCTGCTATAACTAAATACCAGAGACTGAGTGATTTATAAAGAACAGACTTATATTCTCACAGATCTGGAAGCTAGAAGTTCAAGATCACCAATGTGCCAGAAAGTTCAGTGTCTGGTGAAGGAGTGGTCTCTGCTTCCAAGATGACATCGTTATTGCTGCATCCTTCAGAAGAGATGAAGGCCCTGCCTTCTTATCATGGAAGGGGCAAAGAACACAGATTCATTCACACATTCTTAGCTCTTTTCTAATCAATCCCATTCTGTACTGTTTGGACTCTCACAACTTACTAGTCCCCACTTGTCAACACTACAATATTAGCAGTGAAGCTTCACCATGAATTTTGGGAGGACCTATGCAGAACATAGCAAAAGTTCAGTTGAACACATGGGTGTCCCTGCTGATCTTAGGCTGGTGGGTACGACTCTTCCAGAAACACAAAAAGATCAACAAAATTGTACTGTGCACTTAAATTACAAGCATACAATTTAAAAACTGATTAAGATAAAAGGGGGTCCATTTTTTGACCTGAGATTAAACACAATTCATATCTGTTTCTGTGAGCACCATAGCACCAGTTAATCACATATTCAGCACTAGTGGCTCATCGTGGGAGATTCCTGGATACCACACTAGTGCAAAATCAGTAACACGGACAGTACCAAGACTGCCCAGTGAGTCACCGTGCCGACTATCCTGGATGCTGGTAGACTTTATTTTTCCTACCACAAAGCTTAGGCTGAGGATGGCGATCCGATCTGGCCAGAGAAAAGACAAATGCAATTTACTTCAATAAGTTCACAACTGACAAGCTACGATGTGAGTTTCGGTTAAGGAGGCATTGGAAACTATTTGAGGAAAATAAACAGATTGTAGTTATTCCCTACATTTCATGGAAGTAAATCACTTTTCAACTATATATAAATATATATGTCCAAATATATATTGTCATAAATATATAGTCATATGTATGGCAATTCAGGGAAAGTACTCAGTACTCACAATAGCCTTCTCATCTCCTTGTGGGCTGCATTCTGCAATTCTACCACTGTTTCCTATTCTTAGAAAAATAATGACACTGGAAGATTCGGTTGAGTTTTCTTGAGTCATTTCATAGACCTTAACACAGTATGTACTTTAAAAAAAATGCATCCGTTTACCCTTTTAATGAGATGAGGTTTAATGTTTTAACTTACTAAAGTCTAATCTAAGCACACTGTATCTTGACAAGGCTTAAGAATCTTCAGTCAATGAATGAATCATTATTGACCCAAATTTCACACTGAGGGTTTTAAGAGACATGACGTTTGGATTGAGGCCAGTTATTCAAAGCAAAAATTCTCTATTTTGGAAGCACAGGAGAATGTTTAATATTCATAAGGAATTTTTCTGAATATGAGAGGAAAGAGGTAATGAGAACTGAAATTTTTCAGAAATGAACTGTGCAGTATCCATAGAAAACTCATTAGGATTTCAGCCTCCCACTTTGTTTGGGATTTGAAAATAAAGTCAGTTGGTCACTGCTGTCACTTTGTCCATTTATTCAAAGTAACTGCAGTTCATAACGATTGGTTCAATTGGTACAGATATTTGTAAGCATACAGTAGTTCATTTTTCATCATTTACAAATTACATAGCAATGGGAATAAATGCCGTATTCTTAAAAATATATTTTGAACTCATTCCAAATAAATCACCAAATGTGGCATTTTACAATCAAACATACTAATAAATATGTTCACGTCTATGTCTTGAGTTTTTTTTTAATTTTTGTCTTTGCTTTGAAAATAGACAGAGTGCTTCTTTCCAAGAAACTAAACTAATTGTGCAAAAATAATTTCAGAGCAGAAATAGTGCCTAAAAGTCAAAACATCGGGTTACGCTCATCTAAAAATCTAACTATTGATTAAACTACCTCCCAATGGCCTTAAATTATTCTAAACGCCTTCCAGAGATAATATTGGTATTGATCAAGAAACCAGACAACTGGAATGTGACAGAACTAATCCTGTGTCACCAAACAAGATAATTAAATGTTCCGGTTGTCAGTTCTTTCGTCTGTAAAATACTGCATCTGTCATAGAACGAGAGAATTAAATGAGATAGTGCATCTAAAGAAATAAGCAGGCGCCAGATAGTAAATGTCTAACAAGCATTAGGAATGATGCTAATGATTATGAAGGAAGGGCTATGATATTATCATACGTGTGCATTGCTCTCAATCATAGGTATCTGCATGCTGTTTCACTCCTGGCTGCATCTATGTTCGTTATTCTCCAAGGTTGACATGCATCAAAATGAAAAAAAAAAAAAACCAAAAATGGGGCAAGGTTCATTTTTGATTCTACTGAATATGAATCTATGACTTAATTTAAAAAGATGTTCTAATGCCAGGGCTTGGAAGACACAGTAAGCAGAACCCAGCAAATGAATTGGCAGCTATGCATAGAACCTCAGGCTGAAAATTTGTGTATGTGTTTTCAGCAATTGAGCCCATAAGCCTATTACATTGCAAACACAAAAGACAAAGATTTTTTTTCAATAAACACAAATTCAAAAGGAAAGGATTAGAGTATAAGTAACAAAGAAGAAGAAGAATTATTCTGTGTGGGATATGGGCGTAAAAAGGATTACCACCCACCAGGCCAGCTCAGGAGAATACACCTCTGAGTTTTCAGCAGCTGCAAGGTGGGAGATCCTATAAATATCCTCACAATATTTCTAAAACGAAAAGGCACTGTTATAGAAACCAAAGAATGGGGTGCATCATGTCATAGTAGATGTATTCTTTGAAAAATAGTTTAAAAACCCACCAGAAAACAGAGCACAGCCCAGACAGTCCAAGAGAAGGGACTTAAAACTGGGAACTAGTTATAAGGGTGAAAGAGCTGAACAGAACACAGGAAAGTGTGAGGAAGATTGCTACCGCTCAACCAATACCAGGCCTGAGTGAACAATGGGAATTGTGATGGAGGCCAAAAAAAATGCAACTCTTGCCCTACAGCAGAGCTATTTCCAGAGAACACAGCACGATTCCTGGTTTCTCCCTCCTGGCTCTTTGCTACCTCTGCCCAACTTCTCCTGGTGAAAGAACCTAAAGCAAGGGAGTCAGCTAGCAAGAGTTCTTGGGAAGCAGAAGCCAAGGCATTTTTTTTATTTTTGTAGCATGCTTGTTAAGTGAATGCTGATAAAAATTAATTTTTTACCCTGTTGTGGACAGTGCTCCCTGGTTCTGCATTTTAGGGGATATGTACTGGTAGTGTAGCAGGGACTGATACGTTCAGATATGGAGACAAAGCGCTGTATGTCTAGGCATACAGACCAAGGATGGACTCCCAGTGAAAGAACTGAATACATCCTAACACTAAAATGATGGACTCTCTGACAATGTCCACGCCTACATTGTCAGGAAACACTTCAATAACAGCATAATGGATTTGTGACTGCTCATGAAGGACATCCATTATAATAAAACTAGAGGGGAAATCAATGGGGACCGGGGCATCTTGGGGAAGGACATGGGCAACCTCAGATCCTATGGAAGCATATCATAAAACAGAATAAAATATTGTTAAGTGTAAAAAAGAAGAAGAAGAAGCCAAGAGATGGGCATGAAGTCAAAGTGAAAGCAAAAAGGCAGGTGCCCATTAACACAAGAAAGAGCATCACTCGTTTGAGTTAGAATTTAAAGGAAACTTTCAATACAAATATGATATCACTAATACTAGTAACAATCGGAGTACCATTTATAGATACCATACAGCTATATACTACAATCAGAAGACACTGTCATAGTTGTAATTCCCCTAATGTGATCACACTTCTTTCAAAGTATAAGAGAGTAAAAACAAAACCCATTTTTGGCAGCCCTTCTGCTTGGATTTTGCAGATCTTTAAGAATTCACAGGAGAAAAAATAAAAAATAATAAAAAAAAATCCTAAGAAGTATGAATCAGATGGCCAGCATTTCAATTATATGAGAATATTAAAACCTGCACAAATGTCACCTAATAATTCTGTGATTCATTAAGATAAGGTCATTTTAACACATGAAATTCAAAAGGATAGATTCTTGGAATTAAGCACTTGAAAAAAAAAGAAAAAAAGAAAATGAACCATATCTGGAAAAAAGCATTGAATCCTAGGATTCAATCATGGCTAGATTCATATAATCTTGAAAACTGTAATATCCGGGCCTTGTGCTTCTGAGGTTACGGTTAGATTCGCCCATCTCCAAAGACCCTATAGGCTGAGCAAAGAGCCAAGATGGGTGACTCGCACGACACTCACTGCACACTTCAATAACAGAACGCCAAAGCTGCGTGTATCTTTACAGGATGTGTGTCCACCAGGGAAACATCAAATAAAATCTGGTCATTCAAAGAAGTCTCTGCTTATGCAGGCTACTGCTGCTTTTCATGCCACCCTCTTTCTCTACTCAAATTCACAAAACAATGACAACCTTCCAAAATGACCAGAAACTGACACAACCGCAAAGTCATCACTTTCATTTTCGTCTCACCAAGCAATGTTAAATCCAAAACACTATATAATCACTCTTCTCATTCATTTTCTTCAATATAATTATTGATGAATGTAAATGTATGACTTCTAAACACAAAGATTAAAATGAAATCTACAAAACAGTTCTCATTATGTTCATGCTGCAGTCATCATCACCAATTCTACATTTACACCACATATGAATAAAATGAGGGCCGAGAAATGGAAATATGAACCATTTATTTAATGCTTCTTCTACAATCACCGTGGAAGCCGAAGTGGCTGGAAGAGTGTCGAGGAGAATTCTTATCTATTTCATAATAAACAAAAGACAAAAGGAGAATTTATTTCCTCTTGATCTCATGAAAGACGGGTGATTTGAAGGTATATCCTACTTAGTTTTAAGAGCCCAGAGTCAGTGTTCTCTCCACGCGCAACTACCACAGAAGACATATCCGCCCAGAAGCCCACACGGCCACCCTTCACTCACAGAAAACATCCTACTGCATATACGCAGAGGCATCAGACATAACATCAGTCAGCTAACTTAGCTTCCTCTAACGAAGAAAAGCACATTTAGCGCTTATTGAGCACGGGTTGTTACATAATTTGAATGACTGTGCAAAAGAGTTACTCTTTGGAACTTTGTCTAAATGTACTGGTGTATTACATCACAGACAAATATACTCTACACCAGATATAGTTGGGTGCACACACAGTTTTCTAGGATGAAAGAGATAAAACGGACAATCTATTGCTGAAGAAAAACAAGGCAAACTTCACCTCTAATAACATTCCCATGCTATTCATTAAGAAGGGATTTGAACACATAACTTTAGTATTTTCCAGGCTCCCTACCTTCCTGTCACCACCATCTTCATAAATGCTAGTCTCAAATACAAGCAAAAAATTGAATCCGATAATGACCTGCGCACACAGCCTATTGTCCAAAGGAGCTATGCTTGAGGGGAGAACAGACAATAATTGAACAGCTTTCATTAATTTCCCAGGAAAAAAAACATAAACACTCTTCAAGGAAAACAAGCGGCAAAGTTCTTAAAAAGAGCATATTACCTGATGTGGCTGTGAACTGGACCATCTGCTATAGGAGGCACCTGAGGCCTTGCTGGCTGAGGTTCTCTGAGAAAAGGGAGAAAAAGATTTCAAGCTGTCACCCAAGCAGAAAACATCTTACATTTCTCCAAATCAATCATTTATTCAACATCTATAGTACGTAGAATTAGTACATCTTAGACCCTGTCAGAATTTCATCTTTTCATGCCATTTCTGTGAAAGTATACTGCCCCAACAAATACAATTATATGTACCCTGGCACGGAATATTTAAATTAAGTTGTCAGTTTGTACCACTTATTTCATGTGATACAACTTATTCAAGCTCCCCTTGTCTCTGTTTTTTTGATTTTTTTTTTTTTTGATCGTGGAATGATGTTTATACCAGGCCACTTCCAAATGTTTCTGGAAAATTGAACCCCCCCCAAAAAAAGGTATTTATTTTGGTGTAGAATTTAGAAATCCATGAATAGTTTCTTCACCATACACATTTTATAAAAAACAATATGAGAATTGCAAATCAGAATGGATTTCAAACATCTTGTACCAAAACAAAAACAAAAAACCTTTCAATTCCATGAACTTTTTGAAATACATTCAGCTCACATATTCTCCTGGGGATCAAAATGCTTTATCTGAAGCACTTGGACGATAGAGTGTTATGCACATATAAAGCATAAATTCAACAGAGAAAAAGCTACATAATCAGTAAAGAAATATCTACATTAACTGTGAAGTATTTTGTGAATCATTTGTTCTGGTAATAACAAGCCTCCTGGTCTTGGGTTAGAAATGGCCATGTTATTGCTACCACCTCCTGACCATAAGCCTACAACAGCTCATCCCAAACCACTCTCAACACCAGTTTTTTGTTCCTTTCCTTTAATTTTTTTGTCTTCTCTACCACAGAGAATAAAGCACTACATCTCACTCTCCTGACATCCTTTTCCCTCCTGAGATCATCATGCTACTTGGTTTTGGACAATCAGACAGAGAATCGCTCTTGGGACGAGTCCTAGAGAATCCTTTGTTTTTGCCTTCAGGAGAGAAACAAAATTCCTATCATCCTTTCACTCTTCCTTCATCTCAAAATGCTGAACTGCTCAGTGTGGGGCGTTCACGCACTATCAGGAAGAAAAGGCTGCAGAGGGGTAGCCGGACAGACATGCTGCGTGGATCCTGCTGAGCAACTGAAACCAAGCTTCAGGCTGCTACTTGTGTCCAACCCTTCCATGCAACCAGATCATAATTATAAAATCTGTAACTTTCACAGTAGATGACACACTCAACTATCTTATTCAACATCAAAGAATTGCATCCATCAGAAACTTGTAGATGCTCCAGGAAGTGTGAGCAGAATGACAGAAGCCTGAAGCTGTGAAAGTGATTGGTGGGTTTGGGAAACAATCAATAGACCAAACTGGTGCTGCCAATTCCCGCATTCCCCTCCCTGCATTCCATCTGCCTTCAGGATCTCTGTGTAATTTCATGTTGGCCTTTGCTAGTTTTTGACAGCTTTCCTGAATGCCTGCCACAGGCAGGATGGCATGTTGGCTAAATTCTGGGTTCTGCCTGCTCAATTCGACTTTCCTCTAGCATCTGCCCATCTGAGGAGGAAGGACCGGGCTCAGCTGTCAGCCCTCCCAGGTCCATCCTGCCCCACCGAGGGCCGTGCAATAGGATGGATGACAAATTGTGAAAAAAGCACTGTTGTCTTCACCTTCGGTGAAAGGGAAACCAGCAAGATCGTAGCTGGATGTTAACATTTTCTCAGTGAAATAAACCTTCTGTGTATCCATTTATCTCCAATAGGTCAGATGCCATCATAGAATGATGATGTAACTTCACTGTTACTCACTTGCTAATTAATCCAGCCCCCAATCTATGGTAGTTAATGATTTTACGCTTGTAGTGTGTATAAATGAACATTGACTACAGCGGCAACACTGACTTTTTATGGAAGATCATATTCTTTTCAGTGTTATGTTTTTAAAAATGTCAAAGAAACTTCTCAAACCCAGCTATCTAGAAAAAAAAAGTTAGTAATTTAAATAGCCCCCATGTCTGCTTAAGCTCCTTGCCTAGAATTTTAGCAACAACCTGCTTTCCTACATTTGTTAGGAAAAATTGTTAGCTGATTTCCCTTTCTAATAATTTGGGCTTCCACAGATTCTTTCAGGTTCAACTAACCATAAAGATCTCAGAATTGACCCTTAGACTAATATTTGATGTATCATATTTTGAGAACATAATTTATCATGGTTTAAAGATAAAACGTGGGTTTCTTAAATTGTAATAGTAAAATTTACCCTTATTATCAGAAAAACAATTATGTAATCAAAGCCATAAACATTTACACTCAAGAAGACATTTTCGAGAAAAGAAATGTGTGGTCCACAGTTGTGACTTATGTGATCGAGTAAATATCAGATGAAGAGGGCAAAGGATGGGCACTCAGGATTTCAAGGCAATAATACAATTCAACAGGAAATACACATCCAATCACTCTTGAAAAGTATCACAATTCCTCCATGTGCACAATCAAATTTTTCATAAAGTTCACTCTACCTTTCCGCATGGACACAAAGATAACATACTTTATAAAGGTAATGTTATTGACCCACTCATATCATTTTTAGTAGTAAGGATGAATGCAGAAGGCGAGAGTTAAAAAACAAAATAACCACTGAATCCTGATTAGAAATTGAATGTCAGACCAATGTCTAGAACTGCGCCCTTGTTCTAATGGATTCAGCTATATTTGAAAATCAAATCTTCTATGACTAATCACAAAGTCTATTTGACATTCCTTTTTTTAAAAAATTAGTCTTAATATCTGGTTTGGATTTTAGCTTACACAACAATAAACTTCCCCAGCAAACCAGGTAAGAAATTGTTTATCTGTTTCTTTTTTTCCTGTCAGTATCCTCCACAGTCAGTGGCCAATATCCAGAACAGAATAAAGAATGTTTCTAATCTAAAATGTAAATTCTTTGACCCAAGCCATTTGCTATTTATAAAGCTCTGGAAGTGGGATTCAGAAATCTGCATTATTAGCAAGTTCTTCAACTGACTCATAAACTTCAGAAGTAAAGAAAAAATTCAACTGTGTCTCAACATACCCTTCAGTAACATACGCATTCTTGTAAGGACAACGATGCAAGGATTTTATTGCTATTAATAATAATTATTATTATTGCTCTTATTTACTTATTTTGTTGAAGCGCAGAGTAATAAGTACAGAATGGGTCTTCCACTCACTGGCTCACTCCCCAAATATCCACACAGTCAGCACTGGACTAGTCAAAGTCTGGAGCCAAAATCTCCACTTGGGTTTCCCATTTGAATCACAGAGACTGAAGCACTTGAGTCATCCTCTATGCCTCCTGAAGTGTAAAAACGTCAATAGAAGAGTGGAGTCAGCACTTGATCCTAGATCCTCTAATTTGGATGTGAGCATTCTAAGTGGTGGTTTAACCTGCTGCCCATTATGCATACCCAAGGATACTATAGTTAAGAATTTTCTAATGGCTGGCATGGTGGGCAAGCAAGCCCATCCACTGCTCTGTGGTGTTGGTATCCCCAATTACATATTGGTTTGAGTTCTGGCTGCTACATTTCCAATCCAGCTCTCTGCTGATGGCCTTGGAAAGCAATGGGGAATGATCTGAGTACTTAGGACCTTGCACCCATATGGAGGACCCAGAAGATGCTGCTGGCTCCCAGCTTTGGATCAGCTTAGCTCTGGCTTTTGTAGTCATTTGGGAAGTAAACCAGTGGGTGGGGGGTTCCTCTCGTCTCTCCCTGTAACTGCCTTTCAATAAATAAATAAATAACATCTTTTGAAAAATAACAAAGAAATAAACAAAAATCTTTAGTTAAGATGTTCCAATAAACTCCATTTTGGTACAACCTAAATATTTTTTTTTAAAATCTATTTCCCTTCTGATCTAACACATTTGAGCTTACTCTCAGCTTCTACAACATTTATTTATTCCTACTTGGGAGAGAGGGAGGAAAAAACTCTTATCTGCTTGTTCACTGCCTAAATTCTCACAGTATCTGTGACTGCACCAGTTCCAAACTGGGATTCCTGAACCCATTTAAGTCTTTGTGGAGGTGGCAAAGACCCTTCCATGTAAGCCCTACAAACTGCCTCCCAGGATATGTGTGAATTTGGAGGAAGCTGAAATTGGATGCAAACCTACGAATGGACCTAGCCTTAGGGATTAGAATACAGTAGCATATTAACTGCCAGGTGAAATTTCTGCCCTCCACTCCCCTCATCATCACTCTGATCACAATGTCTTGCAATTTCCTTTTACACGTAGCGCCTCTTGTGAATTGACTGTGCAAAACGTCACTGGAGTACAGAAAGGAAGCTGGAGGGATAAGCAAGGCCAGGCCGAGTCTGATTCACACAGATAACTAAGCACCTTCGTACGTGAAAGGCAGTAAGGAAACATCAAATTAATTAATTAATAGATCCAGTAAGCATGGCCCTGTTCCCCTTGAGAAGCATGAACACACAGCCATCAATCAGGTGGTGATGAGCCATCAGAAGGATCCGCTGGGAGCTGCACCTTTAAGCCAAAGGACTCCTAAAGCCACAACATTTAAGAGTCTGGTGGCTACTGTCATTCTTCACAAAGTATAGCACCACTGGTCCAGACTCAAAGTGATTAGCCTAGAAAACACCAATTGCTAAATTACTTAGAAAAAAAAAAAAGGAAAATAGCAAATGCCCCTTCGAAGTTGATGGTATTAGTCAGTGGGCACAAGTTACGGCACGAAAAGCCTCAGGAATACTGAGGCACACTTTCACGAGAACTTGATGATCAATAAAAGCAGGTAGGAGCTGAAAGCACAAGAAATACTGCCGCTAAATGTTTATCCTCCTTGGCATCTTCCCTTTCTTTCTTCCAGGACGGCGAGGTTTACGATACCCAGGTTGGTCATAGCACAGAAAAGGGAGTAGACAACGTGGAGGGTGCCGAGCATTTTAGACAAAGCATGCAGAGAATGCTGCTAAGAGGATTGTTCCCTCACAGTGTTCTGCTGAACAAAGGAAAAAGAAACGCTGTGCAGAGACCTGGAAGACAGATCCAATTCAATGGCAGCTTAGAGTGCAGGGGTGATGCCAGCTGCTGCAGCGAGACTGCCAGCCAGCCAGCCAGCCAGCCAGCCAGGAGGCTGCTGTATGCCATCCCACAACTGTCCCTTGCTTGCACAGCTTACTCTAACTCTAATTGCCCATCACTACAAGATAAGGCATTTTGGACAAGTTTATTTTTCAGTAAATGGAGGTGGGGTTTTTTTTTTTTTTGGTATTATTGCATAAAGCTTTGAGCATATTTAAAGAAAGAAAAATGAAAAATCAATAACCAGTGTTGGAAGGTGCCAGACATCTGCACAGACTGAACTCTGGATGTCAGACGTAAGTTTTGGAATTTTAATTTCAGCTGGAAAAACCTATTTCCAACTCCAATAAAGTGAATCATGCAAGAAACAAGACCAAGAAAGCAAATGACCTAGACAGCAGTGACATTTTCAATAAGCAAGGACCCGAGAGCTGACTCAGAAACCTATATTCTAGGGCAAGAAACCATGTGAAACATACACAATATGGGCTCTACCCATGTGTACCTAAAACATGTAGCGGAAAAAAAAAATCACAGTAAAATACTCATAGCAGGCAAACTAAGAGGAAACTAATATAGAAGAAGAGATAATGAGGTGAAATTCGGGGACTCTTTATCTAATTTTGCTGTTGAAAGAGCAGCACAATTTCCTCATTATACTTATGATATTCTGAGACTAACATTCCAATATGTATTGCAGCATCAATTCAGCATCTACCGAGAGCCTTTACTATGTAGGAGTCACTGTGTTCGTTAGAAGCCATCTCTACTCTTTTTTAACTTTTATAGCAGAATCACAAACTAACCAACTTCCTATATACAAAGAAAAAAAAGACGGAGTTCAATTACAAAACTCAAATCTCTGGATCTCATTCATTCACTCAAGGAGTTCATCACATTCCTAAAACTGGGAGAATGCTAACAGTTGAGAAAGGAATGTTACATAAAACCTGTCCACAATATTTTCCTATGTCAATAAAATCCCTGCTCATTAAAGTTTGTGGCAGGCTTGTCCCATCTTTTTTCAGTACTCACCATGTTTTGATAATTCTTTTTTTTCTGGAGTAAATCATCCTGTCTTATTTCACCTTTCTCCTTGGGCTGTGATCTCCAGGCTTTTGGTCACTTCAATGACCTCTAAGCCACTGCTGAAACCTGTACCCTCCTCCCCATGAGGTTGAGAAAATCAGAGTTGGAAAAGTTGCTCCTTGCATCCTCATCCCGTTATAAAACACAAAATGAGATAAATCTGAGCTAGCCTCAGCACGAGAAATAAAAAGGAGAAAATCCCAATAGAACTAAGCACTAAAGATTGATTCGGCATCCAATAAGTTTTGCCTTTTAGTTTTATTTATTTTCTAGTGAGGAAGGAAAAAGAAATGAGTGGGTTTTTTTAAAGAGACATAAACCAAGTTTTTGTGCTTTGTTTATGAATAGCAGATGTGCAATAATACAGGCAACTTCCACTAGGAGTTAAACCATACTACACAGGCATCAAAATTAAAAAGGTGATTCCAGGGTTTTTTTTTTAACTTGATAGATTCCTAAAAAGGTGTTTAATTATTAATTTGAGCATCAAAGAGAGAGGGGTAGACGGAGACGGGCAAAGACAGAAGCACTCACAAATACAGAGAAAAAGAGTCAGAAAGAGAGACAAAAATTAGGAGCCTTCCATCTGATAGTTTATTCCCTCAAATGTCCTAAATCTTCTGGTTCACTCCCCAAGTGGCCACAACAGCTGCAAATCCTGTAGCTGAGCCAATCCAAAGCCAGGAGCCAGGAGCTTCTTCCAGATCTCCCAGGAGGGTGCAGAGTCCCAGGGCTTTGGGTCATCCTCAACTGCTTTCCCAGGTCACAAGCAGAGAGATGGAAGGGAACTGGACCAGCTGGGATATGAACCAGTGCCCATATGGGATCCTGGTGTATGCAAGGTGAGGACTTTAACCGCTAGGCTACCATTCCCATCCCGGAAGAAAACTATCTTAAAAATAACTTTTCCTCCTCTACCAAAAGCTGTTTTGTGAGCTCTCCACTGTCTTGGCCATGCAAGTTGAGAGTAAGCTTCATTCCTGGCCTTGGGCTTTTCATTCCCTGGACCAAGGAAAAGGAGTGAGGTTATAAGAAGTTTGCCCCAGAAACAGCAGCCTCTTTGTCAGAATGTTTCAGTCTGTCTGCAAAGGGCCCCAACAATTCTGGCTTCCTGCTTTGTACACCATTGTGTAGTCCCCTCCATGTTGTGCCAGAATTGGTCTATCAGACCAACAGAACACAGCAGCAATCACACGGCTATAAAAGATTGAAGTTTCTACCATGGTGACCTTCTCAATAAGAAACGAGTGTTGTTTTTCTATCTGAAGCCTGAGAGTACTCTGGGATGGTTCCCACTATCTGGGGGCTTGAGCAAGGGGAGCTGCTGCAAGCTCAGCCTTTGGGAGACTAAGCATTCAAATCTTCAGTAGGGACCTGTGGAATGACACCAAAGGCGTGTGCATGCTTCACACCGAGCTGCAAATCCTGGCTGAGAAGCAGTAAGCTCAGGAGGCAGGATAATCCATTCAACCTGAAATTCCTCCTTGGTTACAGCTTTTCAAGAATCACAGATGAGGCATGATGTCCCGTGAGTCTTCACCTGCAGTGGCACCATGTCTGCACAGAACTGCCACCCTATCCATTGCTGCGCAGAATGGCCAAGTCCACAACGTGTGGACAAGAAGTCTGTGTAACACAGAGCAATAGTCAGCAAGTTCCCAGAAGCTGCCTCTGTGGGAGGCTGGTGAGCAGCCCTGGGATTAGCAGCCACTAGATATCATACTTCCTGGAAGGCTGCCAGGATCCAGTTAGTAAAATTGCCAGCCGGGAAGACGGCAGCCATAAGTGGCCCCAGTATCAGCGGCAAACATGAGCACAGCCCTCCCTCTGGTCAGTGTTTCTGGAGGGCAGGACACAGACATCAGCAACAAAGACAGAAGCTTCCAGCAGAAGCTTTCCCTAGTTCCTCTGAGGACGGATGAAGTCAGTACCTTCACTTTTCTTAGATATGCAGATACGCTGCTCTATTTGGAAGTCAAGGTCAGTGCCACCTAAGCAGTTTTTTTTGCCACCAGCAATTTCAGAACATCTTCCTCCTCTAATCATAAGACACCCCAGGGTTTGTGGCGGTGTGAAAGCTTCCTTTAAGTTACAGGAGGCATCAAGACCAATATATATGCCCCCTCCCTGGGAAGCACACAAAAAGGCTTCCTCATCCTTGAATCATGTGTTCTAGAAGAATCTACTTCATGAGCCACCCTACGGAGAGCCCTTTATAGTGAGTCATTGCATCTCATGGCAGTGAACCTAAAGGCTGATTCTTCAGCTTTAGTCAAGTCTTGATAGACTGTACCCTGGCTAACAGGTTGACGAACAAAGATTCCAGAAACACCTAGATAGTCTTCCTGTAGACTGTGTAAGATAATACTTCTCATTTTAAGCTACCTAATTTGGGCAGATAACTAAATCACTTGGTCAGCAGAAGAATTCTTCACTTGTTACCACGGTACAAGGAAAAAGTAAGTATATAGTATCCCAAGCATCGTATTGATGGGGAAGACAGATTCTAGACCACAGAAAACAGGAGTTTCAGAACCTTTACTGCCTCCAGGGTTTTTGTAAAATTAAGTCCCTGAATTTTCACATTGTTTCTTAACACGTCTTACAATCCCTTTCTTCAAGGAGACAGAGAACCGTTAAATCCCAGAAGACAGGAGCACAAGGTAACCTCCAGCTGCCCTCTCGCACAAGACTAAAAACAGCAAACAGGATGCTTGGTAAATAAATGATAAGCTTCCTGTTATCATGCAGCTCTCTCCGTAACTCAACTTGATCTCTGTGCCTCTCACAAAAAGTACCAATTCACCTTCATGTCTGGTCTCAATCTGCCACTCCACGTCTGAGAGACAGAAATCTTCCTTTCTCTGTCACATGTTGGGGCAGCATTGGGAGGTCTGCCTTTAGGATAAGAAAGGGAGTGAAAACAAGCAAGTGCCACAAGCAAAGCCGTTAATTCCCAAACTGTGTTACACCAGAACTAGACCACAGAATGAGCTGTGAACAAAACGATACTTTGGTCCATTCTGGGCAATGTGACATTTCCTAAAAGCTTTCAACCAAGCATCACCAAGAGTTTTCTGAAAGATGACAGAGAAGATCATTCTTGCTCTGGGGCTCAATGGTCTCTTTCACAACTACTCATACTCATCACTGTTTTGTGAAAGCAGACACAGACAACATGTAAACAAGCCAGTATTGTGTAGTCCGATAAAAATGGATTTGAAAAAAAAATACTCTTGGGCCATATTTGGCCCAAGTTCATTGCTGTGTGACTTTTGCCACATTCTGCCCCTCGGTAGGATATTGAAGAATCAAGAATGCAGAAAGACTAAAGTACATGATGCTGGTCAAACACCTGAAGCATCCCTGGACATTTTAAAGTGTTTTAAAGGCACTGAGAATTTCTAATTCAAACACCCAACATGGACCAACTTAGACAATCTGGCTTCGCAAAGTTATTTTTCCAAGGAAAATGCTTTTTGCCTTCTCTCAATGCTTTCACCTGTGCAACCCTGTTAACATCTCAGGCGTCTACTCCAAGGAGCACTGAGGGTCCATGCATACTGACCTGCTGAAGATGTAATGCTAGCACCTTTGGGAACTGGCTTGAAACTTGGAGTGCCAATGTATACTTTAAAAGATTTGCTTTTAGTTTTTTTTCAAAATAGTATTATGCATGTTTGCAGAAGACTGATTGAACGCTTTCCCATAATGCTCCAATCCTCCACTCCCACAACTCCCACTCAGGAAGTGAACACCGGTTTTGGAACTTTCAATACAAACACCGTCATGTTGGGAAGTTATAGACTTACTCATTCACTACAGAAACTACGAAATAATTATCTTATCAATTTCATTGGCCAAGATGGAAAATTAAATAATTCCTGGTAAAACATTATTGGGAACTTGAAAAACACACATCCTGATGGCAGGTACTCTCAGATGTAAATTTCCTGTATATACTGGCCACTAAGTCCATCCTTGGGACAATGCATGGGGACTCTACCGGGTTGGGATTACCAGAAGGCAGGTGTCAGAAGCCACACTAGAGGCTCCCTGCCCCTCAGGTATCTGACATTAAGTCGAAGTAGATTTTCTTTCCCTTCAGAATCTGAGTCTCTTTCTATGGCACCATAGGAAACGTTCTCTGCATTCTATTTGGCATATGGTTTTGCGGTCTTTTGGGTGTTCATCAGCATTGGTGGCCTGGTTTTCAGGATGGTGGTGTTGGAGGTGCCAGGAACCTAACAAAGTGAGGCCTGGTGAGAGATCCTTAGAGCTGGGTTGTGATATCAGAATGTAGTTCTCTAGAGTCTGGCATTGTCCCAAGGTAGCTATTATAAAACACCAAGTTTATCCTTTGCCAGGTCACTTTCTTCTGCTCATACTTGAGACGTGATTTTGCCCTACATGCATTCCTGCCAAGGTCACTGGCCCTGAACCATGAAGTCCTTTCCTGAATTGTGCCAGTAAAGTTGCCGTGTAATTCACCTCCATAACTGTGAACTAAAGAAAACGCCTGTGTCGGGTATGTTGTTATAGTGATGAAAAGTTAACTAATACATTCTGAAGCTAGCACTTTCAATATTCATACATTAAAATTATATGTAAATTACACACATATATATATATATATATATTTGAAACATTTTCATATTAGTATTGTCCCACAGAGCACAGTGTCAAGCACAAATGATCTAGCCACAGGCTGGCTAAAACACAATATCCATGAAAGGTATGCTCTTTGGATTTCAGCTCAACCATTTTTCCTCAGAGCCCTAAGAATCCTTCAAATAGTGAGAACTCCTTGGCGTTCTCAATGAATGTACTATTTCAAAGTCTAGGGAAGGGATTGGCTTATCCTTACATTTAACAGTGGATTCATTCATCTCCTTTCATCTCTCCCACAGACGTTTCCTCATCATGCTGGCATGGAAAGGACAGGACATCTTCCTTCCCCTCTGAGAACACATCCCATCACAACAGCGACAGTGCAGCTGTCTGCCGTCTTGGGATTTTCTCACACCTCTTCATGTGCACCATGGAATGGAGTAAGAGGGCCAGGTTCTCTGCAAAATTAGTGCTGGATGCCGCCTTGATTACAGACACTCTGCAGCAATGGGCAGTTGTAATAGGGTTCTCATATGACCATCGGGCTATGGGTAGCCACGTTGAGTTGAAAGAGCTCCCATAAGCGACAAGATCATTCTCTATATCACTCTCATGGACAGAGTGCCCTTGGCAAGTACACTCCTAGAATGTGCACGCTCACAAGTAGAAGACTCTGGTAGTCTTGGCTCCACGACCAAATGCAAAACACAGATTTTTTATGACCTTTTGAAAAATGTTAATGTAGCTGATCCTTCCTGTGGGCCATAAAATATGCATCATTTTTAAAAATGTACTTCTGTTTTTCATAGCTCAGGAAACTAAATATTTTATAATTCTCAAAATAAGGAAAGCCATTCTATAACGTTTAAGAAGCTGTACAAAAATAAGCCACTGTACAAAACTGGAAACTCATAAATCATGAGAGCAATTTCATGTCTAACTGAGCAGTTAAGATGTCTGCATCTCATGCCAGAGAACCTAGGCTTGATTCCTCACTCCAGCTTCTGACTCCAGCTTCCTCCTGCTGTAGCGCATAAGAGGCTGCAGGTGACAGTTTGGGGACTGGGTTTTAACCAGTCACCAGGAAGACTTGAATTCCTGACACCTGGCTTTGGCCCTGACCCAGTCACAATCATTGTAGGCACATGTGAGGTGAACCAGCAGAAAGGAGCTCTCTTGTTTAAACAGAGAGAGAGAGTGAGTCTGTGTGTGTGTGTGTGTGTTCAAACAGATACACAACATTTAAGAAATGATTAGGGGTGAATTGTGAAGGAATATTTTCAAATACAGATTTCTATTTGGAAAAAATGCTTTGGGCATCTGCATAGTTTTAGGCTTTGAGTAAAATAGAGGAAGGAGGTACAGAGAGGCATTAAGTCTAAATTGAAGAGAAGCCAGATTTATAATAGGGACATGCTAAAGCTTTACTAAGTATCAAATAACAGAAAAATAAATGCCCTACACAATGTCTATTTAAGTAGAATAAATTTCAAGAAGTTGTGGAAAGGCTGCCCTCTTCAGACACATTATTATTTTTTTTTCACTATAAATTGCTATAGATTCTTTTATAGACATTCTTCTATAGGCAAACATCAAGAATGGCATAAAATATTTTTAAAATGAAAGCTTAGCAAAAAAAATATATATCACATAGCACATGGAATAAATGTTAGTAAGTACTTAGCTTTCCTGTCTGGATTTGCTAGGAATTGAAATCTTATAAATATTCCACATGGCTCTTGAAGCATCTAAACAAGCTTTAGAATCCTGAGTGGTAATTAATTAATGGAGCTGTCTGGGACTGAAATGTTTACCTCAGCTGTCACATATCTAAATACATTCAAAATAACCACCTGAATTCACAATAATTGGCTTTCATGTCATTAGAATTTTTAATAGCCAGGATGAACTCTACTCTTATTCCAAGAACAACTCTTGTTTTCTGTTTTATTCCTGTCAGTCTTAACAACGTGAGACAACAATTAAGAGAGCCTTGTCATACTGGGAGGTATTGTGTGTAAGCGGGACCCTTGGAATGCACCAATCCTTCCATAAGCAGAGTTGCATTACAATGCTCTATAATTCTCAGGTTGCAGGCAATAACCAGGGCGAAACTTCACTTGGAACACATTTATTTTTTCTGACATTTCCTGAGTTGGTCTTCCCACCCCTCGCCCCCACAACACTTCAGTAATTTTTTTTTCAGCGATAAATGCAAGGTAAAAGTCTAATATAATGAGATGAGTTCCAAGAACCACACTGAATAACCAGTGTTCGTTCTTTATAGGCTGTCCAGAACAAACTGGAGCCAAAAACCTTTCTACAAATCAGAAAATTCTTCCATGCTGCCACCTTCTATTCAAATGACAGGAAGAAATTTATTTTGCAAAGTAACATCTGTCGCTTCATAGCTACAATGAAAAGAACAAAGATCACTGGGAAGGGAAACTCTAAGCATCTTGTTTGGGAAACAAGTTGTTTGAAAATTGAACTGGAGTTTGCAGGAAAATGGTGTGTGAGGCAATGATAACTGTTGATTTACATAATTCCTTACATATATAATATACATGTACAATTTTTCAGACAGACGTAAGTATAAAATGAACTTGGTTATAATTTGAGGTGGCCAGGTCAAAAGAAAGGCATGCCAGCATATTTTTCCTCTGATTTCTAATACTCAGTTTCATGTGTAATTGATAGACTACAATTTTTGTGATCGTTAAAATGAGAGTAAATAAATTATGAGGATTTAAAATAACACCCACTTGCCAGAAATACTCAGTTTTTCTTTGAATAGATTCTAAACAATTGGCATTCTTTAAGGCCTATCTAGCCAAGGAGTGATTTCTTTCCCTTTTGCGATCCCCAGCTACTCAAATCTAAAATTGAAATTGATGAAAAAAAAAAAGACTTCAAATATGATATAACCCAAGCTTTATACTGAGGGCTAACTCAAACTCACAGCATTTGATTTGAAAAATCAACGTAACATCAAATGCCAAGCTCAAATTCTGTCTTCATGCTCAGCTAAAAAGGAAAATTTCCAAATAAAGTCCAAGAAAAGCAACTTTTCCTTTGTGGTAAGACCCTGAGGTGGGTAGAAATTAAACTCACGAACCAGAATTTCTTGTGCTTCAAACAGGAGCACATTCATTTATATAACTGAAATTCTGTAAGATTATACTCAGCACATTACCCAAATACAGATGACAAATATATGTTTCACAGTTATAAATGAGTGCAGTTAGTATATAAATGAGGATAAAAGCTAGAAAATACTTTATATATCATATATGACAAACAAAAATATGTTCATATGTTGCCTTTTAAAATGTTTATTAAATAGATGAATATTTCACCAAAGTGTAAAATAAATAAGTCTATATATAACACACTACATATGGCATACAATATGCTGCATAACGTATTATATAGGACATATATTTCCTTTTATGTGTACATATTATAAAATTATAAGATACATATATATGCTGTATAACAAATGATGTTATGCATCATATTCATGTACACGCTATGTCACACTGCTGCATAAGAATACACAAAATCATAGACATTGAAATTGATTGAAGAGGTTTTTCAACTGCAATTGTAATAACACACAAATTCAATTTTCCATAAGGACATGAGAAAGAAACCTGTTTCATAGTGGTGATACAGAACACTCCACTGGACATCCTCCTTCAGATTCAACTACTGAATCCAGGAATCCAATTACTCCTTTACCTTGGTATTAGTTGCCATAGCCTTGCTCTACTGACTAATCAGAATACAGTGTTATGGAATGATCTCTGATATCTTCACTGTATGATGCAATTACACACTGCATCATCAAGGATTTGTGAAAGGATGAGTTAACGGCTCATGGTGACACAGGTCTCTGCTCAGTGCACAGGGGGCGCTGTACCCCTGCCTCCCACGTCTTCAGGTTGCCTTTGTTTTCATTAGCAAACGCTAGTAGTACCAAAGCATACTCAAGATATGAGCATCATCATTTTAACAAGCTCTCAAATCCCGTCTTCCCTCAGACACACATTAAATAAGCCCGTATTATCATCTGCTGTTGCCGTGGCACAGATCTAAAGGAGGGAAAAATTTCATACTCAGAAGGGTTATTTTTGTGAACTGGTAGATTCAGAAGAAAAAAAAAAAAAGATAGTATCAGAGCATAAGCAATACATAGCCTTTTGTGCCACAGGAACAAAATACTCATAAAAACGAACACAGAGCGACGTGGCAAACTTCAGACATAGGCTTGTCTTTATAAACACATGTAAAATTAGGGGAAAAGGTAGCTGTGTACCCTGTCATCACTCCCATGCACTGACAGTCTCACTTGGAGGCTCTGTTAGTGAGTGGGCAGGAGCTGCCCCTTTGCAAGGGAAACCTCATGGCTTTACCACAGCACAGAGGCAGGCAAGTGAGAGTTGGGGACATGTTAAGGCACTTAGTTTTTGTTGATACATATAACTCTTCTCATTTCCCCAAACTAATGAAGACTGGATACAAAGAAAAATCCTGGAGCTACAAAAGGAAACAAAATGTTGTACTTCCCTTAGCAGCCAGCACCTGCCTTCAAGCCTGTGACTCCAGCATTTCCTAGCATGGTGCCAGCACCAAGGTCCAGGTGTGATACCCAGACGACCAGAGTGGCAAATCTGTGTTGTGCTCCCCTGTTGATGTGCCAGTCCAGATCCCACGCCTCATTCTCTGAGGCACCCAAGCCTGCCAGACAGTTCTTCACCAAAAATACAGCTCTAGAATGGAATGGCCCAAGGGTAACTCGAGGTGATTTATACAGACAGAAGAGCCCTGCAGAGACATTAATCAGTTTCTACAACTCTCCTGGATCCCGGGAGATTCCCTGAGAGTTGCTTTTTCTACCAAGCTGGAAGCTCTTGCCTTTGCTTGTTTGTTTGTGTATTCCTAAATATTTTGCGACTTGCGCTGTATCCTTCCAATAAGTTTCATTTTACATAAGTTAGCCAAGATTAGCTTCGTTGGCTTGAAAACCAACTAATTTCAAATGTAGTTTGCATTTCTCAGTACACTCTGGGTTCTGCTTATATATGATTTTTTCCCTATATATACCTATTTAGTCTATGAAGTCACTTAAAAAGTATATGGAAAGTAGAATCAAAAGAAAGTTTATTTTGGTGCCAGAAAAAATGAAGTCCTGGCCTATTTTTCATAACTTCTTTTAGGAAGTTATGGAAGCATTTACACATGGATTTCAAATTTATTCACACTACAATAAACATCTTTGATACCATTTCCTATATACTGTTGTAGTACCCTGGCATTACATTCTACTATATTACACTCTATCACATACATTTTTCTTCCTTTAAACCACTACAATAATAGCAATATTTTTCAGTCATACTGGAGGTGAGAAAGTAAGTCAGGCACAAATAGCTCAAGTCCATGCTACATCAAGACCAGCTAAACTTAGGAAATCACGCACTTCTAGGAGTCATTTCCAGATTGCTGATTGGGTAGATCTGAGAATCACCTGACAAGGTAGTTTACAAACAAGTTCCCTGATGATGGTTTTACTCATCCTGGCCCACACTCAATTAAGTCAATGTTTCTCAAATTCTAATCTGGCTACAAATCAGTGAGAATAAGTCTTAACAGACAAAATCTTACATGGCCGCCAAGATTCTGCATTTGAACATCAGGACATACCATCACGGAACAACCCAGATCACAAAACAATAAATGATGGCTGGAGCTTCCGCCTGATTCAGTTTGGCCTTCTCCCGTTCACTCCACTGTCTCCCCGAGAAAACCTGATGTTTTAAGAAAACTAAACCCTCGAAGGATAGAGGACTTGACCAGGTCCACCCTGGGTCAGGTACATATTCATCACTGAACAACATCAGTATTCAGCCTTCATCCCAAGCTGCATTCCTCTCTAAAACTCAAGACTGCACCACCCATTATATTTTGATATCCATTCCTCATTAAATCCTGATGAGAACAACACAAAATGTGTGAGGCCGGTACTCACTCATATGTCATTGCTGGGGCAGTTAAGAAAAATGGGAAGCGGAGAAATGATCACCACTCAAGTGCCAAAGTTCCATCTGACCTAAATCAACTCCAATTCCAACTGTGACGCTGCTAGCATCTGCAATAGCCATCTTCCAGAGAGAAATATGTACAACTTTACTCTAAAAGCAAACATAAGATCTAATACAGAAATTCTTACTTATCCAGGACTCCAGAGGCCAAGGTTGACTCCAAGAGTCCACTAGCACCATGCACAGCGTGTGTGTGTGTGAGTTGCGTTGTGTTTGGTTGGTTAGTTAGTTGCCTGAATTTTTTTTAAATGTGTAATAACTCAGAATGGAAACTGTGAATATCTTGCCACACAAAGCCAGATTCTCCCTTTACAAAAGCCAGGACTGGTTGTATAGGAGGAGGAATACTGAAGCACAGTGACCTGCAAGTGGTTACAAAGGTCTTCTGTGACGGCCACAAAACAGCCATATGGTCAGTAACATGGAATGACAGGATCAGAAATAAAACAGCTTCTCCAAGAAAGGACACTCTACCACATTCCCTAAAGAACCAATTGTAGGAAACCCTATAGCTATTTAAATTGGGATGAGAGCAAAAACTTGGACACCCACGAGACTGCAACACTTAAACACAGTATTTCCCTAAGATACTAAACAGCAAGGTATAGAAGGGAACCAAGTAGTTGGCAAAGAATCTGTCAACAGAAAGACTAGAGAGAAAAACCCAGCATGCATGTCCCTGCCCTTGCCCTTAGATTAAGCTGCAGTCTCCTCCCTGAATCACAGTAGAGCTCAACAGGGCCCCTTCTCTCAAGAAAATACACAAGCTGTTAATGCTGCTCAAACCACCGGCGCCTCTGCTCATCATGAGGTTCAAGCACAGATTGGTGAAGGTTTGCCAACTGCTGGAAAAAAAAAAACTCTTTTTTTCAAACATTTCGTTTTTCCACCCTCATGGATTAGTGGTCTCTGTTGTATATAGCCAAGTTCATTTCTGAACGAGGCCAAGGAACCAGCTGGCAAAACCCTACTTTAGCATAATTTTAAATCGTTGAGTCAACAACATGCCACTCTTCTGTTTAAATTACTGCACGATTAGAGCTCTTCAGGGTTGAATTCTGGGCCAACTTCAGTTCTATGTGTAATGTAATTCTAGGTTGCCATCGTTTTGTTAAGTGACTATAGTAAAACATATATGGGAGTAGGTTGGGAGAAGAATTTCAGGGCAATAAAGTTTATATGTAGAATTTGAACACGGACATGCTCCTTATTTAAGACAAAAGGCTTACCCGTATTCATGTCACTGTGAAGATCGCAGTCACAAGCATGCATGTACACACACACACACATACACACACGGTGTCAGCCGTGGGAAGAAGGAGCCCCATCCTTTAATGTTGCATGGTGGCCCTCCAGCCTGAAGGGAGACATAATGAGGCTGCAGAAGAGAGTGACAGATTTTACCTCAGAGACACTGACCTGCTTGACACCATTAGCATTGTTCCAGATGAAAAGTCAACCTTGTTCCCTAGGGATGCAAGGAGGCTGCTAGGGCCTAGAGGAGCACCGAGATGTTCAGTTTCCACTTGAAAACTGGAGCCTCTGCAATATCAAGGGCATGCTGTGTCCACATCCCCACACCCCCACACAGCCAAGCCCTGCTTGTGTCTGTGTTGTCTGCCTGTAACAAAACAGGAGTCTCTCCAATCAAGGAACGGTACCTGCCCCTCCCTGATTTCACGGAGGTTCATAACTCCTTTCTGTCTACATTCTAGAGATCCAGGCAAGATGCCCACAATGGATGCCCTCCAGCGAGATCCATGCTTTTTCATTCAGCAGGTTTCCTTCTGGGAATCCTCTCTGCAGAAGACCAAAGTTATCCATTCTCAAGAGATCTGGCTTTCCAGAGAAAACCATCGTTTCCACAACAATAAAAATGAGGGAAATGAAGTAACAGTGATGAAGGGAGTAGAGCAGGAGAGCTCTCTCTCACACACATACACACATACACACACACACAACATCATCTCCTCATTATAATTCCCGGTCTCTACATTCAACAAGGCAAAGGCCCACTAGATAGGAGATGAGGATTCACAGGACTTCCATCTCTTTACAAAGCTGATATTGATTTGGAGTTTGATGTGATTATAATTCCAAATTTTATCCTTTACTTGTTGTAGGACCTTATGTCAGCTTAGCTGGCTTGGCTAAAAGCCTCAGAGGGGTTAGAAAACTTTATCACCAATATAAAGAAATTAGCTTACCTGTAAGTGCTCTGGATCTATTATCCATAAATTCAACAAGAGATTCTGCTGTATACCAAACATACAAAACTCTAGTGCTATACACCTAGAGCAGTGTGTGCCACATGTAAGAAGTTTAATAGGAACCAGTATCATGGCACAGCTGGTAAAATAATCTGTTATACAGCAGGTCATGTAGATGTTGGAACAAGTCCTAGGAGCTTCATTTCTTTTTTTTTTTTTTTAAGATTCATTTATTTTTACTGCAAAGTCAGATATATAGAGAGGAGGAGAGGAAGAGCTTCCATCCGATAATTCTCTCCCAAGGAACCACAATGGCTGGAGCTGTGCCAATCCAAAGCCAGGAGAAAGGAACTTCTTCCAGGTCTCCCAAGTCAGTGCAGGGTCTCAAGGCTTTGGGCCATCCTTGACTGCTTTCCCAGGCCACAAGCAGGGAGCTGGATGGGAAGCGGGGCGGCCTGGATTAGAACGGGCACCCATATGGGATTCTGGTGTGTGCAAGGAAAGGACTTTAGCCACTAGGCCACCACGCCGGGTCCCAGCTCCACTTCTGATCATGTTCCTTGTTTGTGACCTTAGAGAAGCAATGGAAAATGATCCAAGCATTGAAGTCCCTATCCACATGGGAGATCTGCATGAAGCTCCTGGCTTCAACCTGGCCCAGCCCAGCACTGCCCCTTGCAAATATCTGGGAAGTGAACCAGCAGATGAAAGATTCTCTCTCCCTCTCTTTCAAATAAATAAACAAATCTTTTTTTTTTTTAAGTTCAATAAGTGTGGCTCAATAAAAACAATAGTAGTAATATAAAGTTTGGATAAACTTAACAAAGTGAACAGTTTTAATTGTACATAAAACCCTTAGGCATGTAAGGCTTGCAATTGAAGTCTGTCCCTGCCTGATAACATGTTGCCAAATCAAAGTCCTTTTTCCAGTCATGCTCCTCCTCAACTATAGCTCTGGGAATCTCCATATTGCTGGGACATCCTTTATTCATGACTGAAATTACTAAGAACTTGAAGGTACTGAAAGAGTTATATGCCAGGACTGTGCAGGAGAATATTCTAGATGATTCACCAAAATCAAGATGGCTCCTAGATGATCCTTCATTCAGGGCAGAGTCTCAGCAAGTCAGAACACGCTAGAAATCACAGAACGAATAGAGTATGTCTCCTAGCAGCATAACCTTTACTTGATGGGAAGTATGTATATATGACAGTAAGGATGAAAAGGATGTAAGTGAAAAAAAAAAAGCATAACTTTTTAAACAAAACTCTAAAAGAAATCAAAGACAATAGATAAGTATTATAGGCTTCGTCCCACGTGCCCGGCGAGAGCAGATCACTCCTCTGGCTTCATGGTTGCCTGTGAAAGCCAGCAGCCACCTCAGTCTCAGGATGATTTAGCATTTTTTCTTTAGTGAATAATCTGTTCAATCAATCTGCAGTGACAGAAAGCAGGTCAGTGCTTTCCTAAGACCAGAGTAAGTGGTACGACTACTTTGAGGAGGTAACAAATCTAGGTCTTAATTATAGAGACCAAGACCTTGACTGCACAGATTTTTCACACACACACTCAAAAAGTCCAACTCTATCTTTAAAATGAGTATGGCTTCTAACACAAAAAGTATAACAAAGTAAAACTGATTTTCTAAAAAAAAAAAAAAGCTTTAGCTTTTTTACTGGTTTTTGTTTGTTTATATTTATGAGGAGTGGAGTTGAAAGGAGGCTATTGAACTAAGAAGGCAGTTGTAAGGGAAAAACAATTATGGCCTACTAGGAATTCAGACATTGTGGGCACAGGTTGGATGGAGACAGAAGGGCACAGGGTGGAGAAGAAGTAGCCTCTGATGTGCATCCACAGCTGACAATCTAGCATAGCAGCAAGCACAACTGAACTTAACATCAAGGCAAGGAGAGAGGAGAAGAGAAGAAAAAAGCTAGAATGTTCTGAGTGGGGCATGCCAAGCTCCATGAGCCCTCCTGCAGAGTCTGAGGATCCTGGGGCAGGGCAATAGACTTTCCAGGTGTTGGAGCAAAGGGTCAGCCTACTGAGGAATTCAGGACAGGGGGAGTGAGACGTCTGCACACAGAGGTATTTTCAGGCATAGCCTGTAGCTCCCCAAGCCATCCAGATCATGTTCTGCATTGCCCTGTGCCGGGGCTGGCTTCTCTTAGTGCTTCAAATTCGAACAGGGATTTGCAGGGCACTGCTTAATGCAAGCTCTTTCCCTTTGGCTCCCTGAGCCATTCTCCCTGGTCCTCTCTACAGAGTTATTCTACTGCCAAATGTGGCTTCGCCAGGGGGTTCCATACTTTAAAAGGCAGACTTATTTTTAGCTCCTGACAAATCCCCAAAGCTTTTCATTACAAAGGCAAGATGAGTGACTAGACTTACTCCTTTTCTCTGGGCTGAGAGGGAATAAAAAGGAAAGAAAGAAAGCGGACCTGAAGTTTGTTGCTATGTCGCTTTTCATTTTTCAATGTTAATTTGGAAATTTGTTTCAACTTGCTGTGAACTTTTCCACCAGAAATATATTACACTGAATGCTGAAGTGTTTTAAAAATACTGGCGCGCTCTGGTAACCGTCTGTCACTCTTTGAGGCACATAGCAATTTAAAATTATTGGAGCTCTTAAATGAAGTGCTTAAATTTGAAGGTGATCACCACTTGGAGCATGCGGATTGCACAGCTATCTCAACCAGAACAGTGCTTCAATTTCCTTTAAGCAGGTCATTTTGGGGAGCGATAAGGGAGTCTGATTGCCCAGCATGCATTGATTTAAAACTACTGGAGTCGTCAATTCATTTCTACAAGCACTTCTGTTTGGGTGCAATCTTGTTCTGACGGCTTAAATTGGTCCAAATTGGTCTATACTGCATATGCCCAAAACACTAATGTATTTTGGTAATCTGCCTTTTCGGTGGCGAAATTAACAATAATTCCTGACTAAGCCCAAACAGCACACCAGCAGATGTATTTGCTATTCAAAAAAAAAAAAACAAGGTCATTGAGGTGAGTGTGTCTAATGTCAAAAGATGTAAAGGGAAATATATATTGCTTTTCCAGGGACATTTGGTCCAACATACTATATTCAATTTCTCAAAAATAATATGAATTTTATCAGAATATAATGCTTATTGTAGAATTCTATGTCCTTGTGACAACCCACAAATTTACATTTTGTTGTGGTTGAAATACTGAGAAGTCTTTGGGTTTTTCCACCTCTCAAGACACAGGGAATAAAAACGTTTAAATAGTACGAAGAAGAGTATATTTATATTCTAGTTAAAACACAAGAAAAAGCAGAAAATTTTACTTAAAAGAATGTTAAACAGAGGAGAAAATGCTTCATGGCACACATGCCAAAGTATGCCATTATCAGGTAATTCAAGAAAACCAAAGTTTTACATTGAAAAACTAAGGGGGTGAGGGAAGAACATGCTGGCTCAGCGAGAACAACAAAAACACTAACAGCGAATGTGCATCGGACAGTATGTGCTCCATCTTACGGATTCCTGGAGAAAATCACTACCGCAGTATTCCAACAGTCCTGCATCTCGTTTTATTATTTTTTCATGTATTAGGTAGAGACTCATCTGTCTATTATCTCTATCTATATTCCCATCTATTGAAAGACATGTGTAGAGAAGGTCAGAGTAAGGCAGTACGCATGCCCACAAACTCGAGTAGATCTAAGTTTCTTTGTAGCAGCTTTATTAAGCAGTAGCAAATAAACACCATAATATTTAGCATTAAAAATTCAGATGCTTTTTAGCAGATATGTATAATTCAGCCTCTAAAATGCATTGTTAGGACATGTCTATCATTTTCAAACTCCCCGCATGCCCATGTACAGCTGCTCTCTTTCCCCACTCCAGGACTCGGGAAACCTCGGATCCAGGAGTTTCATATCCCTGAATCTTCAGTGTCTGACTTCCACACTGCATGTCTACAAGCATACATCATGGCTTGCACAAGTATTCTTTCTTTTCACTGCTGAATGTACTTTATTGTACGGTTCTGCCATTGTGTGTTGCAACAATGAGTAGACGTTTGGGTTGCCTATGCTTTAATGCTACTATGAAAATACTACAGGAAATACCTGTACACATTTTTGTGTGACTATTCATTATCATGTGTCTTGTATAGAAACTTAAAAAAATAGTATGGGTATGCTGAAATTTATAAGAAGTGATCACACTTCTCCAAAACCAGTATTATCAATTTGGATATTTATCTTTCTATCATCAATGCATATAATCCCAATATGAAGCACATGCAAAATTCCAAATAACTCACAACTGTAAAGTGGAGATGTGAAGCTACCACATCAAACTCCACATCCAAGTTAGTTAACATCTCCAAAATAAATATTTGAAGTTAAGCAAATTTCTCCATTGCGGGATCTAACAGAACGCGATTCCATAAAGGTCAAAAAGAATTTCTAAGGAAAATTAATAGCAACTAGTTGTCCAACATACGTTTTGCCCACACAACAGCTTCCTATTACTGTACTCATTTCCCATGGAATTACCAAGAAATCTAACTTGAGATGGAGGCCTAGATGCATCCTGTTTTGTGGATAAGGCAAATATTTAATGGAATGAGGAAAACATGGTAGAAAAGAGAAACAAGTTAAGCAAGGAAAGGGGTCTCCAGCGGAGTCAAGCAGGGGTCTCAAGAACCTTGATAAGGGATGGAGACAAGCTCTGGAATAAACATAATTGAATAGAATGATTCCATCTAAAGACATGGCAAAAGCAATTTATTCCCGAAGTGAGTCAACCATTGGTAGCACTTGTAGTAGACTGCTCATTCGGGGAATAGAGGAAGGAATAGCGTCACAACGCTTGACCTTGGTCTCTCCCAAAGGTGGAGCAGTGAACCAGAAGGTGGTTCCTTGAGCCTTTTCCAATCAACATTCACTGAGTGCACTGTCCAAGAAGCACAAGCTTGGCAGAGGGGAGTGGGAGGCAGGAAGACACCCATACCATAGTACTCTCACTAGTCTTCCACTCTCTAGAGCAGACTAGAAAACCAAGCTCTCTGGAACTTTACAGGAACTTGAAAGCTTTATTTTACCCCAAGTAGAAACAAGGAAGATACATTTATTGCAATCAGTAAGAGTACTCCCTTTGATGGCCTCTAGTGTTCAACGGGTTTGAGAGAGAGTAAAATTCTAATGGTACAAGACAAAGAATAACGAAAGAAGTCGTGAGTGGTAGTGAATGAGAAAACATTTTCAACAGAACACTAAGGAACTTCAAAATCCAAGTCTCCAACTAAGTAAGTATATGATATTTTCAAATACACCGAGCTGTTCTAACTCCACATTGAAGGAGAGAAAGTTGGCTTCTGTTTCTCAAGTAAATCAAGCTCACAGAGGCCATAAAACTATTTTAAGACTCAGACAAGTCAGTGACCTGACAAGATTATAGAACACAACCCTTTAATTAAGGTTTCCAAATGAAAGTACTTAACCACTTTGTTATATTACTCTATACATACTGAAAGTCAAAATTCTACAACATAAAAATGGCTTTGCAGTTTATATTTTTTAAAGTAATTGTTTCCAAGATGCTTAGATTTGTGTGCAAAGTCATTTTTGTTGTTTCCCTCCTGGGAGCTTCCACATCCCCTACTGCCCATTAAGAGTTTGTCAACCTGAATGTAACTGAAGAATTCTTCAAATCCTTTTTTTTTTCCAGAAATGAGCAACTTTATGGTCATTTCTCACTTACGTGCGACATGCTTAAATAAGAATCTCTGAATATTAAAAAAAAAGAATAATAGAAGGACGCATGGACCACAAACGACCGACAGGCTTGAGACAATTTACAAGATGCCTTTGTCAACCATGCACAACTGTCTCCATGATGGAGGAGGAATCACATGAAGTGCCTGTTGTGTTTTCCTAGAAATAGGTAGAAGGCAATGAAGAGTCACCCCTACAGTGTTTGGCCCCACATAGACTACACTTGCTCCTCAGTGAACGCAACTGACTGAAGAAAGGACCAGCCCCATCAGCTATTGGGTATGAATCCTGATCTCCTTTCTCCGGTTCTTAGCTATGCACAACTAACCTAATCAATAACACAACACAGATGTTCTTTGCTGAGACCGAAAGATGTCACGGCCTTTTAGAGTAATTTTCCCACCCACAATTGTTCAAGTCTCTTACAGCAATGAATAGAACATGTATAACTGTTTTTACTAACATGTCGTTTGACTGAGGTATCAGGACTCTTAGTTCTCCAACGTAGTCTCATTTCTTTTTCTCCAATATGCCACATTCCCACCTAGGCCTGGATTACAATAATTGCCAAATAAAGGTTTTTGCCTTTCAAAAGTTTAGATGCGATCTCTCATTCCCCCCAGGTAGTTAAGGCTGGAGCTGAGTAGCAGCTGCCCCTTTAAAACCAGATGTATGCATTCCTGTTCATTGCAGTGACAAAGGTCTGCTGCTGGTAAACAGTCAGGGCACTGGTGAGCCCTAACACAGAGGGTTGGCCAATTTCACTTCGATATGTACTTGTGCCATGATTAATTCCTTGCTATCCATGTGACATCAACCAATTTACAAGTTATTTGAAAGTTTAGCAATTAGGTCAGTATGCAGTTTCTACCACATCACTGCATAGTACCCAACATCCCACACCTTAAAACCATACATACTTCACACATGTACCTTAACTGTGTTCTTTTTAGGCAAACACGTTGACCAGTGTCAGAATAGATGAACCAACATCCTTCCAGCTACAACACCAGACGATTCCATCACTTACAGAGAAACTTCTCAGAGAATATTTTATACATTAATGTCAGGACATTCTGGTGTTGCCTCACTATTTTTAGATCGAAGAAGAGCTGCTAGAGGATTGAAATTCTTATCAGGATTCAGATTCGACTCTACAATACTCACCATTTTATCTTTGTATTATTATCAGATTCCTGGCTGGTTACTCCCACTCCAATCTGATTCAAACTCTTTCTGCAGTGGCAAAGCCGCCCTTAAATAAGGCTGAAGCTCCAACAACTGTGAGAATGAAGCCCTCCATCACCATTTTCATCATGTCACTTCCTTACTAGGCAAGCCTCAGATGCTTCCTGTGTGTGTGTGTGTGATAACTCATCCAAACCTCTCAGGTTGGCATCCAAACCTACCTGCCCATAAACAAGAGTGAAAGCCCTAGGCGATTGTAGGCTCCCCTAAAACCAGTTTAAGTCATAGAAATTCCCTATAGATCCTCTACATTGTGTCTCAATTTCTTTTTTCACAGAAGACAACAATAACTCATCAGAGTAAGCACAGGTTCTGCATGCCAAGCCCAGGGATGTTGCACAAGATCTTTTACCATATGTATGTCCATTGCAATTCACAAACCCCTTGTGAAAACAGGTAACAGGGAAAGGGACAAGCCTTTCATTTTCACACGTCGAGAGCTAAAGTGCAAAGCAGACCCTCAAACATTTCAGTATTTCAGAAAGCACCAGGCTACTTTGCTCTACTATTTACAGTTCGTAGTACTAGAACCAAATAGTCTTCAGGAAGCCATCTCCTTAGCCCCCATTGGCAATCAGTGTCCTTCAAATAGGATTCCTTTGTGGATCTCTGTTATCATACATCAGAGTCTGGGAAAATTCTTCAAGTCACACGCCATGGGGTGAAGGAAAAGAACATTCCTAGAGATAGATACAGAAAGCATGGGTGTGAACCCAATCTATTGATCCTCGGACACCTGAATTTGGCTATTGCTGTGGTTGACAATTTCCAGCATCCTGGGAGCTGCCTTTCTTCGACAGCTACCATGTCTCTTCGACAAATGCAGAGAAAGTGCCATGCCCCGGGACAGTCTCTTCTGAACACTGAGGACAGAGACTGAGGGGGTAAGCATTCAAATGTCTGGTTTGGGGGTGACACTTCTATAGCATCTTTTAGTTGTTCCCTAGAAAGTCCCTACGCAAAGTGGTCCTCATTCATTCACATCAGTAAACTGCTCGGTAACACACAACGCATGAGCTTTCTTGTCTCCACATTCACTTTCCTTAGCTTGCCCTATATGTTTTCTTGTGCTTCCTTTCCAGTAACCTTCCTGAACTCACATCTTCTATTCTGCTTTCCAACAAACCAAAGTTAAGAGATATGTCACTAAAAGAAGAGAAGACACAGGTTCCCAGCCTCCCAGCCTCCCTCAGGGGAGGCATGCTGAACTCCTGGCCACCACTAGGCTGCACAATAACAGTTTTATTGCACTGGAAGATGTCTTCCTATGCTACATCTCCCTTCACTTAAGACGTTAGCACTTTTGACTCCCAAGGGGCATTCAGGAATGTATGGAAACGGTTCTTATTGTCACCACTGGAGAAATGATTGCTACTGACATGTGGTGGGCTGAGGCCAGGATGTTGCTAAACATTCCACAGAGAAGCTTTTTTCCAACAAAGAATTCTTTCACCTTAAATGACACTAGTGTTTACGTTGAGAAGCCTTATTGGACTACAAGCACGAGAACAATGCTGTCTGTGGAAGAATGATCAAACCATTTTGGTCCCATCAGTGTAGATTTGGGTGCCAACTACTGAGTCCACGCTGTACTCATCACCTGCAAGTTTTGGGTCCATGGAATTTTTAGTGTCTGGGGGAAGGGAGTAAGCTGCAAGCCCTTTGGAAACTGAACTAGGGTATATCCATCCTCCTGGGAGAAAACAGCTGTTTGTTTAAATAAGTCCGAGCGAGTCCCAGCGATCATTCTTCAGACACACCCTGCAGAAAGAATGCTTGATCTCATCCTTGTGTCCTTTCTCCTCAAGGACAGAATTCTATAGATCGCACAAACAATCTCACTCTATAAACAGACAAAACTCCCTGTACAAATATTTTGATGTGTGAATAAGACATACGCCGAGAAGTCAGTCTCTCCAGTCACTACTCCTCTCCCACACACACCCAGCAAAATCCAGAGAGAAACCAGAACCTGAGGTTAGTCCATTGCTACCCTGAGTGACCCAAAGTGAGCAGCAGACTGGGAATGAAGGAAATTGCCTAAAAAGGTCAACCTCTTAAAGCTAACACAGTGAGTTCTACCAGATGTATGCAGCAGCATTCATGGTGTGTACAAAACTCACTGGTGTCCCAAGAAGGGGAGTGAGGACAGGACCACAAAACCAAATGAGACACCTGCCTGGAGCTGCTGAATGTAAAAGTTGCTGCCAGCTCCTTCTCAGGAGCGCACTCAGCCGACACTGCACCTGGCAAAGCACTGCTCAGGAATTCTGCTGAAAGATGCCAGCAGGACTCAGTCACTAGCAAAGTGCACACCTGGCTACCTGCACAGCCCTCTTGATTGTCATAATGAATAAGCCCCTCTCCCATAGGTGGCTTCTGGCCAAAGTAGGGCAATGGCTAACTCGTCTTAACCCAGTCTTGATCTCACATTATAGCCTACTGTGTTCAGAAACAGCTTTGAAAAATCACTAATGATTTCTTTTTTAGGAGAACAGGGAAGTGGAGCAGCCAGCTGACAGACCAGAAACCACATCTTGGCAGCCAGCTCCATCCCAGAAACAAAGGGGTCTTTGGTTCACCTGTCAAGATTGTGCTCATTGCTCCTTGTCCTCAGGCCTCTTCCCATGGAGCTTATCTGATGCTTGCATCCAGGTGTGATGGAAGGGAAAGTGCTAACATCATCACTGAGGGTGAGCGGCTGGCTGGCTAGGAAAAACCGGCATAAGACGCTGCTCTCAGCAGAAGCTGCAGCAGCCTGGGAGAAGTAAGATTTCTCTCCTTCCAAACTGGAAGCTCAAGGAAAGGATTGGAGGCAGGGCTAGTCCCTAGGAGAGAAGGGAATATGTGCATCTAACTCTTGCCTTTACCCCTTCCTTCCAAAAAATAAAATAAAGCCATCTTTCCAAACTCCGCAAACCTAAAAGCCACACTTTGCTTCATCATGTAAAATCTTTAATATCATTCAGTAATTCTCTGCCACCCACTGTGACAAGTCAGTGTGCCACTAAGATTTTCTGAGAGCAGTAGTTCTCAAAGTGTTGCCTCCCCCCGCCCCCCAGGGAAGGCACTGGCACTTGGGGCTTTTAGAGAAATGCAAATTCTCAGAACTGACCTGAACTCTGAAGTCAAGAGCTCTGGGTGAGGGACATGCCCATCAGCTGATTCCAATGCACGCTAGCGCTCACAGTACCCTGGAGAGGGACACAATTCATTGTCCAGCCAAGACTTCCCAGGCCACTGCAGCTTCCTCACTGGGAGTAATTTGGCACCATCACCCCGCTCCCCAAAATATTATTTACAGACTTCAAGCTTTTCAAAATTTGCAATTTAAACTTATTCTCAGGGTGTGAATGTTATATTAGCATAGACTTCTCATAGAATGCAAATGTCACTAGTCAGATGCATTTCAAAGCTGAAAACTTTCACACCTGTCATTGCATTAGTGAATGTATTTTACCTGGATATAAGCAACGTTATATGAATCCAACCAGCATTTTTAAAGTGACTCTGTTTGTTTAGAAATGATCGTATGGAGTAGAGGGGGTGAAGTTGAAGGGGAAAGTGCAATACATCTCCCAAGGTGGGTGTTAAGATATGAAATTATCACAGGCAACCATCTCCCACAAAGATTATTTGAGGCACTACTCTATTATGGAATACCATCATTCTCATCTCTAAACTGCTCATAATAAGGTCTTTCTCTAGAGTCATTCCCCAGCGCAGTCATCTATGTTAACTGCCCTCCACTTTTTTTTTGTATTTTTATTATTTTTTAAATGATGTTTACATAGTTGATTAGGGTGGGTGAGACCACTGTTTATACATTTTGTTTTTCTTCTTCCTGTATTTGGGGCTGGGGTGAGATACAAAGGGAGAAGCCACGCCCAGACTCTCAACTGTCTCAGTACCCAGGGATGGGGAACAGCTACCCAATGTCACCCCAGGGTGCCTGTGGTAGAGCATTTTCTGATAGTTCTGCCCAAGTGGTTTTGATACTTTTGAGATGCTGTTGATATTGCTGCTCCAGGGATGAGGAAACCTTTCCAAGGCCAATTGGCTGATATATTCCACCTCTGAGTCTCCATTCACCCAGAAATTTGCTGTCAAGCTTTGCTGGGTAGATTAACTTGTTCTGCCCTCCTTCCTCTGCAAACCAATGGGTGCTACAGCTCAATCCAACCCAGTTGGCCCTCATGTTATACCACAGGGAGCTGCAGCCAAGTCAGAGCAACCCCCAATTACCCTCACTGGACCAGCCCCCAACTTGGGTTCCTGTGCCTGTCAGCATGTGCAGTGGACTGGTCTGGTCTGTCCCACATCCCATTCACATCTTGTAGACATCGTTGAGCACTGAAGCCTAACTCAACCCAATCAACTCCACCCTCCAGTCCACACTCATGCCAGCAAGTGTCATTGCCTGTCCAGTCAGCCCTACCCCTAGTCCTGGTTCTCATGCTCACCAGTGGGAGCTGCAGCCCATCCGAGTGGTGCCCACAGCAACCCCACCGGGCCCATTCCCTGCCCTGGATCTTACACTGTCTAGATGGTTCTGTAGTCAAGCTTGATAGAACTTACCCCCAATTCCAGCACTTAGCAGCTGCTGCTGCAGCGAAGCCAACCCACCTGCCCTACTCTGGCTCATGGCTACACCAGTGGATTCAATCAGTTAGCCAACCCTGGCTCTCCCCTTAACCCAGTTCACATGTAGGCTAACAGGTGTTGTAGCCCTACCCAACCTGGTTTGCCCCCAGGTCTGGCTCTCACACTCAACAACAGGAGCAGTAGTCTAGCAGGGGAATCCCTACTACTCCCCTGCCAGGCTTACATACCTCCCCTTGGTCTCATATATGCTGGTGGGTTCTGTAGCCCAGCCTGGCCTGGTCTCCTTCCTTCCGTTTCACACTGGAGGGTGCTGTCACCCAATCTGGCAAGTCAACCCCTAGTCTCATCCCTGAAGTGAACTGGCTGATCAAACCCACCCCAGACCTGAATCACATGAATACATGTAGGTATTGTAACCTGGCCTGGTCTGGGCTGCTGCTCACCTTGGTTCTTGTGCTCATCTGCAGGGACTGAACCCTGACAAAAGAGTTCACGAGCAACTCTATTAGGTCTCCTCCTAGTGGCAGATGTCACATACACTGGTGGGCCCTTAGTCCACTTCCTTCCTGGCAGGAACAACAGCCTTGCCCAACTGGCCCACATCCAATCTGGTTCTTACTATTGGGTGTTCCAGCCCAGTCACAACTGTTCATGGCCCAGTGGGAGCTGAGACAACTCTCACATGGCCCAGTGGGAGCTGAGACCTAGCCTAGCCCATTCTACACCTACTCTAGCTCTCAATAACACCAGTGGGTGCTGGAGTCTAGCCCAGTCTGTAATTGCTCTCTACTTTAAAATCAGCCCATCTTGCTCTACTATTTCCAAGTACTCCTTGGTCTTTAAGTCCTATCCACATTGCTTTTGCTGCATCTCATTGGTAAGTATCAATGTCACCTCCTTAGTGCCAATTTCTTCCCAAACTACCTGGCAAAGATGAAATAAAATTTCAGTACCCGATAATGGCAATTAATGTGATGATAGCACTTCCATATCCTTTTGATGAGAAATGAATCAGAGAATGTTTTTCAAAATCCAGCTGGGCAGATCTGTTCTTGTAAGACTCTACCCTAAAGAAATTTCATAAACATCCCGTTCACATTTTAGGGCATCTGTCCAATCCACAGACCATCATCCTCTGTTCTTTGGCAGCTGGCTCCTGTGAATATTATATCTGGAAAGTTGACAGAATATTGGGGAGCTGGTTGCTGGGACTTAAAACTTGGTTCTGAAACTCAGTGCCTGTGGGACATTGAGCAAATAACTTATTCTCTGATCTTTTTCAAAGTGTGGCATGAGTCCCTGGCACTCTCACCCAAGTGACAGCTGTATGAGTGTCCTGTGTAATGCACTTAGCCCAGGGTCTGACAATCAATTCGTGTTCAATTATTAACTACTAGTTGTATCACCTACATGTGGCTGCTTTGGATCAAAGTGATTGGACATAATATCAGCTTGGATCTTTTGGATCAGATTTTTTTTTCCCAAGAATTTGGAACTGTGATTGACAACCACCCCATGCGTCTATTTGTATGCATTAGACACATTACACACAAATGCATTCTTCCATGGGTATGGAAAAATTTGTGAAGAATCTACAAAGAAAAAAAAAAGTGGGAAGTACTACAGCACAACAGCACAGGCTAGAATGGATGAAAGAACATGCCTTCCATGCCAGTTCTTTCTGGCTTTGTTCCTCTTCTTGGGCTGTAGGAGACATGAAGTTTCATGGTAACTCCTATTGCACAAGTTGGTAGCTAATAAGATCAGGATTTTGTCTGCTCCTTCAGATCTAGTCTTCATCTTCTTCTACCCTGCTCTGGGTCAAGAAAACTGACAATGAGAGTATCATCATCTAGGATCCCATCCCATTTAACCACACTCTGCTATTATGTCATTTTATTTTTTGAGATCGTTTTTTGCTCAATTAAGTTCTCAATTCTGCTTTTTCATAACAAAGAATATGCATGAAATTTTCTTATTCCTGAGTTATAGTTATGTTTCTACATTGGGTTCTTTTTCTTTTCCTCATATGTTTTCATTCCCACTCTGTTGCAGGTTTTAGAGCTCCTATTCATGATTTTCCTTCTCATCCCATGGTCAACATGAAGCACTTGTCCAAAATTTGTATTTGATCTGCAGAATGAAAGACCAACTTGTGCTTAGGCTCTCTCCCACTGAGAACTGTTTAAATCTCCTTGAAACTACTAATTAACCTTGGGTCTTCCAGATCCTTGGTCAATTATTCTGGCTCTGATTTGTGTTTTACTGAACCGTGTATGCTTCAGTGGAGTGGTTGAGAATGAAGGGAGGGCGAGCTAAGCTGAGACTCCAAATGGTCATGGTTAAATGGCTCTTTGTTGTACCCTGATTCAGACAGCTGTCCATTCAGAACCAAAGTTCCTGCTACAGTGCTACGGAGTGTTCTCTCCCCCTGGAGGTGTGCCTCCTCCTTCACAGTAGAGCCTGGAGCCTTTTCTCCATTAGGGAAGGTCATCCTCAAATGTTCATTTCTCACCGAGTTCCTTCACTACTCCTATTCAGAAAACAGCAGAGGATAGTCTACTGTTTCGCGTCTTTGTAAATTCAGAAGAGTGGGTGGAACAGACACTGCTCTTAAACTTCTCCTTCCCTCCATTCGCAATACTAGACCACATTTCCCTGCATCTCACACCAGGGTGTCCAGGCCATTAATGTCTTATCTTCTTCTCCTTAGTGGTGCAGATTCAGAAGACTTAGAAGAGGACAGATCAGTTAAAAGACCTTTGAAGCTATCTAATGAGGATGGCCACTTTGGACTGTGAAGGAAGAAACTCGTACTTATTCCTAAGAATTTAACAATGCAGATAACAGTAGCCTGCCTTGGATAAATAATAATTTATTAATCCAACTCGCAAATAATGTGTCTTAAGTTACAGAGCTGAGGTTAGGAACATATCACACCACATTACAATGTCTTGAATACTTTTCGCAGTGCCACCTGTACTAAATTTCAGACATTTAGCCAACACCCTTTCCTTGTCTTGCACTACTAACAACCTGCTTTTTGTGCATTTATTTCTATTATGTTTAAATCAGTTGTTAAAAAATAATTTGTAAGCCCATGTCTCACAGTGGTCAGTGTTATCTAGAAGTGACATCACATTCTTTTAGAATGTATTACAATCAGTTCCCCATTTGATCTTGCAGTGTATATGGGGAATTGCAAAATTTTCTTTTCCTGACTGAAAACTTCCTACATACAAGTATAATGAGCTAGCTTCCTAGGAATTTACTTGGGTACCAGAGCAGCTGCTTCAACCACACATCCAATGTTTCTGATCTATTTGCAAGACTGGAATACTGAGCTCAGAATCTTGTCAACAAGTCACAATGACGGTCAATACAAGTGAATGGAGCATTGAGAAGAGACATAAAGAATAAGGTATCTGACCAAGTGGAAGATTCAGCCAGAGAATCTCAAATGTATCTCAATAGAGAGAGAAACGAATCACTTAGTTAATTTTTTTTTTACTTAATTTGAGAGGCTTAACACACACACACATACACACACACACACACACACACACACGCAGATAAAAATAGTCTGTCCATTAATTCACTGTCACAGTTGAGGCTAGGTCAAGGCAAAGCCAGGGGCCTGGACAACACCTTGGTTTTGCACATTGGTAACAGGGGCCCAACTTGCAGGGACATTGTCTACTGCCATCTCGGGTGTATTCCTAGGGAGCCAGATGGGAATCGGAGCAGCTGGGAATAACCCAGCATTCACACAGGATGTTGGCATCATAGGCAGCAGTCTAACCCACTGTGTCATAATGCCAGCTCCAAATTCATTTTTAAAACTTCAAACACTCATCATTTTACCTACAATAAAAAATAGCACAATCAGCTGCACTGCCAAATTCCTAATCAAATTAGACAGAAACGGTCAACAAATCTACTCCAGGAATATCAACAGAAACCCAAGGAAATGTTTCAGAACACTCCATGGTGCTCAAGCAACATGAGCAGGCCAGGTTTGCTACGCATTGGCAAGCACATTTTCATGATACAAAACTTGTGGCAAAACAGTATAACACAATATATTTTTCTCCCTTTAATTAAATTTACTATTTTTGAAACACATAGTGCAGGTCTTTCCAACTTTCATCTGAAGAGCAACAGAAAGGAAAAATTTGTAAATGGAATCAAATAGAAAACTGACTTTAAAAAAAATTTTTTCCTGAGCCACCTCAGATTCAACATGTTTAGGATTCTTACATATGTACATAAGTTCAAGTCCATGTATAGCAGTTTCTCAAATCATGTTATTTCTTTTTCCTGGAACTAAAATATTTTTAGCATTTTTATCTTTTCTATAAATCTTGTCATCTCTTTCTCTAAGATATATTTCTTTACATCACTACTTAAAAACTCTTGCTGATTTTCAACAGATTCCACCTGTACCCCAACAATAGCCTCCTAATAAGTTTTATTCTACTCCCGTGTTCCACCAATTTACGTACCAGACACAGTCAATATTACAAAGGTCAATTCAAAAATTTCATAGGAAATGGAATTTTAAAAGACATTTATTTTGAGCTGAAAAAAAATCTGAATCATTCATGGTCTTTCTCATAGGATTCATCTGCCATAATTTTTTTTTTAATTTCTCTTCTTAGATATGGATTCCAAAGTATTTTTTTCTTACCAAAATAGACGTATTTTACTCCATCTTCCATGAAATTATGAAATACCCTTTAATTTTGAAAAGACAAAGTGATATCAGCTTCCCTTTCTGAAAACTTACAACGACTTAAATTCTCTCATTTTATGTGTCCTGCTTCTTGTCCGTTTCCTGTGAGCTGCCGGTAGCGTCCTCTTAGCTTCCCCCGCACGCCAATCTGTTCACTGAGGTTGAATTTTGCATTCATCTTTTGCCCTCCTGTCAGTGTTTTCTTCCACTGTGAAGTAACACCTCTTTGTCCTTTGCTTCTTATGCTAAATGTCATCTTCTCAGCTCACACTCTGTTAGTTTATTGCCTTGTATGCTGTTTGGCAATTAGTGGACACCTAATCAGTGTTCTAGGGACACATGAAGAGATGACCGTGAGAATGTCTTTTAAGCCTGTGTGACACTTATATGTGCTTATAATTTGTTAATTGATGAGTCAACTGTTGCCCATGTTTTAGAGTAAAATGGGTCGAGAAGTTTTCCATGAAGCAAACAGATGTGTTACTCTTATTCTCTAATGGGAGGAAAAGAAAAACAAGACTAATTTTGATAGAAAAATGCTGCACTCAGGTGGAGATTTAACAGCATAAGAAAACAAAAGCAGCTGACAGCAGGGGCTTATTGATCCAACGTGCAGGAAAACATGAACGGTCCTGCTCTGTCACTACGGCAAAATCTTTATTTATTATTTATTTATTTATTTACTTACTTACTTACTTATTTTTAATGATTTTCTTTTTTATTGGAAAGTCAGATTTACAGAGAAGAGGAGAAACAGAGAGCAAGATCTTCCATCCCATGATTCACTCCCCAAGCGGCTGCAACAACTGAGGCAATCTGAAGCCAGGGGCCAGAAATTTCTGCTGGGTCTCCCATGCGGGTGCAGGGTCGTCCTCAACTGCTTTCCCAGGCCACAAGCAGGGAGCTGGATGGGAAGCAGGGCTGCTGGGATTAGAACTGGTGCTCATATGGGATCCCAGCACATGCAAGGTGAGGACTTTAGCTGCTAAGCTATCACACCAGTCTACTATGGCAAACTCTTCACAAATGTCTACTGTGATCCTTAACACCTTTGTAAGGGAAGATTCATTAAAAAGTGCCACATCTTGCAACTGGAACAGGATGGATGAAACCAAACAGTGTCAACAAAAACAAAGAACAATGCATGAAATGCGTCCGCCTAAAGGAACTGGAGGTTGTGGGATAGAATGACATCCTCATGTAAAACTGAAAAGACTTGTGGAATAAGGGACAAAATATGCAAAGCATAAGGAACATTTTTTAGCTTAGAATACACTAAAATTAAAATTATTGTGAATTATTACTGTGAAAAGAAAATGCAGAAAAGAGACTGAAAAATATATTTACTGTGCATATAAGTGGCAATATTGTAGCACCCAGAGTAGATAAAGAAATCTTATATTTCTTTTTGGAGGGCAATGTTGGAAATATTTTGTAAAGCTGAAGATATTCATATCCCAAACTTAGCAATTCAAGTTCAGTTCTCTAGAGAACCCTTACATATGGAAACATTAATAAGAATGCTCACTGCAGCATTATTTGTCATAGTGCAGTAGAAACATCCTAAGATAATAGGTACATAAATCATGACAAAATTATAGCAAGCAAAACTACTCAGTAACTATAAAGTTTAAAAAGTTGACTGCCAAAACTATTTGTGGATGGAGATGTATTAAAGGATAAAACAATGCACAATGTAACATGCATGAAATTCATAACGCCTTATTCTAAAAATAAAGGCAAAAACATGGAATCAGCAAGTTTCACAGAGTGATTTGAGAAGACTAGAAGACCATGAAGCTTATGATATTTACACTAAAATCACTTGAAAAAATTACATAAAGCATCTAGAAATTCAATTACAAGCGTAAAACGGATGCAATGGCTCAGTGGCTAAATCCTTGCCTTTCACGTGCAGGGACCCCATGCGGGCACTGGTTCATATCCTGATTGCCTCACTTCCCATCCAGTTCTCTATTTGTGGCCTAGAAAAGCATCAGAGCATGGTCCAAACCATTGGGATCCTGTACTCAAGGGGAAGATATGGAAGAAGCTTCTGGCTCCTAGCTTTGGATCAGCTCAGCTCCAGCCATTATGGCTACTTAGGGAGTAGTGAATCAGAGGATGGAAGATCTTTCTCTCTGTCTTGCCATCTCTTTGTAGATCTGCCTTTCCAATAAAGATAAATAAATCTTTAAAAAATAACAAAAGGTGTGGGGCCTGGTGCAATAGTCTGGTGGCTAAATCCTTGCCTTGCATGAGCCTGAATCCCATATGGGCACTGATTCATTTTCTCAAATGCTCCGATTTCCACCCAGCTCATGACTTGTGGCCTGGGAAAGCAGCAGAGGATGGCCCAACGCCATGGATTGCTGAACCCACACGGGAGACCCAGAGGAAATTCCTGGCTTCTAGCTTCAAATGAGCTTTAGCTTTTGCAGCCACTTGTGGAGTGAATCAGATAACAAAAAAATCTCTCTGTCTCTCCTTCTGTCTTTCCAATAAAAGTAAATAAATATTTTTCAAAGATGTGTAAAACTTAGGAAGTGAATTTAAAATTTACAAAGTGAAATAAATTAGGGTGAAACTTAGCCAATGTAAAAATATAAAACTAGACGTTGCACCCTTCCATAACTAGCAAAAAATATTCTATATCTATTAGCTTAACTGAATAACCATTGACGCTGTGTTCTCAGTTACAGAAATTCCATAACCACAGATTTGGGGAATCCCAGGACCTGTTGTGTCCTCTCGCTTCTGGAAGGAAGAACAAGAGTCCATTGTATCTTTTGTCACTCATCTACACGCACTGTAGAGTGCTACAAGCAATTGAAAGTACCTCGCATATTTCATATATGTCTGAGTTAGTCTGACAGAAGGGACATAATGTTACATGCACAAAAGCGGATAAAAGTATAGTGCCATAGAGAGGTAAACATTTTCAGTTCAGGGCACATGTGCACGTCCCACTGAATCATTCCACACTGCTCTTAGGGCATTTTGTGCTAGAGGAAGTCAAGAATCTTTCTGCTCCTAGGCAGCAAGTGTTTCTCTCTGCATTGTTGGCTGTGAAGAAAACTTCTAAAAGTAGAGCAGAAAGGTGGGCGGGGGGGATAACACAAAATCTCTAAGGAGAAAAATGCTAAGTAAATTCACTTTCAACCAACTATGGATCCAACCTCCTTGTAAACAGGCTAAGGTTTTTATCGTACTATAAGACCTGACACAATCACAACTGAATTTAAACTTATTTATAGCCTTTGTGTTTCCAAGAAGCACTGACAAATGCTACCACCCAAAAGAAGTTAGCAGTGTAGGTCTGGGCATTTGGTGCAGACTTTAGAAGCTACTCAAGGTGTTAGCATCCCATTTTGGAGTGACTGTGTCTAGGCTTGGTCGTGTTATGGTAATAGCTGCTGGCTCAAGCACTTGGGACGCAGTACCCACAACCAAGAGCAGAACTGAGATCCAGGTTCCTGTTTTCAGTCCTGCCAAGCTCTGGTTGTCGTGGGCATTTAGGGAGTTAGCCAGTGAATGGAAGGTCTCTGTGTGTCTCTTCCTTCTTTAGAAGGAAGGAAGGAAGGAAGGAAGGAAGGAAGGAAGGAAGGAAGGAAGGAAGGAAGGAAGGAAGGAAAGAAGGAAGGAAGGAAGGAAGAAAGGAAAAAAGGAACATTTTTAAGAACACTTTTTCTGGCTCATAAGTTGGGATGTGCATGTTACTCTCTCCTATCTTGCCATTTACTGAGGCTGCAGTAATTGTTAGGCAATGAGTTCTCATCCCTAGGGATTTCCCAACCCACCAGAGAGAACATCATACACTCCAGCGCCTTCCTTGCCGAATTCCCCATGCCTAATTTGGCTGAGATGTCTATTCCTAAGGAAGTTTCACCACTGTGCCAGCATCAAAAGCTTAGAGACAAAAAAAACCTTCCACCACACTAACTACCAAGCTCTCTCTGCCTCCACAGAGGGCATTGAAGCAGGACCCTTATGTGGCCTTAGTGGCCAGTATTTTCTTGCTGGGAAATCTTATGATGAAACATTCAAGTAACCACCCTCTTCGTGGGCTGGGGGCCGCTAGTCCATTAAAAATTCCCTAAAAATGGCAGCATTGCTGACCAATCAGGAAACTTGCGTGGATGTCTGCTCCTCACAGCCCCAAATGTCTAACTGTAAGAACCTCCAGCCCTGACTCCTCAGGGAGCCAGGAAGTAAGCAGTAGCTGTTCAGTTCCTTGCTCTGTGGTTCACAATGCACATCTATTTTCTTCCACCACCCCAATGCTAGTGGTTGGTTTCCTGGTGTGGGGTTCTATCACAATGCCTTCAACCACTTTGGGGTGTTGTTTGTAATGACATTTGTTTGTGTAACTTCCATTCAGATACAGAGTAAATCCATGCTGTGATGTAGATTATATTTTCATTTACCTCCAGCATAGCTTGCACAGTGTAAGTGAATGTGCTATCTCCAGGCAGGGAATATTTTCCTAGATAAGGATACGCTCTTAGAATCATTAGTTAACATTTACTTAGAGGTTCACTCATCAGAGGTGGCATCTATAGGTGTCAGCAAGTTTTCTCTCTGGTCTACACCAGATGTTTCTCATTAAAATAATAAATGTTACATGGGTTGACATGGATGAAATGAGTGACTTGTTATACAAATATAATGGCTATTAAATATGAACTTTTATGGGTGAAAATGATGTCCAGGGGACAAACAGAGAAGAAAGATCCAGCACATCTATCGCCCTTAGCAACGACCTCCTAAGTACCATTGAGTCCTCATTGGTTCTGAGATATATGTTTAGAAGATCCCTGATGACTCGATAAAAAACAAATGTCAGAACATGTATGTCACTAACCACCATATGTTTGCTTTGAGCAAAACTTTCATGCCAGGTCATTTAGGAGCAGACCAAAGTACAGAGGCAAGACTGCACTGGCCCTGTAGACCTTTGTGCCAGCTTGTTTCAGATTTCAGATGTAAAAGAGAATTATGCTTGAGACTGGCCGTATTTCTTCCTCTGGAGATGCTAGGAAGACAGCAAATCATTCCTTCTCTAATATTAAAAGGAAGATAACAGAATAGGTAGTTGGTTTGATAGGTCAAGTTTTAGCATAAAACCTAACAGAATCTCAAATAACGGCTTGCAAATGAAGCAAAATAAATAAATAAATAAAAGAAACAAAAAAGAAAAGAAAAAGTACCAGAGTGCAGAGTGGTCTTTTGTAACTGGTCAAAAATGACAAAAGGAAAAGAAGAAATTTGGGGTATTTACACTCATAGTATGAATGAATGAATTAAAAGGAATAAGAATGTATATACATATAGGAAATATTTTAAATAAAAGGTAATACTTAGAAATATTTTCATAAGTTTAGGATAAGATAAAATATTAACTGCATGCCTTTTCAATATCTTTGAATTAATTTCTAGCAATATAATATGTAAATATGTGTAAATATCTAGGGAAAATGTACCTTTGTCGATTTATCCTTGATTAGGATGTATATGTTTAAAGTGATCTGTTAAC